>NC_134181.1:40700659-41042829 GCF_964188355.1 Buteo buteo | reverse complement strand
GAATCTCTCTCAGCCCCATCTCTATTTTCACCTGGGCCGGAGTGGCGTAAAGGAGTCCCTAGGAATCCCCTGCTCCCTTTGGCCCCATGTCAGCGCTGGGTTACCTCCTGCATCCCATCCCACGGGAGGGATGCTTGGTGGGACGATGACCCCCCCCAGCTGGGCTAAGCCCCTGGTCCCCGTACCCAAAAGGGGTCAAATGTTGCTGGGGCTGCCCCACTGCCCTGCTGGGTGCACGGACATTGGGAAGCAAAGACAGCGCTGGCTGGCCCATGCCATGGTCCTTGCTGCCCGGGCATCACCCTGCTCCTCGTGGGGACGCACACACACCAAGATACAGAGAGAGATACACAGCCGGAGACATTATCCCCCAGCCCCGCTGCCTGATAGCCTGTGCTTATCTGCACTTCTGACACCAGAAGTCTGAAAATGATTTTTTTTTTTTTTTCCAGGTACGCCAGCCTGTTTCTCCCGTGGTGTTTTTCCTTCCCGCCCCCCCCCCCCATAACCGCACCAGATCAGAGCACAGCGATGTTCCCGCAGCCTGACAGCTGACATCCTTCCTCCTCCCTCCTCGGCCCCCGCCGCTTTCTCCTCTTCCCTCCTTTCCCCCCTTTTTTTATATCTATTTTTTTTCCCCCCTTACACTCCTTTCTCCTTCCTCTTTATTTTATCTCGATTTGCCACAAATCTGTTCCTCTACAAAGCAGCTGCCATCTTTGTTCTTTGCCATTATCAGCTGCGGCACACGGGCCAGGCCAGGCTGCCTGGCAGACAATTGCTGACTAATAGACTGTCTGAGAGCTATTGTAGAGTGTGGCCGAGGCAGATCTATCACCGTGTCCTATCACCCGTGCCGCATTGACACCAGGGCAGAGCAGCGTGGAAGGGGGAATGGGGAAAGGAATGGGAAAGGGAAAAAGAAAAAGGAGGAGGAGAAAGAAAGAAAGATCTAGAAGAAAAGAAGAAGGGGGAAGGGAAAATAAAGAAGGGGGAAAGAAGAAGGCAAAAAAGAAGAAGGAAAAAGAAGGGGGGAAAGGAGAAAAGAAGGAGGGAAAGGAAGAAAAAAGGAGAAAGAAGCTGGAAAAAAAAGAAGAAAAAAGAAGGAGAAAAGAAGAAGGAAAAAGAAGGAAAAAGGAGGAAAAGAAGAAGGAAAAAGAAGGGAAAAAAGGAGAAAAGAAGGAGAAAAGAAGAAGGAAAAAGAAGGAGAAAAGAAGGGGAAAAGAAGAAGGAAAAAGAAGAAAAAAGAAGGAGAAAGGAAGAAGAAAAAAGGAGAAAGGAAGAAGAAAAAAAGGAGAAAGGAAGAAGGAAAAAGAAGAAAAAAGAAAAAAAGAAGAAAGAGAGAAGAAAAAAGAAGGAAAAACAGAAGAAGGAAGAAGAAGAAAAAAGAAAGGAAAAAGAGGAAGAAAAAAGAAGAAAGAAGAAGAAAAAAGAGGAAGAAAAAAGAAGAAAGAAGGAAAAAGAAGAAAGAAGAAAGAAAGAAAGAAGGAAAAAAGAAGGAAAAACAGAAGAAGGAAGAAGAAAAAAAGAAGAAAAAAGAGGAAGAAAACCGAAGAAGGGAAACAGGGGAAGGGAAAAAAAGAAAAATAAAAGAAAGGGGAAAAGAAGAAGAAAAAGAAAAAAGAGGAAGAAGGAAAAAAGGGAGGAGCGAGAAGGAAAAAAAATGTAACAAGGAGAAGGAAAAAGAAAGAAGAAAGGGGGGAAAAAAGGGGGGAAAAAAAAAAAAAGGCGGAGGAAAGAGCCAGCAGAGGGGACAGCCGCCCGGGACGGCTCTGCTCACCCACCGCTGCCGCCGCCTGCGGCTCTGAGCCCGGGGGGGGGGAGTTGCCTGGGGGTTTTTCCCTGCGAAGGGGGCTGCGGTGTGCTGCTGCTGGCGGGGGGGGTCCCGGTTTTGGGGAGGGAGCAGGTTGCTGCTCGTGTGTTTGGCTTCTCTGGTGGATAGTAGGGGGTTACGCCGCACTTCTGCCGGGTCTCTGCCCGGCAGGAGCATCTCGCCTTGGAGTCCGTCGCCTCCTTGGCAAACGGAGCTACAGGGTGGGGATGCGCCCGCCGCTAGCTTCACCCCTTCCGAAACCAGGCTCGGCAATCGGCCTGGAAGGTGCTCGGGCTCAAACTTGGTGTCAAAAGACAACAACCGAAACTCCGGGGAGGGGAGCGTGGTTTCAAGGCCAGCAAGAAGGTCCTGGGGATGGCCTTGCGCTGCCCAGTACAGCTGGGCACGCTGTGGCCGGGGTCTCCACCTGGCCCCCGGAGCATACACAATTATCCTGCAGCTATTAACGAGGCCTTAGTGCCTGCTATAAAAATTTGTGGCAGAGAAATGGCAAGGATCTTCATCCAGCCAGCAAACGCCCTTCCCGGGGTCCTTAGGGGCTGGCCTCGGGGCTGGAACCCCAACCCCTTCTGCGGCTCAGGGGCTTCACGCTGGGGACCAGGGACAATGTCCCCAGCCAAACTGGGCTATATTCCCAGGAGACAGGGGGCTGGAGGGGACACGGCCCCCCCACAAAGCCCCGTTTGTCCCCCCAGCATCTCCACCGCTGGGCAGGGGCTGCCCGATGCCCCAGCTGGTGCCCGCTGCCTGAGCTCGCCTCCTTTCCTCAAAGAGGACAAGAGGGAGAGGGAAGCGGCATTTTGGGTTGAATTCTTGAGAGTTTGGCTCTTTCGATTCCCCTCCTCACTCCGTGGGCCCAAGAAAAGAGGGACCCTGTGCCAACGCCGCCGGCTCTGCAAGAGACACTGGCTGCATGGAGCACTGGGGCTCCACGGCACGCCTCTCCGTCCCCCGAAAAAAAGCAGGGGCAGAGGGGACACAGCAGGGATGGAGGGGACACAGTGGGGACACAGCACCCAGGAGCACCCAGGGCTAGGTTGGGGTATGTGGTCCCTGCGGGATGCATCCTGCGGGATGCAGCTGGGGCGAGGCGGGAGCGGCGAACGGCAGAGGGGGCTGCAGGTCAGGAGGAGCGGGGACATGGCAGGGACGTGGCAGGGGACACGGTGGGGACAGGCCTGGAGCAGCTCAGCTGTCCCCAGGAGGGATGGAAAGGGGGCCTGGGTCTGCCCTGGGCTGGGATGGCAGCCAAAGGGCACGAAGGGCAGCAGCATCCCGGGATGCGGTGGCGGTGATGCCAGCCCTCGCCGGGCAACGCTGGCACTGACATCTGTCCCCTAGCAGGGCCCAGGTGGCTTTCCCAGGGTAGAGTTCAACCCCAAAAAAGCACCGAGAGATGCAGGGTGGTCAGAGCCTGCCCGGGGAGGCAGCTTTATTTTAACCAGGCTCCTGCATTGCCTGAGCCATGCGTGTGCACACAAGGTGAGAGGAGCTGAATAGTTGATTTCCCCAGTGGGTTTTGCTCCCGCTTGCTGTAAAGTTGTGAACAAAATGACCGGCCATGCATTGAACGGGCTTACATCGCTCTCCATATGGAAATGAAGATAATCCAAGTCTCAGCTTTGTGTTCTCCAGGAGAGAGTGGGGAGGGAGCGGGGGGCCGGGGGGATGGGGCAGGCTCGGAGCCGGGGGACGTATCCTGCCCCGACACCTCCCTCCTCGGCCAGGCTTCATCCCGCGCCGGCACGGCCCCATCCTTCCTCGCCCCTTTTGGGTGATGAAGACTTTTTGGGGACGCATCGGCACCGAGCTCGGGCAGCTGCCGGTGCCCGGACGGCCCCGATTAAAGCTAAGCCTGACTTCATGCACGCGCTTAAATCTCAGCCTCATGCCCCGACATCCACCTTGAAATATTTAGTTGCATAATTCAGCTGGTGGGTTGGTCTCTCCCTCTCGCACACCCTTACACACACCGCCTGAGTCTGCTTGTTCCAAATAATAACAAAAAAGGATTATTCTTCCCAAACAAAGTATTACTAATTAGAGAGACTTTTTTATTTGGCACTTGCGGTAAAACCCTTGAAGTGCTGTTAACAACATCTAATTTAAGAAAGACAAAAAAAAAACCAACAAGCAAATAACTACATGATTTGAAATTATCTCCAAAATTAAGTCATTCTTCACTAGGCACTTTTTAAGGCTGTGGCTTGCATGGTTGCCTCTGGTTGTCGGTCGGTTTGCTTTTTGGGGAGGACAGCATCCTGCAGTAATTGTGTGATTGTAAGGACTTTTTGTCATTTGCGCAGCTCGTTCTTAGTTCAGTTCATCACTTTTGGGTCTCTTTTTGCTGCACAAAACATGCAGATGCTCGGTACCGACATCAAGGAGACCCGCTGGGTCGAGCTGTAGGGGGTCTGCGGGATGGGAGGTCAAGACCCTGCCCTGCATCTGGGTTATATTTCCTCAGGCCAGTGACTTTGGGACCCCTCACTGCCATCAGCAATCCAGCTCCTGTCCTCAATACCCCCAAGCAGCAAGAGTCAGGGACGGGGCCGTCCTCCTGCCACGGTGGGGAAGTCCTCGCTGCAGAACACGGGGGCGAAAGGTGGGCTGGGGCAAGGACGGGCCAGCACCTGGCTGGGTTGCCCGCTCCAGCGAGGGTAGAGAGATGGAGACATCTGCCATGACGGAGACATCCCCCGGGGCGCTGGGATGCTGCACTTCCAGCTTCACCCGAAAAAAAAAAAAAATCTTGTGGATTTGGCAGCTTTGCCCCAGCTGTCCCCAAACCCGTCAGCAGGTCCCCGTGGGAGCACATCATCACCATATGCCTTGCCTACCTTCATCCCTGGATAAAATGCGCATCTGGGCTTAGCTCGATGTCTTGGCTCCCCCTGTAGCCAGTGGAGAGAGAGACACCCCCGGACACCCCCCCCAGAAAAGGGGGGCCCAGCTGCCAGCCAGGTGAACCAGGGCTTCCCTGTCCCTTGCCAGCCCAGGTACTGTCCCCCTGCTTCTGAGATGCCACCCAGTTCAGATTGCTCCCCAAAAACCTCATTTGGGGACATCCCTGACCTGCCCCAGCACCGAGCATCCTCCCCAAGGTGGGTACCCAGCAGAGCTGTGCCCACCTGGGCATGGGGCACGAGTTGGGGGGACCACAGCCGCACCGACGCATGAGCTGGGGGGGATACTCGTGTTCCTCATATAGGACCAAACAGATCTGCTTTAACACTGAACTGGGCTAGAAATGGCCCCGTGGCGTGGGCGAGGGGCGATCCTGCTGCCGCAGGTGCCAGCCCGACGCCGAGGGAGCCTTGGCACGGCGGGGACGCGCGCAGCTGGCTAGGAAATGGGGACAGCCTCTTGATCACACCACCACGAGCTGGCAAATTGCCGTGACTTAACAAATTCCCGCTGCCGAGCTGAGCTGTGGAAATCGCTCCAGTGCACGTTCCCAGCCCCCCTGCACATGTGCAGGCAGCATTTTTTGCTTAAGCCACATTTTCCTCTACCGCTTGCAAGGCGCCCCAAGGGTCACCTGGCTGCAGGGGCTGGCGACCAGCAGTCCCCCAGTCAGCACCACCTCCCTCGCTACTGGGGTCCGGCATGAGAGCGTGGCCCTGCACCTCTGGGTACCCCCCCAAGCCTCAGGGAGAGCTTCGGCTGCATCCTACGGACCCCCCCCCCCAGCATCTCCCTGGCCCCTTGCAGCACACAGGGAGCTGGGTCCAGCCTGTCCCTCGTGGGGCCATCCTCATGCGACCCCAGGCATTTGGGATTTTTCTAGGATCTCTTTATGCCTCACGTGACAATATATATCAATGTTTTGTAGAGAACAGTGATTTTGGAGCAGAACCGCCCCCCTCCTGACTTTTATTTGCTTTAGCCTTGTGGGGTACTTTACGGTGGGGGGAGGCATTGCTGCCAGATTGCCCGGTGGGGCAAGATCTGCCCGCCTGGGATGGCTGCTCCTGGCAAGGAAGGTAATGCCTCCCAAAAGAAAATGGGGCAAAAATCAGGCAGCTCTAACCGAGGATGAGATTTCACCCAGAGCTGTGCCAGCTTGTCTCCCAAGACAAGAACTTGAGGCATCACCATGGAAAACCCCCATCCCTCCCGGGACCCCAGCGGGAGAGCTCGTGCTGCTCCATGCCCCCACGCACCCAAGGGCTGGGAGGGGAGAGCCAAGCTGACAAATTGCCTGGGACAGACGGCATCAGAGGTATTTGAAGGAGTCATTTGTACATGTTCCTGCCAGGGCTGCTGAGCACGTGGAGATGGGGGGGGGATCACGCTCGGCTCAGCCAGGAGCCATTCCCGCTGAGCTTGGGATGGAAGGAGAAGGGGCCTTGCTGCAGAGCTCCGACGAAGCCCAGCGCTAATGGGATGAGTTTCTAGAAACTAAGAAAAAACAACCACTCCATCCTCCAAGAACTGAGCTCAAAGCCTGGGGGGTACCGGGGCTCAACCCCTCCTGTCGCCCCGAGTTTGGGGACACGAGTCGGGGGGCCAGGCTGGCACCCACCGGCACAAGCAGGCAGGTTTTGCAGGGGAGGGGGAGACCTGATGTCTCCGAGGTGTGGGCCACACTCTCAGCGTGACAGCGTGGGTGTGCGTTCAGCCCTGCCGGAAAAATCAAGCCTGGCTGGTTAATTAAAGACTTGGGCCCTGAGATCTGCTTATTCAGTTCTGCGGTAGCAATACTATAAAATTGTTACGCACCATTTCACGCGCAGAGGCTGAGGCAGGGGCTAGAGGAGCCGGTGGCTTTGGGCAGAAGGGGCTCGTCTTATTCCCCTGGGGTCACTTCTCACGTGCAGCAGCATCAGAGTCAGTTTTTGTCCTGGCTGATCTCAGTGACAGCTTTCACCCTCTCCAGGTGGATCTCCAAGCCTTGATTTGGGCTGCCATCCATCCATCCATCCATCCATCCATCCATCCATCCATCCATCCCGCCTGTGCTCTGCCCTGGCATTTCTGTCACCGCGCCCGGGTCCAGCCGGCTGTGACGAGGCACGGGGGCACCTTGCTGCTCTCTGCTTTGAGACTGTCACCGGGGGAAAGCAGCTCATCGGAAAACCTTCGACCTGCCCATGACCTCCTCTCCGCGCATCAAAAAAAGCCGCGTACAAACACGCGAGGCCCTGCGGGATGTACCTGCCACCGAGCGATGCCCATGCACCCGGAGCTGGGGGGGGATCTGACTTCTCACCCAACCCAACCCATGGCTTTTTTCACCCAAATCGGGTGAAATTCCTGTAGAGGCAGGCTGTACGTGCTGCCTGGGCGTTTCCATTGGCATCCCAGACCCTGGCTCCTTGGCTTCGGCAGCCACCCCCAGCCTCACTCTGCACCGCACGACCCCGGGAGGGGTGATTTGGGGTGGGGGAGAGCCGGGGGGGGCATGCGTTTGCGGGTGTATGCTTTTTATTTCAGTAATTCTTTTATCTTGTTCTCGCACCCTGAACAGTATGAGCGTTCATCAAAGTAATTGACGCGGATGAAATTAGCGCTTCCTGCTATGTCGGACAGATAAACTTTGCTGAATATTGATTTTGCACAAAGAAAATGACATGTGCTTGGTCCTCACCCTTTATCTGGACGGAGCAGGGAGATGCTGGGGGAGGCGAGGGGGGAAGGAGGCAAGCCTTCGCTGGAGAAGCATCCATAAGAATTACTTTTATCTCTTCTTCCACAAGAAGACAACAGAAGATAAGGCTGGGAGACAGTGGGGGGGGGGAGGCGAGGCGGGGGGAATAAGGAAGAGGAGCCCAGCAGAGACCTCCGCCGTGGGTTCAACGCGGCGCTGGCAGGGGTTGGGGGCTCTTTGTGCGTCGCTGCCCTGACAGGCGCAGGATTTGGGGAAGATAACGGGCTTTTCAGGGACGTGCGTCACTAAGAAAGAGCGGAAAGAAACGTGGGCTTCGCTTTCCCCTCCCCGAACCCCGCTGCTATGGCTGGAGAGAGGTGGTACCATCACGGAGGGTAAGGGTTGTCCTCGTCAGAGAAGGGGCAGCTCGCCAGGGTGACGGGCACCCCGGGGGGCATCGGCGAGGGACGTGCCGGACTCCCCGTGCCCCTCGGTCAAACCTGCAGCGCTCGGGCAGGCTGGGAACGGTGTGAATGCCGCTAGCCCTGTGGGAGCAATGTTTCTGCGGGAAGGAAAAGGGTGAGCTTGGAGAAACCCACGTGCAGCTAAGGAGCGGTGCCGTGTTAAGCTTTGACTTTAGAGATTCATTTTTCCCTGGTTTAACCACTTAAAAGCAAGGTGTCTCTGCGTATGATGTTGTGCTGCATCCCTCCAGCATCACCGGAGACAGAGCCAGGCACAGCCGGAGGGTCACCCAGCAAAGCATCCCACCGGGTCTGCTCATTTACAGCTCCTCGAGGGACCGGTCCCCCCCACTTCAACATTTGCACAGCACAGTCGCATCCAGCCCTGAGGTTTTATGCCAACACCACACTCAGCAGAAAGGTACTACGGGGAACAAAGCTTTCACGTGTGCTGTTTTTCCCAAAGCAAGGGTCAAAGATGGCCTTGGAGATGCACGGCTTGCACTCAAAATATCGCATGGGGTGAAGAGCAAACCAGCCTTAGACTTTTCAAAGGCTGCAGGAAAATTCATTGATATACCTTCTTCTGCCCTGGCACAGCCTACTTTGATGCCGAGCCCCATTCAGATGAGCAAAGCAGGGTCATCTGCTGACTCAGGCTTGTCAGTGCCGTCATAGCCCTGCCAGGTCCTTCACGTTTTGCCCGCAGAAGTGGGCACCAACTACTAATATAACCACGGGGCTATTTGTGCAAAGCCTGACACTCTTGTCAACATCAGCTTGCACAGTAAGTGCTTGGGGAACCTGGGGAGCTGTTGAAAATTGCCCTGTGTGAACCTCAGAGAGCCTCGAGGCTAGACCTAGGGGAGGAGGACCTGGGCAAGGAGCAGCTCATGTTCACCGACATGGTGGCAGTGGCGATAGTGACCGAGTTTATATATAAAGACTGAAAAAGGAGGATGTAGAAGGTGATGAGCCTGAATTCCCCACACCATGCTGAGCAGGGCTGGGCATGGAGCAGAAGGCAAGGGGGGAGAGGCCAGGAGATGGGGTTTGGGGGGGAAACCACCCCTTTCCTGAGCACGTCCCCACGTGGGGCCATCCACAGGGCTGAACATTTTGGTTCACCTCCCGGTCAGGTTCAAAGATTTCAAAATATTCATGGATGCTCAGTTTCAACCAGAGGGAAAGTAATGGTTCAAATGAGCTTCTCTCAGTGGTGGTCATGGTGGGCGAGTAGTTTACTTTGGTTTTACTAAGACACATTGATGTGAAGCTCCAGCAAATGCCTCTCAGCAAGCTTTGCAGAGGCAGGTCTTCCTGAACAAGGTCTTCTTGGCCTTGTATTATTTTCTACGGGCTAAACTACAGGTTGGTAGGTGGTGGAATCTTGGCCGTACATTTTTCCAAGGACCTGAGCTCAGCACCCCATCGCACTGAGCTGAAAAACCATATAATATGTGGAATGATCTGCATCCTTGTTTAATGGCTAAAAACCCAGAGCCTGGGACGTCACTGGTAGTGTGGGGCTTCCCTGGGTGGAGCTGAACCCCCCAAAGACCCTGAAACCTTCCTTCAGGTCGGGTATGTCGGTGAAATGCTCTGCTAGGTCAACACCAATGCCCCAGTTCTCCTGTATTCCCCAAATCCTGGTGGGTGGCAGCCCAAATCTCGCCAGTACGGAGCCAATAAAAGTCCGCGGTCCCCCAGACAGGTAAAAATTACTCCTCAAAAGACCGTGGGGGAAGAACCAGTCCAGCCCAGGACTCATTTAACTTCACACTATCCTAACAGCAGCTTACAAGTCATCAGCAGAGCAACCAGCTCCTTCAGTTTTCCTGGGCAAAAACGCATCTGATCCGATATTACAAATCATCTTCCCATCTGTGAAGCAAGGAGCCGTTTCGGCGACCGTTTCCCTTGGCTGATGCTCACTTAGGAGGGCTTCGTTTAAACCAGTACCTCTTTCTCCTTCCTTTGCGTCTTCACACACCAGCAGAGAATTAACGTGCTTGGTGGATTTGTTCTGCCTCCCACTTCCCATCGGGGTTTCCTATTTCCCTGGGTGAAGGGAAGCCAGGTTTCATCTCGGCTGGATCATTACAATTTCTGACTTCTCTTTCTTGATTTTTTTTTTTTTTCCCCTAGATATACTAGACCTTGGGAAAAAGAAAAAAAATCGCAGCCTTTCGTTTGCTGCCTGTATTTTCTAGACACGGTGCCCTGACATTGAGAGCAAACAGTTATTAAATAAACGCATTGTTAGGCATGCTTTTAGTCCTGACACCTCTGGTAAATTTGCATTTATTATTTAGTGAATTAAGTGGTTTTAAATCATGTTATAATCGGTGGGTGCCCTTGTACTCGGTATTTTATATCCTCCTGTGCATGCTTTGTTTGCAATTTCTGTACAATTTCTTTAGGTGCATTATATATTTTCCTTGAAATAGCACCACACTCTGCTCAGGTACCCAGCTTCCCAGAAAGGCTCCTGCCATTAACGATTTGATGCCCAGCCCCAGTTCCCTGCCCCCCAGCTCGCCTCCCACCCAGATCTCGACGAGGGAAAGAGACCTTTGCAAAATCACCTTTATCGCCGCATTTCTTTCACAGCTGGCCCAACGCCGCCTGGTTTGCGGGCTTGCAGCTTGCAGCCCATGGGAAGTTTTGCCTGCGGGAGACAGATGATGCTCAACCATTGGGATGCTCGTGGGTGGGTGAACCCACAGCTCGCGATTCAAAGGCTTGCGTGGGTAGGTGCCACCCGGCATGAGTAAGGGTCGGACAAGCTGACCCTGATTTCAGCAGCACTTTAGGTCTCTCAGTCTGCTTTTCTTCTCCTGAAAAGGTGCCAACAAGTGGGTACCAGGTCACTCTGTGCTCAGGTCGGTGTTTTGGTCATCTCAGAAGCTCTACCCATGTTATCCATGGCTGGGGCTAAGGTTAAATCAGCCTCCCAGCTCCTCTCCATCACCCTGCCCATGCGTGCGAGGTCCCTTCTGCCACACACGAGGTTGCAATTGCTTGGGCTGGAGGTTGGTCCCTCTCCCACGCACCCGGCAGCAATGGGGTTTCCCAAGGAAGGGGACCCATCGCTGCAGGAGCTCTGTCACCTCCGAGGCCCCCCACACGCAGCTCCCCCCAGCCTGCAGGGAGAAGGTGCTGCTCTGCGTCCCTGGGAAAGGCAAGGCACAGTTCAGGAGGAAGGAGCTTCCAGCTGGTTTTGTGCTCGCTCCATCCCAGCCAAGGCACCCACCTTGCCACGGCAAGGTCATCTCCATCTCTTCATGATGTGGTCACCTCCACCTCTCCTGATGTCGTCTGACCTGGAAGCCAGAGCCCAGACACATCACCCATCACGGCGCTGCCTTCTGTGCCAAGGACCAGGAGTAAGAACCATCTCACCTCACTTTTTGGTGTCTTAAGTGAGCTATCAAAGCGCAAACTAGCTGAGACCCGCTTTATAAGCCCACCCATGAGGTTGCTGGCTTGACTCCTATGATCACAAACATGCAGAAGATGGGGGTTGGCCAAAACCCCAAGACTTTCCAGGGTGATTTTCCATCAGCCTTGCCGGAAATCCTGCCCACCCTCCCCTCGCAGGCTGTAACACCACGGCACGAGAGCTGGCCTTGCCCTTGCCCAGGTGCTGTTCTCCCTCCTCCTGGCTGTTTTCCAGCTGCCCCTCCACCACACGCCACGGTACCCTGCTCGAGCCCACCTTAGTCACGGACCCCGATGCCCATGCCCGCTCGCTGCCCCTCCTCATCCTACCCTGGGGTCGATGTATCTCGTCCTCCCCCTCCCCGACTGCCTCCCCTCCCCGTCCCCCTCTGCGCCTGTTTTCCCATTTATCTCCTTTGCCTAGTGAATATACATAAATATGAGCAACTGTGTCTGTGTGTGACCTTACCTGCCCTGACTAAATTCATGTAGTGTCTGTGAAGATAATTCTAAAGCCATAAGAAGATAATAAAAAAGGAAAGATAAAAAAAAAAAAAAAAAAAAAGGGCAAGCATTGTGGTTTGTGTTCTCTTATCTAACCTTCTGCAGGCCCCGGGTGGGAGTGCAGTCCCTTGCTATTTAAAGGGATGCTGCAGTTGGGAACGGCACGAGGCAGCCGCAGGGAGGGAGAGGGACAGGGACCATGTGGCCCCAGGTGCCAGCAGGGACAGGGCTGGCCAGGTCCTTGTCCCCTCTGCAACGCACATGGTGACCTTCTGGTTGGGGAAGGGAAATCCCACTGCTAGCAAAATCCCCCCCCTCCAAATATCTGCCTGGTCTGATCCTTCCTCTCCGTTCTACTCAAATGCAAGTGGACATCCCAGCTGGGGAAGCCCAAGGAGGCAGCAAATAGATACAGGACCCCACAATGAGCCGCTGACCGCAGCACGCCGGGCCCCTGTTGCAAAGACTGAGCTCAGAAAGAGAAAAACAAATCTCTAGGTGTGATTTTTTTTTTCATCTAAAAATACCGCTACAGCTGAAGGCAGCCTTTGCGGGAGAGGGCATTGATTGCAGGGACAGAGGAAATTATCACAGGCTTCATCGCAGCGGTGTCATCTTTGAACAGAATGGCTTGTCAGATGGATGTGAGAGCAGGAGTCAAAATGATCAGGCAAAACAAAATACGGCATCCTCCCCGAAATGAGACCTCGAGGAGATAAACCAACACACTGGGGAGAGAAATCCTGAGATTTCCCCCGGCTCCAAGAAATACTGAAATCTCTGAAATCACTTTCCCGTGGGTTTAAAACTCTGCTGTCCAAGTCATGCTGTGGCCCCATGCTGCCATGTAACTCGGTCCCGGCTTCACCGGCCGTGCCAGCCCTCCCGTGCTCTCCGTGAAGCCATGAGGCTCAGATCAAAACTGGCCTGAGCAAACCCAAAACGCTTCTGAGCTTTGCTCTTTTTTCCCTCCTTAGCTTTGTATTTTTGCACAGCTGGGATCTAAGCATGATAAGCCAAATCATCACCAAGTTGGTAATAAAAAGCTATGGAAGAAACAAAAAAAGCCCAATGAACTCTTAACGTGCAAAAGGAGGACGTGGTTAATGGGGTCATCAAGGCTCTGGGTCTTGGTCTAGCAGGTCTCAGCCCCGGGGAGCAGAGGGGGAGCACAGGATTTGGGGGGGACCCATGCACGGAGCTGGGTGCCGTACAACCACACGGCCGGGGCCACGATGCTGCTGAAGGCATCGGGCTCCTTGGGCGAAGCTTCTCCCTGGGTCTGATCCTGCTGCTGCAAACCTCACGTCCTACTGGAAGAGGAGGTATGGGGGCAAGAAATGCCCCCCCACTCCGGCCAGGGATGCAGGTAGGACCTGATGGAGAAGGTCCTGCCTGGAGAACGACTGATGGGAAGGGGACAGGGACATCCACCACCGGCCCCGGGGAGTGAGACGAGGGACACGAAGTGCCTCAGCCCACTGCTCCCCATCACCGCCCGCCCGGCCCCCCCGGTACACGGCGAGGGCTTTCTGCCGCCTTTGTTCAGCGGCTCCGAAGCGGTGTCGCCACAAAGGCGGAGGTGAAAGGGGTTAATTCGGGGGACAGAGGTAGGATGTGAAGATGCAGAGCGGGACAATGGGCCGCCTTCCTCTTTTGTCAGCGTGGCCATTGTGCCGCGTGTGAAAAATGAAATCTGTTTCATTTTCCTCCCAGATGCGATCGGGCGCCTCTATTTAGAAGCCATCAAAAAAAGCAATCAAAGTGCTGGGGGGGACACATGGGGGGAGCTCAGGCCTGCCAGACACGGGCGCACCCCACCCCACAACTGCCTTTATTTATTTATTTGGCATTTAACATTTATTTAGATTTAACCCGCTCCCTGCCTCCGGCTTTCAAGTGGCTGAAACAATCGTCAAAGTCAACGGCGAGAGGTTTTGGGCAGCGCCGGGGGGGTCAGGACCGGGTGCTGGCAGGGGGTGGGCAGGAGCATCCCTCCAGCCCTGCACCGCAGCAGGGCAGAGGGGTCAGGATGAGCGCAGCTACCTGTCCATGTTGGCTTTCCACCCCCATCCCATGGCCATCGCTCTGGATTTCCCACCTCGTCCCCCTACCACATCCCTCTGGTCCCCTCCAGTTTTGCAGGAAGGATGGGCAGCTCCGGTGCAACTGTTATTCAGTATTTCCCCTTCATCCTTGCAGAAGCAGATGAAAGTGGATGGAAACCCGGTCCCGCTGCTCTCCCCCCTCCTGTCTCTCCCCAAACCAATCCGTGGGCTCGCTACCAATGTGAGAAATTTTCACCTCCAGCAAAGGTGTGAAACTCAGCAGTTTTGTTCCCTCCGAGGGGAATGACAGTCTTTGCAGAACGCAAACAAACAAACAAATGCAAATTAACCTGAAAAAGCATGTTTTTTCAATGCACGTTTTAACCTTTGGCTCAAATTAACAAATCCAGCTGGAAACTCTCAAGTTTTATTTTTTCCCATCCAAACACACAGCTGGTTGTCCCCTGAGACGCCAGTGTGGGTGAGAGGCATCAGGCAGCAGGGGCTGGATTTGGGGCCATTCTGGTCCTCTCTTCTGCACAACCACCCTGGCCAACCCCATCCCTGGTGCAGTTTGGGGCCTTCCCCAGCCACCGGGCAGTGAGGATCAGTCCCCAAAGGGAGACTGGGTTGGGGCCAGCACCCGTGCCAGCTCTGTGAGGAGCAGATTTGGGGATGTGCAATCAGGTTTGGTACCCAGGACGCTTCCCAAGGTCCTTCCAGGTCTGCAGGCGCCGAGCCAAGGGACCACACGGAGTCAGGGGCAGGGAAGGGAGACACATACCCTGCACCCCATCCCATCCCCACCCAAGGACCACCGCGATCGCCACAGGCAGAGTTTGGAGGTGGAGGGTGACAAGACGGAGGCGGCTCAGGTCCAACTTTACACGACTGACTTCCCCCAGCAACAGAGGGTGGGATGGAGGGGGGGGGGGGTGTGCAGGGCAGGACCATCCTCCTCCTCCCCGGCTCTTTGTGCCACAGCCAGGCAGATGGGTGGCCCTGCCAGCTCAGTGGCCGCAGCCCCCTCCGAGCCCAGCTTCATCTGCCAGCTAATAACCCCATGCTCCATCCACCTCCGCATTGTCTCCCCACACACAGACACACGTGCCCCAGCCTTCTGGCAGCCCCGGGCAGGCACCGTCCCCGCAGCATCCCCGGAGAGGCAGCGAGCGGGACCCCACGGCCAAAGGAAGGCAGGATGGCAAGTTGGCGGAGAGACCGTGGGTGTCAGATCACATAAATCAAGCTCTGAAGCCTTCCTATTTAACACACTCTTCCCCTTCGAGTTGTCAGTGAAACCGTTAATTAATTAGCTAATCCCGCAATGAAGTGGATTCTAAATGGATCTCCCCTCCCTTCCCCCCATTTAGGTAATTACTGCTGAGGGAGCTTTTGTGAGCGTAATTTTCCAGCAGGGACAGCCCCGGATGGCAGAGGGAGATGAATTTAAAGAGGGGGGGAAATAATAATACAAAGAGGGGGGATGAAGGAGGACTCCTTCTGCAGGGCAGCACACTTCAGAGGCACAGCTCTCTCTCCTGGCCGAGGAGGTGACCAACGTGGGACATGCTCAGCACCCACAGGTGGGAGCCAGTGCAGAAAAGTCATCTCAGCCTGCTCCGGGATGCTCCTGACAGCGGGTACCATAGCACCAGCCCAGCTCCTCTCTGCTCACACACAGGCTCCATCCTCCCCGTGCCTCCCCCAGGAGATGCCCAGGCTCCGGGCAGCTTCAGCAATGGATCTCCAGCACCAGCCAGCAAGAGCAGAGTGCTCCATCCCTGCAATGATGGTCGTGAAGTCGCGGCAGGTTTCCCACACCGGGTTGTACCTGCCTGTCCCACCAGCACCTCCCAGCTACAGCTTAAGCAGGTCTGGTTCTGAAGAGCTTTCCACAACAAGAAATTGGTTGGTAGGAATGAAGACAAAACCCCAAAGCCTTGAAGGGGGTTTCTTTTCCAAGCCAAGCAAAGCAAAAGGTGACAGAGTTTCATGGCTGAGCAGAGAAATAAGCCAGCGGGCCTCAGCCCAGCACCTATTGGAGCATTTATTTCAGAGTCAAGACACCAAGATAGCACTGGCAGTATCAGGAGCAGCGTTTCTCCTTCACATCTTGCTCCTTCCATGCCCCTACACAGCTCCAAATCCTTTTTTGTTCCTCACTATGTCAAGCAAAGTCTCCAAGTGAAGATTTTTCAAAGGCACACCGAGTTTTAGATCCTCAGTTTCATGTCCCCAAGTTCTGCTGTGTCCAACAGAGATACCGCAGGAGTGGTGCAAGCCTGCCTGCTGCAGCCGAGCTGCCTTTGAACTGCCTCGTGTCACTCAAATGCATTCAAAATCAAAGGTTATTTCTGAAAAATCACAGCTTGCCTATCTTCGGGGTGCAAAGAAATCCCAGACTGCGGCCACCACGACTGCAATTACACCCTCCCCTGCACCCAATCCTGACCTCCAGGCACAGGGGGATGGTGAGGTCTGATGGGTCTTGGGGACTTCTCCCCTCAGGGTGGGGACAGCATCACAAAAATCTCCCTGGGGCATTTCTACATGCTGGGTTGAGTAAAAAGGTGCAAGCTCGTTACAGGGGATACCCAAGCTTCAGATGAGCATTTGCTCACTGTTACAGGGTAGGAAAATAGGTTTTCACTGTGGGGAGGTTGCTGTAATTTAACAGGTGCCTACAGTTTGTCTGTAGGGAAAATGTTCCCATCTCTTGAAGAGGTTCCCTGAGCAGCCACCCTGCACCTGGCAGAGAGATTCACATTTTCCATCCTTTCCCACATACATATTAATTTCCCCTGGGACACAGAGCAGCAATGTCTCCTCCTTTTGGTAGCTCGCTATATCATACCAGGCTCCCAGCAAAACCTCATTACTACCAAATATGACCCGAGAGAAGCATGGGTGGTGAAGGCAGAACTTCTTTTTCTGACCCTGGGGATGTGATGAACAGGGTGGTACAGCTAGGAATGCTTTAATACCCTTTTTCCCCAAGGCTCTCCCCAAATATAGCTGGGAAAAAAACAGAGATGCAGCTCTGCAGCTTGCCATTGCCTTGTTCTGCTGGTGGTGCAGCTGAAGTACCTTACAGGACTTTCCACTCTTACCTTCTTTCATATGGCTTCTTCTCTTACAGCTGCCTGAAAACAGTCTGACAGAGGCAGCTCTTGTTTGCTTCTCCTCCCAAGGAATAGCCTAAACCTCAGCATTTCCCATTGCAAACTCAAGATAAAAAGAACATCCCAGGACAGCCCCGAGAAACACCAGAGGTAGCTTGGGGACAGGACCTGGTCTGGGGCTTTCTGGTCCAGTAGCAGAGAGGACCCCAGAGATTGGGCAGGAGGGGGTCATCAGGCCTTCTGCTAAGGCCACAGAAGATCTTTTATAAGTTGTCATGGAAAATTTGTTGTTTTAGAGATATGGCCACGTAATCTGAAAGGCTGAGCAGGATATGGTGGGCTGATGGTCCAGATTCAGGGTGTAAAATCAAAACCTAAAATGACAAGGGTTTAATGCCATACCCAAAGGATGCTGTCCTGGACAGCAGCGTGTATGGGACGGTCTGAGGGGCACCGCTCTGATTCCTGATGCAAAACCAGCCCGGCTGCATCCACACACTTCACTCAAAAGCCTGCAGCTGGGACATGCCACCCCTTCACCAGAAGAAGTGCCTCCATGGTAGGGTTGGTCCCATCAGGACGGCACGAGGAGGGGGAAAACCAGCCCACCCCAGTTTTTATCCATCCTTCAACCACAGACACAGTGCCAGAGGCTGTGACTGTTTTAATCTGCATCTCCCCTCTCACTCCCACTAGAAACGAGTGTAGTCAGCTGGAAAATTAAGACCCAGGGTTGAACCCGGAGGGGCATTAAGAGGGGCGGCTTGGCCAGCAGATACACAGAGCAGCCTGCCGCTGCCCCATGGCATCGCCATGCCACCTCGGCTCTCCCTCCCTCCTTCCCCATCCAAGCGGTGCCGGCTCCCCGCGCTCGGCATCGCGGCCGCAGCGCGGTAAATCACCGGTGACAGCTCCGGCGGGCACGGCGCGGTGGAAGCACGCTCCTGCCCACGCTCGCGGGCAGCTGTCGCGGGCAGAGGTCCAAGGTCAGCTAAGTGTTTAATGGGCCTCCTGCGAGGACCTGTGATGAAAGGCGGGCGGGAGAGGAGGCAAGAAGGGAGCATATGTCACAGCCTGAGCTCCGGGGCTGGTTTTAAGTAACAGGGGGATGCTTCCCATGCAGATAGGCGAGCGGAGGAGATTGCTTTCCCGAGCCAGTCTCCTTTTCCAGGAGCGCGGCAGGGACCTGCCGCAGCCTTTAGCACCCACGCGCTTGCGACTCGAGCGTGGGTGATGGACGTCTGGATGCCCACAGCATGAGGTCCTGCCAGGACGAAGGCCAGCAGAGCGTGGCCAAGAACTGCAGCTCTCCTAAATGGCTACGACCAAAGCCACAATGCAAAGCAAACCCAAACCGAACAAGCCAAGCCTCCCTTGGGTTTGGTCCCGGCTCTGAACCAATGTTTCCCTGTACTAAGTTAGATCAGAGGCTAAGCAGGAGAAAGAAAAGATCTGCGCACTGTTTTACAACACTGGCTTCAAGTGGGATCAGGAGAAACACAGTGAAGACAAG
Source organism: Buteo buteo (assembly GCF_964188355.1). Taxonomy (NCBI): domain Eukaryota; kingdom Metazoa; phylum Chordata; class Aves; order Accipitriformes; family Accipitridae; genus Buteo; species Buteo buteo. The sequence goes on along the minus strand of NC_134181.1, from coordinate 41,024,304 downwards.
GCACCTGGGTGTGAGCCATCTGGCAAGACCACCACGGTTCTTCGAGTCTCTCGTCCGAGCACGCCTGGAGCCAGGCACTCCTGGTATCTCCTTACCTCAGTGCTGCTGGTCAGCATCACCAATAAACCAAGTTTCCAAAAGGAAAGTCTTTCCAAACTCCTGGCCAAGCCACAAGCAGAAATTGATGACAATTTCAGCAGAATATTCTCACTGTTATCCCAAAATGAAAAGGATGTTATATTCTGACTCAAACTCAACATTTTGGCATCTGAGTGTTCCCTGTGAGATGTATTGATCCCTCCACAGACATACTATGGTATCCTGTAGTACCTCCATTCTATACTATACCATAGTAGCCAATGACTCTCCTATATAAGACAACGTCTGGGTGAACATGGTGGTTTCGTGTTGTTTCCTTGTGTCTGGCAGTTTGAGAACTTAAAACAGCAACTCCTTTACTGGGCACCTTCAAATCAAATAACTGTTTCCCACTGCTGCGGCCAGAGAAGACGCAGGGTCTGAGGCCTGTCCTTAGGAGGGCTACTGGCTATAAATAATCATTCAAAAGCAAAAGACGTGCTGACTCCCTTCTGCAATCAGGGCTGCAGTTCCCCCAGCCCCTCTGCAAAACCTCTTGCCTTTCTCCAAAGGGAACAACCACCATCACTGCCTCTGTCCCACACCAGCTTTACCTCTTCCACCTCCACATAACCCGGCTTGCGACCCTTCTCATGACCAAACCTGCATGAAGCCCATGAGGGTTGTGCTCACCCTTTATCAGCTGGCTTCAGCCTGTTGCCTGGGCATAGACAGCATCCCAGGAAAACACTGTCCAGGCTTGTGTTTTCCCACATATTTATGAGGGCTAGCAGCAGCACAGCAGGAGAGCTTTGCTGCACGGGAGGCTGCCGCATCACCTGCTCACCATGTGCACCGCAGCCTGATTTTAACCATCTCCCAGATTTTGGGGGGTGGAAGGGAAGAACAGGCAACGTGGGGAAGAGCAAAGGGCTGGTGCTGAGCAGCACGTCTTGGGGGGAAGCGGGGGGGGGCAGGGAGAGGAGGCCACTGGGGACGTGGGATACGAGGTTTGCTTTTGCAGACTGAATCAAACGTTGGAAAGCTGGTGAATTAGCAGTGTTTGCTGAGCAAACGCTGCCGGGTGGGGATAGGCAGAGGAAGAGTGTTTAAGCACACAATCCTTTATTTGCTAGCAAACATCTCCAGCTCCTCCTCTCCCTCCCTGTTCCTCCCTGCACCTTCCCCAGCTTGTGCTCCAAAGAGGCTGGATGATGTCTCCCAAGAGGAGGAGGGGTGAAATTCCCGTGGGAGGGATGAAACGTGGGAGAAGCTCTTTCACCGACGTGCCTGCACCAGAGCAGCCAAGAGGATAGTGGTGGTTTGTGGAAGGGGGTGGATTTGGGGAGAAAAAAATAAAACCAACAACAAAAAAATCAACCCCACCCCCATCTTCAGCATTACTTCTTTGGGCTGTATTTTCCATCTCAAACAAGGGCTGCACTCTAGATGAAGACACTGAGGGCATTGCAAAACACAAGACACACTGCAGGGACTTCGGTATCACTACGGAGAAGCTTGTGCTTTGAAAGGCTTGGGGCTCAGCTGCTGCAGAGCAGAATTGCTTCTTGCAAGTCAAGATAGGGGTTGGGTTTTTTTGGCCTCACTTGACTCTTTGGGTTCTGATGCTGATCTCAAACCCCTCTCCTGGCTGCAGTCCCATGGTGGGGAATTGATCTGGAAGAAGTTAGCAAGCCTGTTCTGGAGAGGCTGTGGGGTCACACTAGAAGATGCAGCCCTCGTCTGGATGCATCCATGCCTAGGCTGAAGCGCCAGGCCCCATGTTGTGTTGAGTGCACGTCCAGATGAGACAAATGTAATCTCTCTGTCACTGGGACTGGCAGATAAGGGTGGAGCTGCAAGGCTCTAGAGGAAGAGGTAAAGGCACCAGAGATGTTGGTCCAGCCAGTTGCATTTCAGCTGTTGGCCAGGGGTTGATCAGCATCTAATCTATAGGGAGCTGTTAAAACCACTTTCTCTCGAAATGTCCATCATTGCATCCGGTCTTGAGTGCCTGCATACCAAGTATGACCTTTGACCATCCCTGTTTAGCAGTCATCATCTCCTTGCTTCTGTCTATGGAATCAAACCTACACCCCGATGGTCTGTGAGCAGCAGCACCAGCTGCTCCAGGATGACCTGCAGCACATTTCTGACAGCCATTTGACCTGCTACCTGTGACATCTGATGGCTGTGGCTCAAAGGAGAGGACGGAAGATGGGAACTGCGATGCCCATTCCTTTCTGAATTCTAAGTGAGTCCAGATACATCTCCTCTGGAAACTCTGGCTGAAATACTGGGCTGTCTTCCCACCCTGAAACTCCTCCAAATACCTATTGATGCCCCATGTCCCTCTGCTCCTGGGTGTTCCTAAACCTCCTCCCACATTCCTCAGGCCTCCCCACCATGCTCCCGCCTGCTCCAGCCTTTGGCCAACACCTCATCGAACCGTACCGCAAATCATCTTCCACTACTGGCCAACTGCTGCAAAAACGCGAGGTCCAAGTTGCCACCTCCATTCATAAAACATTCCCTCCTGCAACTGCTGGACTGGCTTTTATGGAACAATCTTAATGTTCATTCACCCTTTGAAGGCCAGGTGCTTAGACAGCAGCTGTGCTACACACACTGCTGCGTGAATTACTCATCGCTGGCAATGCATGCATCATTCATTATTAAACTGCTTGGGCGCTTGGCCTGCGGCTTAATCCAATGCCACCACAGTGGCTGCGGGAGGAATCCAGCCATCTGTAAAAGCAGCAACACCCTTCATGCCTACCTCTGTCAGCAGTTACACTGCCATTCGTGGTGGTGGTGGCAGCTTTAATTTGCCTCCAAGAAAGAGCCATGCCCTGCTATCCACCATGGCACCCGAGGGGAGAAGGATTAGAAATGAACATGCACAAAATTAGTTCTTTCTCAAGATGTAAATTATTGGTGGTGAGAAATCTTCAGCTCCTATAAATCAGCAAAGCTTCACTGAAGGAAGTGGAGCAGTACTGATTTACAGCGCCTGGCAGCTTCGTCCAGCATTGGGAGCTTTGTCTGGGATTAGTGGGAGAAATTGTTGGGGAGGGGAACAGTCTCATTACCTTGTCCTGGCTAATGCTTTGCTTTTCTCTGCTGCATGTTGTTGTTAGGAGCTGGATCTAATTAGTCGTTGCAGGAAATGCCTCAGCTTCTCCTGTTCCCCACCGCTTGCGAAGGGAAAGGGGGGAGTTAATCCCGGCCAATGTAGGAACAAACCCTGTTGTAAAAGCAGGTCCTGATCCCATAATTTGCCCTGCAAAGAAGCACGTGCCCAGGCACACCGAACCTTCCCAGCTCCAGGAAGACTTGGAAAATACACCTGGGGCTGTCCCACCAAAAACCATCAAAGTCAGACTGTGAAATGCTCAGCAATGCGCCGACTGTCCCAGGCAGCATCCGTAACAGCCACCCACACTCAGACTGAGCAAAAAAAGTGTGCAGGGAGGGGGGAAATCTTCCCTGCATCTCATCACTGCTCAAGGTATGGGAAGAGGCTTGTCAGGGAGCAGCAAGGGCCAACTGCTCCCCGAGCAAAGGGGAGCCGAGGGTGACCCCAGTGCAGGCTGCTTGTAACACCATCCTACAACAGTCCCAAACAAGACGAGGGGATGAAACCAGGTCCATGGTCTACCCAGGGGCAGGAGACAAGCTACTTACAGTGTAGGTCCAAGGTCCATCCAGGAGGCAGAGACACGCACACCTACACACAGCCCAAAGAGAGGGCAACAGCACAGGACTGCCCTTATATAAAATCCCTGGGCCATGGGTGGAGAAGGGTGGAGGTGGGTGGAGGTGGGTGGAGCCCCAGGGGAGGCTGCTTAGGGCAATTAAAGGCAATCAGTTCCCTCAGGGCCTTGACAAGGCTCATCTCTGCATCCCTATTCCCTCCCTGTGAGTTGGCTTTAGTTTTCTTCCATCAGGTATCAACTGCAATAAAGGTGTGACCTCCCCATGAGATACTCTAATTTTAGGCACCTGGTTTTGTCCCCTGCTCTTTTCTTGTAGTGCACCACATTTAACAGAGGTGTTGGTTTGCAGATGGAGTTTAATGACTGTTTTGTAGCCCATGGTGAGATGAACATGTAGAACTCATGTTCTGCAGATGCCTCTGGTCTCTTGTGTTAATAATATCAGTGTTAGCAGGATCCCAACCTCACAGACTGCAGAGATCTCTTCTAGGTCTATCTATGCAAGCTCCTGGGTCTCACAGAAATTTGAGCTTACTGGCTGAGTTAATTAGCTGGGATGACCTGACTCCTTTCAGTATTGGAGCCATCTCTCCAGTCTGAGGAGCTCTTCAGCTGAGCTGTGACAACAGGCACATGCGTGCTTCTAGCTCACGCACTTGCTAGGTACAGTCTGTTTAGCTCAAAATATCGTGATGGTGGTAAGTGCTAAAACAGCACCGAGGATCTTCTCACCATGAAGATGGCTTTGATTCAGTGCAATGTATTTAGCATTACGGGCAAGACCAAGGCTCTGATTTACATTGAAGTCAAAAGGTGGGACAGGAGGAGAGGAAGGAATTTACCACCTTCTGCAGCAGAAGCAGCACTGGGCAATATCTGCCTGTGCTTCATCAGCTGCAGTTCACAATGGGACATAAAGGCACGTCTCCCTTTCTGGTACCGGAGTAATAAGCTCTAGGACTAGGGCAGAGCAGACGCATGTTGTGGTAGCCTATCTAATATCTTTACAGGTCAATCTGTTCTTCCCCTCCCTGCGCCTTCTCCAGGCTTTCCTGACGCCGTATGTTGGCTCCATCACACCGTCCCAGCTCCCCAGGCAGAGCTGGAAGCAGGGAGCAGTGACTGAAAGGTGAAGAGGGACATCCCAGCACAGGCTGTGCTGGAGCTCAGAGAACCGCTTCACAAACACCAGGTTTGGTCCAAGTGTTTTTCTTCTCAACTGCCTTGCTGTTTGCAGATCGAGTGCCAGCTCACAGCGTTGGTTTTCATCAGACGCAAGTACAACTCGGAGAGAAACCAACTGGGAGCCTGGCAGTGGTGTTGCACATACCATATATTCACTGTCCCTGGAAAGCAGCGCAGAACCTCTTTCTCCCCGTGGTGAGACAGGCAGCGACTCACCCCCACTGGTGCACGGTGCCAATCCCTTCCCCTTTTACTGGGCTTCCTATCTTCGTTAGTGCCAGCTGGGCCTGGACTCCGGCTGGCAGCAGGAGCATCCACAAGCCCTTACCAGAGCTGTAAGCCAGCTTGCCTTGGCCAGGATGGGAGATTGCTCTTTCTGTGGAGAGCTCAGCGTGGTAACTTCGCTTATCGCTTAACGAGAGCTGATAACCAGTTACACTTCGATCAGTTGTGAATTCTTGGAGATCACGCCTAAAGACTTCACATGAATAAAATTCATTTCATGCCTATGGGGTGAACCACTGAACACCAGTAGATTCAACCTTTCCGCTGTTCTTGATTCCCTATGGTTGAATCTTTGGCTACAGCAAGGGCAGCCTCCAAAATCCCCATTGCCTTTTGAAATTCTGGATATTCGTTCATGAAGTTTTCCTTCCTGAAACGCAGTGAGACTGTCCTCATGATGAGTCAGGAGTCGGCATCGTCGCCTGGAGCTGAACACCTCCTCATCAGGCACCCTGTGGTCCCGCACAAGGCCACGCAGTGGAACAGCTGCCTGAGCTTCAGTCAAAATCATGGGCAAAGGAGCCATTTTTATCCCAGAGAGTTGACGACTGAGAGCATGGGCAGGTGTTCTCACTACCAAGCTGTCAGCACCTCCCTTGTCTGCAGAGGGTGATTCATAGCCTGGTGCTCTGAGACATTCCCCCTGTGGGCAAATCTCCCCTCCCTAAATGTGGGAGAAGACTAACCTCTCCCTCAATGTCCAGCGGCTGGTGGGGATGTTGCTCTGCTGACCTTCGTACCGGTCCGGTGAGGCCCACCCCAGGTCTGTGGTGGGGTCTCCAGCCCACGCTGATCTCCTGGCTTGTCCTCTGGTGACAGTTGCTAGCATCAGCTCCAGCAGCCCTCGGCCAGGGTGTAGGGGTGAGATCCTTCTGCATCCTCCAGTGCTGGCTGACTCCTCAGCCCTTCTCTCCTGAAGGGCTTTGCCATATGTCTTACAGCTGGAGCTGAATAGACCATGAATAAAGCTTCCTGGAATCAAAAAAATATATCAGCAAAGTCAGGGAGAGCTGAAAAAAACCTCCAGCATGGGGCAGGTATGACACACGTAAGGATGCACGTGTGTGCGCACACACACCCACCCCGGTCCCCATCTCCTCCGGCTCCTCCTGCTCCTTCTCGCTCTTTCATTCTTCTGAAAGAAAACTTGATGATTTCTGGGCTTTGTTGGTGGTTAGAAGGACACTGGATAAAGAGTCTGAGAAAGTGAAAGAGGGTGCGCGGGGCTGCAGGAGGAGAAGGAGGGGAGAGCAGGAGAAGGAGGGATTCTCGGTATCTACAAGGGAATTAAAGCGCTTTTACTAGAGTGAAGAAATCAGCTAAAGAATGGCAGGCGAACAAAAGCAGCAAGGCTATGGACAAGTCGCTCTGAATAGATCCAGATCCCCTTAAGTTTGTAACACCCCCTACACACTTCTTTTTTCCCCTTCCCCCCCTTAAGCCTTTGCTCCTCACTCCTTCCAAGAACAAATGCAGCACAGGGGGAAAAAAAAAAAAAAAAAAACCACGAGGGAGGGGAGGAGTGGAAGAAAGCTAAAAAAAAATCAAATAAAATAAAAGGTAATCCTCAGCCACTTTGCCCCTCTGGGGGCTGCTCTGGGCCAGATTAAAGGTCCGGTGTGAAACCATTCTGCTATTCAGATGCGATAAGCAGGATTTACAAGCAAAGAGAAAGAGAGAAAAGAATGGGTGAGAGGAGAAAAGGAGAATTATTTGTGTCTCTTAATACTTGTTAAGCACTTCTCTTTTGCTAGACCAGACAAGACACAGCTATGCTCAAAGTCCCTGCACAATCCTGCCCGCTTGTCCAACACCACCCCCCCTCCCTGCCTTCCACTTTGGTTTGCTTTCCCCCTGCCCCCATCCAAAGCAAGCAGGCAACACTTTGTTGCTACTGAGCTGAAATTGGTCTCCTCTCCGAGCGGCACACAAAGAGAATGGCAATTAACCTTCCTGTTCCCTGGTGACAGCGATCTAATCAGCGCTGCGCCCAGGCCTGTGCCAGCAGCTCAAAGGCAACAGCCTTTGTGCAGGGGTTGGGTAGCGTGGGGAGGGGGGGGCCTTCGACCATGCCCTATATCGGGGATGGGGTGGGTGCTCCATGGACGACCAACTTGGATTATTTCAGGCCGAGCAGCTTAAGTTGGCGATGAAGGCTCTTCAGCCAGCACGGTGAGGAGACCTTGAATGAATGAATCGGGGCCACCACCCCCCCCATAAGAAGTAAGACATGGACCTGTTGGAGCAGGTCCAGGGGAGGACCGTGAAGACAACCGGGGGCTGGAGCACCTCTCCTATGGGGACAGGCTGAGAGAGTTGGGGTTGTTCAGCCTGGAGAAGAGAAGGCTCCAGGGAGACCTTACTGCGGCCTTTCAATACTTAAGGGGCTTTTAAGAAAGATGGTGACAGGCTTTTTAGCAGGGCCTAGAGCGATAGGACAAGGAGTAGTGTTTTTACACTAAAAAGGGGTAGATTCAGACTAGATACAAGGAAGAAACTTTTTACGATGAGGGTGGTGAAACACTGGAAGAGGTTGCTCAGAGATGCTGTAGATACCCCATCCCTGGAAACATTCAAGGTCAGGTTGGACAGGACTCTGAGCAACCTGATCTTGCTGAAGATGTCCCTGCTCATTGCAGGGGGGTTGGACTAGATGACCTCTAAAGGTCCCTTCCAACCCAAACCATTCTATGATTCTATGAAATTCTGGCCAAGTGCAGACCCGGACCAGTTGGTGGTCCAGTAGCACATGCCAACTGAAGCCAGAGGGCAGCAGCAGCATGATGCTACAAAGATGTTGCAAGAGGTGTCTGGGGGTGATGTGGTGGAGCCCCCAGACAGAGCCAGGCCCACCCTGCATTGGGCACTGCGTGGAGCTGAATGGTCCAAATGGTCCTTAGGCTCGCAGCTGAAGGAAACCTGAGTGTTTGGACTCTTCTCAGCTCTGCTGCTCACAGGAGGTTAATCAGTCCTCGCTGCTTCTTCATGTACTTCAGAACTGGATGACGGGAGAACGATTCTTGCAGGAGGAGGGAGGGAAAGGCCAGCCCAGCCTCCCATCGTCAGCACTCTTCTGTGGACGAGGAAGGCACTTGTGGTATTTCATAGCCAAGAACTACACGAGACCTGCAAATATAGTCCTCAGTTTTAAAATTTCTACATAAGCTTGTAAGCTTTTTTTTTTTTTTTTTTTTAAGTGGAAAATAGGGTTGTTAGAAAAGCCTCAACCATCCTTTACAAAAGAAACACTACTCACCGGTGACACTTTTCAGTAATTCTCCACTCCATATTTTTACATTTTTGCTAGAGCTGGGGGTGAGAAACAGCTCGTGCATCATTAAAAGACCAAGATCTAAATGTTGGGTTTGTGCTACATTCAAGGGAGAAAACATGAACCTCCTGGAGGTCAGTCAAAAATTAAGAAATATTTTAATTATTTTTTTTAAAACCTCTGAAAAATCCGCCTGTGACCAGTTCTCTAATTGTGACCAGGGATCCAAGTAACCAAAGCAGAGGTTTCAGAATTAGCCTTTAGCTTTCTCATGAGCCTGATCTTAGATGCCAGTAGTGCAGGAAAACAACAGTGAAATGTCCTCTTGCAGGCAAAAAAAACCAAACCCAAACAACAACTCAAATAAACACCTCCCCCACCCCACCCCCTAAAAACCCTCAGCGCTCTTTTTTTCTTCTCTTGCTAGTTCTAAGAAAAAAATCATCTTAAAACTGTCGCTGGAGTTTTCTCAGGCAGTGAAAATTCAACTGTTCCTCATGTGTTAGAATAAAACTTTCCTACTGCAGCCAAGCAGGAGACCTGTACCTACACCTTGAGGACATCCTGATGGGAGATGGGATTTCCAGCTTGGAGGTTTGACATCGTTACCTATCCCATCGACATGGGAAACATTGTCTGTAATCACCTGCTTAAAAACCGATTCCTGGTACTGTCTGTATGGTGTGGAGCTTAAAGTTTCAAACCTTCTGGTGGTGAGGGCTCTTCTATTGGTCTTCTCCAGAGCCTGGCACATCTCAGGACCCAATTGCAGAGCTTTGTAATCCAAAAAGGTGCCAACACCTCTAGCTTCCTAACTTGCCTAGGGGCCTCCCTGCTCAGGTTTAGCCCTTGCGTGCCCCAGCCAGGAGGGAAGGAGTTGAGTGAGGGAAATCCTCCTCCTGAGCTCAGCTAGGGCCAACCATTAGGAAGGTGATCAAGTCGCCACCCTCTGCCTCTCTGTTCCGCAGCGCTTCGGGGGATGATTGCATCTACCTCAGACAGATAGGCGCAAACATCTCAATTACACCTAAGAAGGAGCATAATTGAGCCTAAATTGATTCAAACAGAGGCAATTAAAGCAAAACTCAGATCCCCGCTGGGAAGCAAAGGCGCAGCTTATTTTTAACTCATAACCACAACAAAAAATAATAATTAAAGGCCGGGATTACACCCCTTCCCCTTCAGCCGGAACGGCAGACTAAGCCGACCGGTCGAACCGCCCTGGAGTGCCCACCCTCACCCGCAGGTTTCTGGGCGGAGGGGCGCGGAGGGGCGCGGAGGGGCGCGGAGGGGCGCGGAGGGGCGCGGAGGGGCCGTTCAGCACCATGGCCAGCGCCCGGGCCGCGCTCCGCTCACCCCGGCTGGGCGCTCCCCGCTTATAACGCTCTCCCCAAAGCCAACGGGCCGTTGCCCGTTCTCCTGCCTGCTGGCCCAAAAGCTACCGGCCTGGGCTTCTGCTGCCTCCTTCTTTAGTCCAAGCCAGCAGCGGTCCAAGCACGGATCCTGCGGTGTTTTCTTCGGGATGCTTCGCGCCGTATCGGAGTCGTCGGGAAGGGCGCGATGAAGGGTTGCTTCGCGAGGACGCTTCTCCCTCCCGTTCTTGGTTAGGTGGAGACCTGGAGCGGGCCTGGATCGGCATTGCTCTGTACGGAGAGCAAACAAGAAGCATCAATTAGAAGTAATTACCACCCCCCTCCCCATAACTTAAGAGGCTAATATTAGGCTTCATTTTTAAGAAAGGTAATTTGATGACCATAAATTACAATTATAAAAACTTCATTAGAGTCGGTAGCAATCCATCCACCATTGTTCTAATTACACACTGTAGGAGTAATGAATGCTAATGGTTTAATGTACAATAATTACCACAATTGAAAAATAATAATAATACAGAACAACCTCAGTTATCCAAATGTCACGGGGGACGTGGAATGGGTTGGGGTAATCGTGGTTTCAGATAATTGAGGGGCTCTTCAGCATGATTAATAGGTGATGTGACCTCTGGGTGGGGAATGAGGAGTTTTAAATGAACGCAGCGTGGTCAAGTGAGGTAAGGCACTGTGCAGAGAAAAAAAATCAGGCATCTTCTGTCTTAGCTTTGAATTTTACTGGACATTTTCGATCTGAAGTAAATTTATTGGTTTTGCAACTGAACTGTGCCACCTCCTGATGGTTTTCAGGTGTGGTTGGCAAGGTTTAAAGCAGAAATGCAGGTCTATGTTTGACATGCTGGGCAGAGCACAGGAGGCAACTTCAGCCCTTTGCAGCACACCACCACCACCAAATTGTAGGATATTTCAGGTGAGATGGGACCTCAGGAGGTCTCTAATCCAGCCTCCTGTTCAAAGCAAGCCCAATCCTGAATTCAGACCATGTTTTTCAGGGATTTGACTAGCCATTTCTTGAAATTCCACGGATGGGGATGCCATGATTTCTTTTGGCCCTTGTTCCACTGCTTGCTTATTCTCACAGTGAATTTTATTTCCTTATATCCCATCAGATTCTCCCCTGCCTCAATTTATATCCACCTCTTCTCCTGTAATGCACCTCAACAAAGAGCCTGAACAGCCCCAGTTTCCTCAGCCTCTCCTCCCTCCAGCCGCCTGAACATCTTGGCATCCCTTTGCTGAACTCACATCTATTTCTCTACATCTTTCTTTCACTTATTTATTTATCAACATCTTAGTCCACCCTAGGGGCAGAGGTTTGCATTTGTCCTTGTTAAATTCCACGTGTTTCCTGCCAGCCAATTTGCCCTGCCCTACAGCAGGATGAACCCCACTGTTTACTGTCATCCAGAAACTTGATGAGGAGCATCCCACCTCCTCCTCCAGGTCACATATTGCACAGGATGAACATATGAAACAGGAGAGGTCTCGGGACAGCTCCCAGAATAACTCTGCTTGTAACGTAAGATAAAGATGAAATAAAAGGATTGACCCCAGCAATCATTCCTTTGAATGAATTGCTCAGTTTGCTCCTGCATTTGATCCTATTCAGAGGAACTTATCTTGTAAATAAAACTGTGGGATTTGTTATGTTATCCTCCAGCAGCAGGTTGAAATCTGTCAGCTGGATCAGTTACCTTGCCAGATCACTCTGCCACCCTGGCTTTGCTTAGGTTGGGACACAAAGTCAGCCCCAAATAGTTTCAACATCTGCCTTTCTACAAGTAGCGTAGTGTACAACCGGGTCCCTTCGCCAAGATATTTCACAGTGGGAATGGGTTTATCACAGGAAATCAGTTTGCTATCTCCCCTTCCTCTGATACAGGCTGCATAGGGAATATGAAAAACATTACAGACTACAGAAATCAAGTCTCAGAAGAGAGAACAAAGCGAGTCTGTTGTGTCAGGAAGCAGAAAGCAGATACTGGAAGGGCAGAACCACGGATCACCAAAAAAGTGACTCTCAGAGCTCCTCAGGACCAGTGGTACAAGCTGAGCATCCAAGCAGACCCCCGATGGTGTGTGCATGAAGGTGAGGCATGTCTTAAAGAGCTTCGCTAGCTCTACCCTTAACATCTTGCAGCACGCTCCCACGGAGAGGTGCTCCCTGCATCCCTGGGCACTACAGGGACTTGTCAGTGCTTCTGAGCCTCATCGGTTGGTGTGAGGGACCAAGAGACTTGGATGCCATTTAGAAGGTCAGGTGTAGGCTTCTTCATTCCTGTCTCCATAAGCAGCCTGATAGGAAAGGAAATGAAGTCAGAATTTCTGATTCATTTGCTACAGGGTTTGAGAGGTGTCACCTAACCACCCCAGAGCCTTTTCTGGCCTCGACCAAAGTCCTGTGACTAAAGGAACTTGATAAGAGCTTGCTTCTAAACCATCCCTAAGAAACAGCAAGCTGGGGCTGAGAAAATATTGGGCTTTTGGCTCTTACTCCTGAATCCTTGCTGACATTACAAAATGCAGAAAAGCTCACTCACGCTGTGGTGACATCTCTTGGAGCAGCCCAGGTTTAGGCATCATTTCCCACAGACTGCAGCCCAGTTTCTGTAAGACATCTCTAGAGCCTGCAAGGAGATCCCATCCATGTCCCACAGTCTGATTAGGAACAATGAATTCCTGATACGCTTCCTCTTTAATAGGATCCTAATTTATAAGAATGCAGATAATATATCAATGGAAATTAACTTCACACTTTCCTTACACTGGCAGGTTGAGCTGCAGGTGAGTGCAATGTAATTAAGAAATTAAAAGGTAATTTCCACATATGCTTTCTGCTAATCTAACTCGGCAATCATTTAATTTACAGCCGGGGACTGGCAAGGAGGCAAGCCAAAATAAATAAGATAATACTACGTTTAATCGCTCAGTGGAATGGTAATGGAACGGAGTGGGTTCTGCGCAGAGCTGGCAGGGAGAGGTGCGGTGACCCCTGTGGTGCTGCTGATTGAAAGCAAGGCTTGCTTTTAATTTCACTTCCACAAGAGTTCAAACTTTTAGCCACTGCCACCAAGTTTCCTCACGTTCTGGTTTTTAAAATATTTTTTTTAAAAGCTAGCTTTAAAAAATTCCTCTTAAAATTGTTCTATTTTCTGTAATTAATTGTTTTTATGGTACCTGACAATTTTGACTGCTTGATCCCCACAGAAGAGTGAGAGGTTTCTTCTGGGTCATTGAATCATTTCCCATTCTCTTCCCATTCCCAGCAGCTGGGATGTACAGAGCACTTAACCAGAAGTAGTACTGCACTGGGAAACTCCTGGGGAAACTGAGGCACAGACTGGTCAAAAGCAGAACTTCTCAGTGGCTCCAGCCCACAGCCCTGAACATAGCCAGCCCCAAGGGAGAGGCAACTCGTGGGTCACCAGCTGGAGAGCACAGCTGTGCCATGGGATGGTTTGGGCCAAGGAGAGCAGCTAAACTCCCAGGGCTGCAGGGATTTGCTGCTACATGGTCCCCACTGCCACCACAACCGCTGGACATCAAGGCTGCCCAGCCCCTCCTTAGGGGTGCTCAGCCCCGGGATTCCCATCTCACTCAGCAGCTGGGAACAGTGGTGGGATGAGGCTGAGCATCCCCCGTGCTCTGTGATACACCTTGTCCCACCTGGATGAGCGAGAGAGCGCAGATTTGTGCCAAGGACCCCCTTGGCGCTCCCCTTCCCATGTGCTTGGGATGACACACTGCCGTGTCCTTGCTCGTGGGGGAACGGGGTGAACCCAGCAGGTTTGGGCTTTCCAGGCAGAGGTGCTATCTCTCAGGCAGACTCCAGGGCATCGAAGGGGAGGGAGCGGGAAGCCCCCCAGGAATTGCACACACCCAGCTTGCAGGGGCTCCCAGGACATCCCAAGCAGCACTTTGTATCCCAGAGCCCTAGGCTTCTTCTCTTGAAAGTTATGCACAACACCAAACCTAGGGGTTTGCTGCTCCAGAGCAGGGACGGCATGCGGGAGAGGGCGATTTCCCTCCCCACACCATGCCGAGCTCCCCGGTACCTTGCTGAGCTTCAGGTGCCCCGGGCAAGGATGCAGGGGAGAGGATTTGGGCTCCGACTCTGTGCTGTGGGAACACCTGGAGCCATGCATGCCAGAGCCCGCCTCAATAGAGGCAGGAGCTCCAGCCCCAGGGCCTCAGCAGGGGTTGCTCTTCATGTAACTCCAGCTTTTTGTTCCAAAACCTGAGCCGGGTGGGGGGAGGAATGCTTCCCACCTCCCTGCGAGGAGCCTGTCCCCTCCTCTACCCTCTGTGTCCCCCCATGCAGAAGCTGAGACTCTTCCTCTCATTCCCTGGGGTCCCAGAAGCATTCATATGGGAGCTTAATCCTCCAGAGACGCAGGGACACGGGGATTACCGACCGACCTGGAGAGATGGGGCCCATCTCCCCTCCACGTAATTGGGCTGCCGAGGCAGCGATGCAGCCACCCTCCCACCCAGACCCTTCTGGAGACCCTGTGTCCATCTGGGCCAAGCAGGACAGCAAGGGCCACAGCACAGACCTGTGCCTGCACGGCAAGAGGACTTTGGTGACTGCTGTGACACCCCTCGACGGGGCTGCATTATCCCCTGTCAATAATTTATCTGATGAGTTGCAGCCTGCTTTTGTCAAATGAATTATTCCCAATGTATAGGGAGGTTATATTTGTACTCTTCAAGCAGCTCTAGAAATGGTCAAATAATATTTGCCCAGCAAATTGTTAAACGGCAATTCTTCTGTCACTCTTTGAGTAAATTATTCACTGAGCACTTGTTTACTCCGTGCTGTGCTGCCGTGGGGGCAGGCAGGAGCAGGAGGGCACCTGAGCAAACAGGCAAGGGGGTGGGCATCTGCCCGAGCCCCTGAAACCCCGCTGGGGTCCGTGCTTCGTTAGGGCTGGGGATGGGGAAGAGCTGCTGGGAAATGTGTCCGGATCTGGGGTTTCGTGCATGTCGTGGTAGAGGAGGGCTCATGGGCCAGACACCAATGTGAGGGGATGCTGCTGGAGCTTCCAGCAAGCTGGCAGCAGTGCCCGCGGGGTGCCCACGCTGCCACGCTACACCCACCCGTGTCCTGGGTCTGCTCCTCTTGCCGCCGGTTTTCAGTGACTCGGGGGATGAACTTCTGGGGTGGCAGATAGAGGAATGCATCCCCGTGTGTGCAGAGTGGATGGGTGGGAGATGAGCTGGGAGGGGAGGTGGGCTGCCTGGGGCAGAGAACTCCACAGGTCTGAGCTTTGCTGGCAGAGGAGACATTGCCAGAGCGATCCCTTTACTTCCTTCAAGCCTGGAAAGAGAAGATCAGTCAGGTGATTATAGGACAAAAATCCTCCGGGCTGCAGAGGCTCAGCAGATCATCACATTCATAAAAATAATATTACCATCCACTTTGTTTTGCTCCTCTCCTCGTCGCCGTACCCCTCTACTGAGACGTGTCCCTGCTCACCTGCCCAGGAGGGAAGGGATGATGTCTCTGGAGTGGAGCCCTGCAGCCGTAGGGAAGTGTTTCCTAAACCCCTCCGTGCTGGGCAAACAGCTCTGGCACCGATTAAATCAGAGTGGGGGCTCAGACCGACGGACCCCAGGAGAGCTCCAGCCCAGGGCTGCAGCGAGCTGCTTTCTTTTGGGGGATGACAACCAACTGCACAGATAAAGGTCATGGACAGAGCATACACATCACCTTGAAATATTGCTCAAGAAGTGGGGGAATCATTTAAAGTAATTGATTTTTTTCATGAACAATTGTAAAACCATTCTTTTTTAAAAAAAAAATAATTTCTGTTTTCATTTTAACCACTTACAACTACAGGGGGTGGTGGGTTGTAGGATTTTTTGCTGGGTTGGATTTTTTGCTGGGTTAGATTTTTTGCCAGTTCATCTCTGGTTTTTTTCTTGGGCTTCTGAGAGCACAGAAATACTGTTTTAAAACTGCAGTTTTCCCTGATACTCCAGCAGCAGCAGCGTCTCTTGTAGACCGCATTTTGGTTTCTAGCTAAAACTGCCCAGGTATTCCTGCTTAGGTGAGGAAGCACCTTCCACCCAGCTGTTAAAAGGTTAGGCGAAGAGACATTAACCAAACCCCCGCCATGAAAAACGTGCAGAAAAATAATATCTACTCTGCCACATTTGGAATGACATCTGGGCTATCATAAACCTGCTACTTCCCCAATTACCAGGGAGGTACCGCAGGAGTGCAGTGGGCTCTGCGTCCCAGTGTCCCCCGTCCACCTGGCACCTGTGGTCCCCTCTCCCCATCCCTCTCCTCTACCTTCCTTCCTCCCTCCCTCTCTCCCACTTTTCCTCTCTTGCTGCAAGATTTCTTTGCCTTCGCCCTCTATTTACTTTGATTATTTTCCTCCTCTAATCTTCTCCCACTCCTCCATCCCTTTCTAGGGATTGCCACTTGCTTTATCTCTGCATTAATCCAATCCCCCCTTGCAGCTTTCCTCCAAAATAATTCAACCCACTGACCATCCCACTTGCCGCTCTGCGACACGGGGCTGATCCTGCCCTGCCCGGGAATGCTGCAGTCCTTCCCCATGTCCTACACTAGAGTTAGCCCAGAGCATCTCCCTCCTGTCCAACAGGTCTCCACCCATTTCCAGAGTCATCCTCCAGCCATGCCCCCACCTCCCTCCTGGATGGAGCCACCAGCCACGTCCCCATGCCAAAACGAGCTGTTACACCTTCTTCTGCCCGTCACGGTCTGTGCACCACCCGCTTTTCCAGGAGTAGCTGCCAGCATTCATCACAGTCCCCTTCAGCGCACCAAACCCTTTCCCTTTCCTTTTTCCCTTCCCCTTTCCCTTTCCCTTCCTCTTCCCTTCCCTTTTCCCTTTCCCTTCCTCTTCCCTTCCCCTTCCCTACATACGTGCACACACGCACACGTGCAAACCCAGATGCACACGCGCGTTCGCACCCCCCCTCCCTCCCTCCCAGCCCAGCCCCAGCCGCACCAGGGCTGCTGTGCGGGAGGGATGTATTTCATATGCATGGCCTGGGATGGTCCAGGCTCTCCAGCCAGTAATTCACTGATTGGAAAATGTTCCAGGGAAGGGGCTGAGGACCGAGAGGCTTGGAGGGGGTGGGGGGCACGGGGGGAGCCAAAGCTGGGGGGAGCCGGGAGGGATGAGATGGGAGTTCTCAAACTGCGAGTCCTAATACTAAGCATGTGGCCATATATTATTTTAATAAAGCCAGCACATCCTGCGCTCACGACAGCTGCTGTTCCCTTTCTCTCATCCTGTGAATCTCATTTATTCCTCATTAGCAAAATCACCTGTTTGTCAAATAGGGACAGAGCTGTAAGACATTAAATTGTGCGAAGGCTGGCGGGGGCTTGGGGAGCACGGAGAAGAGCAGGAGGGAGGAGAGCCAGGCAGCCCTGCTCCTGCTCACAGATTGAAGCCAGAACTTGATGAAGATCTCTTGAAGGTTGAGATGGAAACGAGGATTTGGGGGAGTGGATTATGCAGCATCTTCAGGCACTCTCTTTTTTTTTTTCCCGCCTGTTCTCAGCATCCTGGGAAATGGCGCTTTGCACAGCAAAGGGATTGGGGTGGGTGCTCGGCACCTATGTGCAGGAGGGCTCAGATGCACCCAAGCCACAGTCACCCATCAACTCCTGAGCAACAAGCAATTTAAATCCATGGTCACCCGTCAGCAAACAATTTTCCCTTTCAGAAGAGGTCGGGTGCAAAATTTCATCTGATTCACTTTTATTGGTTTGGGTTTTCTTTAAATTAAGCAAAGATGTTGGTAGGACTGACCTGTTCTTTCAAAGAATCAGGGTTTTGATGAATCAGGATTTTCTACTAACATTAAAAAAAAATCCCTGTACTGCAGTAAATTAAGTGTCTGTTGCCCCACCAGCCTGGCAATGGAGTCTTTTTCTGCTGGTTTTGCAGCTTACTCGATGCTTTTCCTAATGCCAGCCCTGGCTTTTCCCTTTATCAGTTGACTGACACGAGGGGAAACAGCTGGCTGAAAATCAAGCTTTCTGGTTTGCTGAAATTCTCCCTGTTTTTTGGAGATTTGGAGTTTTGGTTCAAATTGGATCCAACCCAACCATGTGTGCGTGAAAGATACAGAGAGAAACTTGGGGAGGACGAGGAGATCTCGGCCCCCAGCCCTCCCGCACGGCTCCGGTGTTCCTGCCTCCCTCCTTGCCAAAAGCCGGGGGGAAAGACCCGGACGGCAGCTCCCGTGTCTCCAGCCTTTTCAGGAAAGCCTGAAACTCCACATTTTTCCCCGGAGGCTATTTTGCATTTTGGAAAACTCCAGCTAACGCGGGAGGGGTAGAGCCCAGCGAGCCGGAGTTTGGGGCTGTGCCGTGGGAACCTCTGACCCGTTCTGCAGCCAAGGTCCTTCCAGGCGGACGTCTGCCGACCCCAGCCCTCCGTCCCCCAGGCTGCGTAAGCAAGTCTGGGGTCTGCAACAGGAGTCACCAGCTCTCAGGAAGGTCATTTTCAAACTTGAGGGAAAATAGGGATTAGGAAGTGAAGAAGACCATGTCTGTGCACATTTTTTTCTACTTATTCTATTTTTTTTTTCTACTTACCCTCTTTCCTCCTCCTCCTTCTTTATTTTTTTGTCTTGTTCTAACCATCCCTCCATCCTCTCTCATCATCTTGTTCTTTCTCATGCTCCCCTTGCCCACGATGCTTACCTCTACCCCCTCCCTGTTCTTCCACCCATTCCCCCATCCAGCTCCTCTCCCCACCTCTCCATCTTCCCGCTGCTGTTGAGGTCCTTCCTCCCCACCCTCTGCGCATCTCTCCATCTCAACCTGTTTCTGTCTCGGGGGCCGCTTCTGGGGACGCGCAGTGTCCCAGCCTGGTGGCCCACAAGTCCTGCAGCACCTGGGACCCTTCGTTACCCACCTCCAGGCTGGCTGCAAAGCTTGGGGGAACAACAGTGACATGCCCCCCTGAACTTGCAGCTGCCTTTCCTCCACCTGCCCAGCTCCGCTCCCCGTTGCAGAAGAGAAAAGGCAAAACCTGCCTGCACAGGGGCGGGGGGCTCCCGGCGTGGATGAGCTGCACCCAACGCCCCGTGTCCGGAGGGATGGATGGGGTCCCACCACCCCTCGTCCTTTCCCGGCCACCTCCCCCTGGGTACCAACGACATCGCCGCTCCGCAGAGCAACCCTGCGTCCCCCTTTCCCACCCGCACCACCACCGCGTGTCGATGCCACCGTGTCCCCCCCGCCCTCGTCCCCCCCCCCCCTTCTTCCCTCCTCTCTCTGAAAGTCATCAGGCCTAGCGAGGTCTTCTCCCACTTATGCAGCTCATGAATATTTAACAGCATCTGCTCTGGAGGCGATAAAGCCTACCAATCCTTGACAAATATGGCCTAATCTTTTCAATTTCGGGGTGCAAATATTCCTTCAGAGTCCTGTTTGTCACCTAGATTAATGACTCTGGCTCCCATAATCCTTTGGTGCTAATTCAAGTGGTGGCTACCAGGACAGCGCATGGCGGAGGGATGCTGGGACACATATGAAGGAGAGATTACTCACTTGAGGGCCCTTTGCTGCAGGGTTTTGTTCCTCCGTTGGCAGTAGGGATGAGGAGGGGGGTCTGGGTGTTTGTTTGGTTTTTCCTCTTCGTAGCTGCTGAATATCTGTCCCGGATCAGGTGCGGGCGAGAGGGGATGCTGCTGTGAGGAGGGGAGGATGGCTCCCCCCTTCCCTCTGCTTTCCGCCCAGGGATGGGGTACGACGGGAGACATGGGCTTGTCTCCAACCCCGGCTCCTCATTTTTTGTCACCCAATGCAGTCAGCAGCTACAGGGCCACCAAATTTGCTCTCCAGCAGCCCTCCGTGCCTGGATGCGCTCCAGGGCTCTGCTTCAAGTTAAGCCCCATCCCAAGGACTGGAGGCTGAGCCCCGGGATGCGTCAGCCATAGGAAAGCCTTCGCTGCCCCGCTCCAGCCCAGCCCAGCACCGCTGGTCCCATGCCAGGACCCCTCCTCGCATCGTCGTGTCTGCCCAGGGGAGATGCGGAGGGCTGGGCGATGCTCAGCTCTCGGCCGCAGTCGGTGGGAGAGGTGGTGATTTTGGCCAAGCTCTGGCTGGCGTTGGAGCCGATGGCTCGCTATGAGAGTCACAGCAATCGCCCAAGCCAACACACAGCAGCAGAAGCCCAGACACCTCTGGGCACGTAAGACCGGCTGCTCATATTTATTTATTCCCTGATCAAGAGAGAAAAATACAGAGGGGAGTGAGCAGCGGCGGGTGGGAGGGCAGGGAGAAGGAGGCAAGGGGTGGAAATCAATGCCGGAGCTGATCAGTGGTATTGACAACTTCGCTAAGGGGCTGACGGCTCCCATTCATCGCCCCGTGCCTGCAGGGGCTGCCCCCCGCTGCGGGGGGCTGCCGGAGGGACGCCCGCAGCCCCGGCTAAACACAGCCGAGCGTCAGCGAAGGCATTAACGGCCAGCCAGAAATCGAAGATTTGTTATTATCCAGCAGTGGAACAATAGCCTGGCTGGGCATATTCATCACCGCTCCAGCCCTCAGGGGTGGAAATATGTTGAGATTGCAGATTATTTATTTATATTGGGGAGACGGGGGATGCTGGCGGCGCAGAGGAAGGAGTTTCCTCCTCTCTGCGTGCGCTGCTGCTCCACCCCGACCCGTCCAAGGGCTCTGGGGGCTGCCTGAGCGTGACGTACTGATTTACAGCAGATCGAGACCCTGGGCTTTGGAGCATCCTTTGGGTAAGGGGCAGAAGGAAACCTTGAGACCTACTGAAATTTGGCAGGTGAAGCTCTCAACACCATCAGTTTGTGCCACCGTTTGTGTTGCAGGAGTGCGGCTGTAGGCACGGGCAGGGTTGCAAGGAAGACTCCTAAGGTGCAAGACCCTTGGAGGGAGGGTCCAGAGAAACCTCTGATCCTCTTGATTCAAAATTATCCATGCAATTCTCTTTTGTGGAAGTATCTGAAAGGCTCCAGCGTAGAGGATGTGAAACCATGAAGGTTCTCATAAATAGGATTTTTTTTTTTTTTTGCTCTGGCTTATAAGAGTTGCTAGGGGTAGGGCAGCCCTAAAATAATGGGTCAGCTCTGCAGCAGGGAGCTGAGTGTTCCCCTGAAAAATGACTTGATTGGGTGTAGGAACCCTCTGAGGTCAAGAGATTGAACCAAAAACCTTTCTCCGGTGGTGGCAATCCTGGGTGCATGCACAAAGCTGGTCCTGAGAAAGACATCCTCTCTGCTTGCTGGATGGGCAAAACTTCCACCTGAAACAGGAAACTGCAGAGCACAGTGAATATTTATGGCTCACGAGTGGGAATGAGTTATTTTTAGGTTTGTTTTACATTTCAGTGGCAGAAAATGCTTTCTCAGACAAAAATAATATTGTGGATAAAATGAAAGTAGGAAAACATCTTTTTTTTTTTTTGTGAGCAAAATCAGAAAAACACTACTTTTCACTAGTCAGAAACAGAAGAAAACTTTTGAACAAAGCAAAAGAAAACTTCTGCATTTGTTTCCTCCTCAAAATACTTTGGGAGGAAAAACTGTCAACCCCATTTCCCGACTCGGCGCTCCATTTTGGCTTTGCAGCTAATGGTCCCTGCGGTTCTTGTTTTCTCTTAGCTGATCCCCACACCTGCTGCTGGATGATTCGTGCTGGGGATTCAGGGCAGCGTTGGCAGCCCCAGCTCCCGGGGATGTGCGAGCTTCCCGAGTCCCCCGGGGTACCCACCGCAAAGGCCGGGTGCTGCCGGGAGGGAGATGCAGCCACGCTGGGAAGCGATGCTGGTCCCAGCACAGCCAACCCCCCCGGCACTCTATGGGGGTTTTAGTTTGAACGGAGATTTGAATCCGGGGGGAGAGAGGAGGAACAAGGAAGGATGGGGAATTCCAGGCTAGGGGATAAGGAGGCAGCACCTCCAAGCAAAGTTGAAAAGACTGGCTCAGGAGAATAAAAGCCTGCTGCAATGCAAGGGGACGGTCCAAGCAGTGCTCCCTCTCTTTAATCTGCTTCCCTACCCCCACCATCCCCACCTCGTCCCTAGAAAAAACCAAAAATACCAAGACCCCCACCCCTGCACACACCCCCCACCACCACCTTGGTCCCCGTGCAGGGGTGGGGGGCTACACCACTGAAGCTGTGAAGCAGCACCAAAGGGAAGCATCAGCCCCGTTTTGTGCTCAGCCCCGTTTTCTGCTCAGCCCCATTCTGTGCTCAGCCCCTCCGTGCCATGCTGCCCCACTGCCCGGCGTGGGTACAGGGGTACTGGGGTGCTGGGGACCATCCTGCAGCCGCCTGTGGTGGCATGTGCGTGCCTGCTTCCCGCTGCTCCCTGCCCCCTCTCCTTCTATTTTTTTTTTTTTTTTTTCCACTGAGCAGACTCAAAAAAGCAAAGCTGGTGCCTTTGTCATACCGCAGCATCGTTAGGGCCCTCCTGAAACCAGGGCGGGGAGGGGGGAGAGACCGGCTCATTAGCTGGACGCTTTGAAGTGGGCTCTGTTTGGGGTTCATTTGTATGCCGGCAGAAGGGAAACCTCTGTGTTTCAAGGATGTTTTTCTGGAGGGGCTTCCTGGAAACATAACAAACATGACCCCGAGGAGCGCTCCCCCCAGCCCACATAGGCAGTCCAGCCAGGCGGGAGATGAAACACGGGGCCACGCTCAGCGCAGCACAAAGGCAGCTCGGTCTTGGCGGCAGACCGGCCAAGTTCCCTTGGAGAAGAGGAAGCTGGCGCCAAGCGAGCCTATTTGTTGCACAAGTGGTCCCTATCTGAGGGATCTCGCCGCTCAGCCCCGCATCCTCCCATCCCGCCTGTTCCCAAAGAGCAGCTGAGAAGCGAGAGCCCGGCTGGTCCTCCCTGGACATCAAACAGGGACCCCAGACATCGTGGTAGGTCTGATGCCATCATGGGCTCACCAGGGTCTGCCCCACTCTCACCTCATTTGCTGCGGTCAGATGCCGGGAGACAGATCTCGAACTCTGACTCTCGACTCAAATCAACATAAAAAGGTGCAAAGTTGGGTTCCCGCTCTGTGCCGCAGCTCCCCGACCTACCCAGCAGAGCTAATCCTGGTGGGCTGCACTCCTAAGGGGGCCAGGAGACTTTCTGCCCCACTGCCTCAAACTAAAAGAAATCCTGAGCTTTATGGTGTTTTGAGGGACCTCAAAACACATTCCCGAGGCGCTCTGCCTGCTCGCTGCCCCGCTGTGCCCGCTTTGGGATGAAGGATGGGCACTTCCATCCCTCCCAAGCCAGCAGCTGCCAGCAGGGCATGGCTGGTGGGATTTTCCAGGAAAGGAAGAAGCAGCCCTCAACAAATAGAACCTGGATGGCTCTACCTCCCTCACCTTGTCTCTCTCCCCCTTCCCTTCAGCAGTCTCTCTTTCTCTGCCTGCCTCTCCCTGGCTCCGTCTGACTCTGCCTCCCCTTACTCCCCCCGCGTCTCCCGCAGCACTGCTGGTGACAGGGAGCGCTCGGAGAAAGACGAATTGAAATGACACGCAAGCTCCAGCGTGACTGCTGGGGTGATGCATGGGGAGCCGTCACTTGATGCTTGTTGTGAGTGGTACAGATGAGGGACTGACCTCTTCTGCCAAGGGGTCAAGGACATTTGAAGGACATAGCAGCTTGGGGGGGGTGGCAGGGAGGAAAATAGTCTTTTCTCTTTTGTCCATGCTCCTGCCGGCACCCTGGAGCACCTCAACAGCGTTTTAAAGCAGGTGACTTCCCAGAGCTGTTTCTCCGTGCTAAGTTTCTCGCTTTCTGCTAATGAAAGCAGCAAAGAGTCAACCCAAATCTCCTGCCTCCCACGCTGACAGTCCCGAAGGAAAGCCAGACGCTTGACAAGGTGCTGCTAACACTGGGAATCCAAATCCTGCCTCGTGCCTCATTCCAGGTGGATTTGTATTACCGCCGAAGCAGAGATGGGACTTACGCAGCAGAGCTTTGCAAGCACCAGGCAGAACCCGGGGCTGACAGTGGTGAAGAACTCCTCCATCATCTGCATCCCTTCTCCCCAGCTCAGGCCTGAAGTCCCTCTCCGCAACCTCCACCAAGCTGAGGTGTCTCAGGGGCAGCTCGGTAGCACGGCAAGTCCTACCAGAGCTGCGAAACCCCTGGGCTGGAGCCAGTTTGATGACCCCTATCCAACTGGGAACGTGGACCTGCTGGACTGTCACTAAGGACCACGCTGGGCTTGGCCACGTGGAGTCAACTGATCTGATGGGGGAATGATTTTATCATCAGCTCACAGGGAGGTGAGCTTGGGAGAGATCTCTGTGGATCACCTACCTTCAATTTCCCTGAGGCAAACCTGACTGAAGTCTTCATCTTCTCCTTTGGCTTACTCTGTAGCACCGTGTTTGTAGGATGAAAGCTAATCCCTCTGGGACATTGTCCCATCCTTTGGGTTGAAGATCTGGTGGACTCCAGCCTGGAAAAAATTGTTAGACAAATCCATCATTCTTCAAAACGCTGTCTTAGGATGACTGGGAAATTCAGCTCAAAGCTGCAAATTCCTGTCAAATTTGGCAAACCAGCTTGCCTAAATAAATGTGTTTCTAACAGAAATATCACACTGGAAAAGTTGGATCATTTCATCTCGATGTTTTTAACTGAAGTGAAGCAGATTTAGATCTTTCATTTACTTTGATGAAGAAGGAAAACATACGTTAAAAAAAATAGTATGAGGCATTTTATTTTTAACGAAACATTTCAGTTGGCTCAAGAGAAAAAGAAAAAACCCTTGTTGGTGTGTGGGGAAAATCGGTTTAGTCGCTTGAGTAAAAGTGACATGAGAATCATCTCCCCACTAAGCCACCCAAAACGAACTGGGATCTGGGGATCCCTCATACCAGGTCCCATTGCTCCCAAGGGAGCGCAGGGAAAGGTACGGGGGTGACAGCCCCGTCTGTGCCACCCCGAGGGGGGACTGCCCAGCCATGGCCATAAACCCAAGCCAGCGTGTCGAGCGAGCAGGTTGTCTGAGACATCTCTGCCTCCTCCCTGGGCTGTGCGCTTGCCAGGAGAAGCGGTTGGAAAAGAGCAAGAAAATAAAGGCTAACGCAAGGCTGGACAGATGCAGCCAGTTGGCACCAGCCGCTAAATTACCAGCCAATTTCCCGCATACAACCTGGGGACCTGGGCTTTCAGCTGAGCACATTAAGGTTGGTGCCCCTTTTAATTGCTGTAGATCTTGATATGTGTCCCTCAACTTTGATCTCTCTGACAGCCTGGACAAAGCCAGCTTTCAAAGTGGGGAAAATGCTGTTACCTGGTTTATTTAGGGCCCTGCTGGTGTGCTCTGGACCTGATGCCCATGCAGTTGGTGTGAGTAGATTCAGGCTTTGGGGCTGATTTCTCTCTTATCGCAACACAGAGAACGGGCAGGAGCACCATCCCTATGATTTCCCCCTTCCTAAATTCCGAAAGTTGATGACAAGTCAAGTGTTGACCAAGGTAGGAGTCCGGGCACCAGCGGGGAGGCACGAGGGTGCGATGACCCTGCGGACGTGCCACGGGAGCTCAGTTGCTCTGAGAGGCAAGACAGGGAGCAGAGAAAGCTGTGAGACCCTTAGCAGGTCCTGTCAGCCTTATTCACACGTTATCAGATGGGGGAAGCCCAAAGGGCTGTGAGGGAGGTAATTAATCTTGGTCTTGAGCAGAAAGGCTCTTAGAGAGGAGGGGGGAGGTCAAAATGAGGCACTGTTTGAGGAGAGATGGGAACTTTGCAAATGCTTGAATGGTTTTTTGTCCTTAATGTGAAGTTCACCCCAGATCTGAAGACACCTCTGTACTTCCCCCCCGGTTTAATGTGGATTTTTATTTGGGTTCATCAGTTTCTCCTCACCATAAAACACATCATCATCACTGTAAAGCACTTTTATGACACCTTTATCTGATTATCCTAAAGCACTTAATCAGCATTAACTCATTAAGCTTCCCCATGGCCTCAGTGGGAGGAGGCAGGGGTCTGTGCCTGCTTCGAGAGCAGCCCCATGCACGAAGGCAGTTGGGGCTGCAGCTGGGGTCAGAGCCACGAACATCGCTCGGTCCCCGGCTCCACAAACATTGCCGTAGGGAACTCATCAGTTTTCCTGCATGGAGCAAGGCTCTGCTGGACAGACATAAGGTTTCTCTGGTAGGTGGACCTGCACCTTCTTTCAGGGGTCAAAGGAAAAGCACCTTGCACAGACTCTCAGCATCCCCAAAGAGGTGCTAGGGCTGCATCACCTGGTCCTTGGGATGGGATTGCTGTGTTTCACCTGCTTGCCAACTGTCCTAATGTAATACATAGGGTCTCAAAGTATAATACATAGGGTCTTAGCCAGCTCTGACTGTGGAGCAAGACAGACTTGTTTAAACAACCTTCCTGACTCAGGTCTTTTATGGCAGAGAAGAACAAGTCCACATCTCAAAGGTCTCAGCAAAGGACAAGTCTCACTTACGGAGATGCAATAACTTGCTGAGCCCTGGTAACACCCCCCTGCCCGTCCCTGAGCCTCACCTCTGAATTTGGCCCTGAGGATAAAGCACTAGAGCATCGCCACCCCAACGGGCTTTGCTGTGCGTTCGTGTCCCGCTGCATCCCGCGCAGGGGATGGCTGTGGCAAGCGGAGGGAGGGGGGACATACCTGACCACCCCACTGGAGCGGTGGATGTGGGATGCTGCCGGCTCCCCCTCCGCACGGACACCCCCCCGGGTCCCCTTCAGCAGCATGCCAGGACAAGCGACCCCCCCGTCTGCAGCAGCGACACTTGGTTATTCAGGGATGGCCGTTCTCCTGGCTTCGGTGGCAAATTAGACCCCTGAAAAGGGGTGGTGGGCAGGGTTGCCCATCTGCTCCTGTTTTTGTCCATCAATTAGGCCTCATTTCCAGCGTGCTCACTGTGGTTCATTGGTTTCCGCTTCACGTTCCTCATGGTTTTCAGACACCATCGCAGAACAGCTCTGCGCCGTCTCCAGAGAGCTCTTGCCTTTGGACTCAAGCCATTTTTTTTTCCCCCCTTTTCTTTTTTTTCTCCCCCCGTTTTTTCCCCCCAGGCTCATTCAAACAGCACTCCCCTGGGCCAGCTCAAAGAGTAGACCCTGGCTGGCCATGCCTGGGCACACATCAGGTGCTGCCGGATGACCAGGATGACCACCAGCACCCACCCGTTGTTTCATCCTCTGGCGTCTTCTCAGACGGTTCAAAACCTCTTTGCAGAACTTCCCCTGCCTACCATCTCACCAGAGCAGCGGCTCTCCCCAGCGACATTTCCTACTGATCTGAATCGTTTCTCCCTCAGCCTGCTTGTCTCCATCAATCCTATCAGCTGTGGAGAGAGATTTCCACTGCAGAGCACACGGAGCAGGTCCTTGCCCACGCACAGGGCTGGTGTCGCAGCCGCACGGACCCTCAGGGTGGTCAGGCTGCCCTGGGGTCCCTCCCCGCTCCTGCTCGCTGAAGGCTTTTGGCCAGAAGAATCTTGATGCTCTGGGCTGTGGGAACGTCTCTCTTCAAATCCAGGGCAGTGGAGCTGAGGGGACAACGCTGGTAGGAATGAGACAGAAGAGACCCAGAGCCAAGAAAGGTTAGAGGGTTCATGGTAAGGAGAAGGGATAATGTTCAGCTATTTCTAACACTGCTTCAGCATCGTGAGCTTGAGGGGAAAAAAAAATTGCCTCTGGGCTTAGAGAGGTAGCTGTTTCTCTGACTTTTGCCAAAAAAATTGTGCCCAACTGGATAATGCAGGTCGTGTGGGTTGGGGACTAGATTAGAGGTCTGGCTTTCACATCCCACTCAATCCTGTCTGAGTTTAGGGGGCAAAAACCTGGGGCTAGATGGGGAAAAAAACAGATGCTGATGTCAGTGCTGGTGGGACTTTGGGTGCACGGCTGGGACCCCTCCATCCCACCCAAGGGTGCCAGGGACCCCCCTGCCCCAGGCAGCCTGTGCTGGGAAATGCCCCTGGATGGGCTTGGGGACAAAATGTGGGGGTCTTCCACACAGCCCCAGCCAGCAGAACTGGTGAGGGGCACCCCAGGGCAGGGCTGGGGCTCAGGAAACTCATTTGGGGGCTGTGCCCTCCTTGGCTCACTGCCACTGGGGCTCTCGGGTGCCCCGTAGGGATTTGATTACCCATCACACAAACCTCATACAGAAACAAAGCATCACTTTGTATCCCTGAATCAAATAATCAGCGACTCTGGGAAAGAGAGAAATATAAAATAAATACACAAAAGACCTTGGCATGTATGTGAGTTAAGTCTGTTAGTGTTGTCAGGCGACAGAAGGACATGGAGACCCCTCCTTCATGTTTGAGCTCCTATCCTGACCTTTACTGTGCTGTCTGGATGGTGGTACTGCTGCATTCGATCCATCCATTTTTACCTCCAAAAGATATTATTATTTAATTCCCTTTGCAGCTGCCTGCAGCTCCTGATGGCCAAGCAGCTCTTCGGCTGATAAAAAAGTTGAGCATCAGTCAGTAAATCAGTGGCAACAGAAGTGCTGAATCATTAAATCTTATGCAGTAATCTATTTTAGCTGGGTTTTGGAGCGAGTTGCTGGGAGAGCACACATACACACACACGCTGCCTTTGGTATTGAAACAGGAATGCCCACAGGAGGAAAGCAGCATCTCTGTCTGGAGAACACGAGCACCCCTTTCTCTCCTCCCTCCACCCATTTTTGCAGGCTTTGGCCAGATCCACATTGAAACTAAACAAAATTGGTAGCACTATGGGGTTGTACACCTCGGAGCAGCTGCCTGCTTGACCCCACGTCTGGGTTTGTGGCTTGGGTCTCATTTCGGGGAGGTATTTGTGCTTATGCTCCTGGCCTGCCTGAGTCAGAGAGGTGGTCTGAGACCCCGGAGCAGGGAAAGGGCTGCCCACCCTTCATCGTCTCAGCTACACCACAGCCTTAGTCCTTCCCCTCCTGCCCGAGACAGAAACCCACCTCCAAATCATCTTCCCAGCAGCTGGAGCTCAGGCTGGACAAGGTGACCCTCCCCACCAAAGCCCCCGCTGCTTGTAAAGAGGTGAAACCAGCTTCTAGCCTTGCAAGGCTAGCACATCCCATGGGAACACACATACCTTAGCGTGTCCGTCCACGCATATCCAGGATCATGGATGCAGTCATTGGGCTTTAAAGGCAAAACAAAACCAAAACAGCCAAGCCAAAACAGAGCGATCCCTGGTTTTCCTGATTGTGGCCAAGGTGGCTCCAGCCCATTTCAGTCCCTGCCTGAAGGGAAAAATCCTTTCCCCTGTGAAGAACTGTGTATTTTTTACTTTGTCCTGAGTTTAAGACTAAAAAAAGAATTCTGATATATTTTTTTTTTAAATGAGGATTTCTAAGTCAGGGCCAGCTCTGATGGGAATAATGCAAATTCAGAGCTGCTTTCTGAGCCTTGGCTGCACCTTTGGGTCAAGCAGGTCCGAGTGTGAGCCACCACTTAGTGTAATCCTACTTTGCCAACACAGAGAGGGGTAGGTGGGATGCTTGGACTGAGCACAGTGCCTTCCTACAAGCACTCAGCCTCCCCACCCCACGTCCCATAAATGTACACCAATGTTGGCATCTTATTCGGGGAGGTGGGGGAACGAGAAGGAAAACTCAGCACTGGGACACAGCATCTGCTCTTTCACAATTCACAGGCCGCCTTTTTTCTCCTTCCTTACTAGATGAAGGGAGAAATGAGTTTTGAGCTGTTGGGCAGAAGATCCCAGAACAATCACAGCCTGGGGAATCTGCTGGATCCAGGCATTATTAATAGATATTCGCAGCCTTATTTTAGCATCTTGCCAATCCCTTCTGCCCAGTGTGGCATTCGCAAACACATCTGTGCCCCAGCAAGCAGCTTAGGGATAGGGTAAGACAAAAGTGGAGGCATCCCTCAGCGATCTGCAAGGAGATGATGATGCTCTCAGTACCTGAACACCCAGAGGTCTATCCTGCCACGTGACCACGGCCAGAGGCTCTTGTCCCATAGACTGACCTTCAGGAAGAGTCCCTGCAGAGATGCCTTCTCCCCAGAGCACACTGCCCAGCGTGGAGCTGACTGGCTCCTCTCAGGGCTCTGACCTCTCCCACCCACTTAACCCTCCCCACGTTTTCCCTTCAGGGTGCCACATCATGTGCAGTGAAACTAAACCCACCCAAACCTGCTGCTTGTTTCCAGACCAGCCTCGTGACGTGATGGAGGGTCGTCATCTCACCCACCGAAACATCAGCTTCCCATCCAACCATTGGAAAGCAGCGTCCCACATGGAAACGCTGCTCCAGCAAAGCCACTTTTATCCCAGACCAGGCTGCTTCTTAACCCTTCACAAGCGCTTTTCTGCTTGCTCCCAAGTGAAGTGACCATTTGTTTCCCTCATTTTTCCTTTTCCTTGTGGGCAGCAAAGTAGAAAAGCAAAGGGCAGAACCTCCCCGGACACAACAAAGCACGTGCGACCACCCTCACCCTTTGGGTGGCCAGATCCTGCCGAGCACAGCAGCACAACCAATGCATCTCCCCAGCTTCTGCAGGACCCTCTGCCCAGGCACATTTCCACTGCTGTCACCTCGAGGAGCTGCACGGAGCTGTTAGCTGCTACGAGGGATCAATAGTGAACGAAAGGTCTCAGACCTGCCCTGGTCCCTCCCAGGGGAGCTCAGTGATGCTCAGCCTCTTCCAGCTCAAAGCCAAACTCAAACCTGGATAAGGAGATCTCACTCCTGCAGTAGTTTCCTCACAGCAGTGGCTTTTTGTTGACCATGCCTAATTCTTGAAGAGTTTTCGTGGTATTTTGGAGCAGGAAAGGGCTGGAGGCTCCATGAGTTCCTTTGGGTGCCTTCCTCCAGTTTAGTACTGCAGATCCTCAGGGACCACACAACTGGGTGTTTGTATTAAACCCTAAAATCAGAGAGACAAATGGATGACCGGATGGACAAATGGGTGTTAGATGGCAGAGAGAAGATAAACAGAAGGATGAAGTGCTGGGTGGGGGAATGGCAAACAGGGATGGACGGCGGGAGGGATGCAGGCAGGGAAGGGTACCGTGGGATGGCCGTGCAGGCAGACACTTGGCTGATGGATTCAAGAGACAAGAGGCACATCAGTACATTACTTCCTCCTCTTCCTCCTCCCTGGAGCAGAGGAGAGGACGGCCAGCCATGGGGACACGCGGGGCCATCCCAGCACAGCTGCCTGGCGGCAACCAGGGGCATCAGGCAGCGGCAGGGCTCTGCCCCTGCTGCCCGAGGACAGGCGGGCTGTCGGGGTACCGCTACTCAGCGGGATGCCCGGCCGGCCCGAACGTCTGTTCCCTTTGAAGCGGGTGAGTTGCGGAGCCGCCGCCGGAGAGGATTTGGCAGGTCGGCACTTCTGCTCTGCGGCAGGCCTCATAACAAGAGGATTGGCTTCCCTCCCTCCAGCACATGGCTCTCCCTCCCCTCCGCGGTCCCCGTTGAACGGCAGCCCAGCCGGCAAGCCCCGACAATCTCCCGTCCCCCCCAGCCCAACCTCATTGTCCCTGGGAGATGCCTCCTTCCCCCTCCCCACCTCTCCCTTCTCTTCCTGGCAAATTCTCCCCCTCCTCCTGGATCCAGCCGCTCTCATAATAGCATCCTTTTCATGGAGACAAATTGTCCAGCCGGGGGCTGCACCTGAGGGCTTTCACCCTTTAACAAATAGCCTTTTAATTTTCTGCCAGAAGGGCATGGAAGGGGGGGGGGGGGGGTGGAGAGGGAAAGGGGGGGGCTGGAGAGGGGGTTGCACAGAGGAGAGAGAATCAATCAGACATCCATCTTCATCATTGCTGCCAAGGGACCATTTGCACTGGCTGGATGCCCCTGGGGGAAGGTGGGGTGAAAAAGAGAAGAGGTTGGGGTGAGGGGAAGGCAGGAGGCGGAGAGGGGATGGGGAGGGAGGGGGGTCACAGAGCTACGCCGCTTCTGAAATCCATGTGGAACGGTTGCCCTCCAGCAAGATAAACAGCAACCCTTGGAGCCCAGAGAAGGGAGCAGAGGGTCGTTTTCCTGCTCTTACTCTCCTCTCCAAAGAGGTTGGGTCAAACCCAGAAGAGACAGTAGCCCCAGCACAGCCAGCCCAGCTGGGGAGGCCACAAGAGATCCCCACCCCTGTCCCCATGGAACTGGGGAACTTCAAGTGAGATGAAGAACAAAGAAACACGGGGAGAAACCCCACCAGCACCTTCTCCTCTCATGGCGAGGGCATCACGGACAAAACACACAGCTTCCACCGCAAGGCAGAGGGGCCAGAAGAGCTCGAAATTCTCCTCTCCCGAATGTCTGGACAGCAAGGAGGAAGCCAGCAGGTGAAAGCACAGAATCGCTTTCCTCTCCTCCAGATTGTCTCCTGCAAGGGGATACCAAGCCACAGTGCCAGCCTTGGCTGGAATCTGTTGCCTTTCCCAACAAAATATAAGCAAAGAGGTTAATTAGATGTTTGCAATCCAATTTAAGTCTTGTTTGCAAAACCAGCATTTCAGCTGTAACCCAGCCTGGAAGCCCCCGTGCCCTCGCTCTTTTGCTAAATTTATTTCACAGCTTTGCAGAACTGGCTCGGCCAGGTCAGAACTCTTCCATTATCATTTTATCTCTGCCTCTTACTCTGTAATTACAAGCTGCTTCCCTCACCCCCTCCTTCTCTTCTTCCCCAGCCCCCTCCAAGCACAAGGTGGGAGATGCTGGTCTTGCTTTAAGCTTCTTCTACAATTTGTCTCACCCACTGAGACCGGGAACAGTTTGGCCCTGGTTTCAGCAGATAAGCAAGGGAAGGTGGCTGGGAAAGGGGGGGCATGCTGTTCTCCAGCCGCCGCTCCCCCCCCCAAGGATTAAATATTCAGATGCACTGATGAATAGCAATGAGCACTGGAAATTAAGGCCTGGAAACTCAGTGTTGAAGAGGTTGGTGTCAATCTAGCAGGAAGGAGAGCCGTGGAGGTCTATGGCGTGTCCCTTCATGTGTCCTGTACCCAGACCCTGACTGGGAGGGTACTGGTGGGCATGGGCCAAATTGTGCTGGGACATGTGCAGAGAGGTGGCCAGCACTCTTATCTACACCTTATGGACGCATACAGGAGGGCTTTGTGAGCCCTGTTGGCCAACACCCCTGACCAACTCCACTGGGAGAGAAGGGTCCTTGGGGAGCATCCCAGATTCACAGCAAGCAGAGCCAGGGACCAGCACCTCCCTGGGCTACCAGCACCTCCTCAGTGTACACAGGACAGAGGCAGTGATGGGGACTCGAGTCCCAGGCTGACCTTGCCACCAGAGGACAGTCCCCAGCCAGCACGGTGGCTCACTGCTGGGCTCCAGTTGTACACCCAGGACAGATGGAACAGCAGCACGGATCCCCACGCAGAGCACCCTCTCTCCCCCAGCCTCCCTTGACATTATAACCCATCCCCTCCCCAAAGCACCAGTTTCCTCCACTTCCAGCAAAGGGAAGGGGCTGCATCCTTACCTGGCCCACACACCAGGGAAGGACTGTGTTCCTCTGCCCAAGCTTAGCCTGAAGGACCTTCCCTGGGAAAGCAGAGGGAGAAGAGGTAACAGGCAGAGGGATGCCCATCCCTTTGGGGCTCTGTAACATCCTGGCCATGGGGACAAGGACTTAAAAACTGAGTTTGGGATAGAGGTGGTCACCGTTTCTGCCCCTGGAGAAAGAGATGCTGCTTACTGGGTGGACAAGGCCTGGATGCAGCTGGACACAGTCAGCAGTGCCCTGCTTTGTTGCAAAATTTGGCTTCATTTCAGTCACCTGTGAGCATGAATCAGACAAGAACTTGCAGACAGCATGAATACGCACACACGCAGCCAGCTCAATTGCCCATAAGAAGGTTCATGTAATTAACAGCCAGCCAGCTTTTCTTTCATGTGGCAAAGAAAGGATGGGGAGTGCATGTCGGGGGGGGGGGGGGGGGGGTGTGTATGTTTCTGGGCCCATCCCCTGCAAGCAGGGGCAGGGACTGCAATACAGTCTGTGAACAGGACCCCAGGGGCAAAGAGGGGTGGACCACAAGCCCCTTTGCCCAGCCCTGCTGCCCCTCCATGTGCAAGCTGGGTCCCTTCCCACCCTCGGGGAGAGGAAAGAAAAGCCTTTTCTCTGCTAAACCCACGGTGCAGGGAGCCCCTCTTTGCTGGAAATGGCATAAGGATGGATCTTGGTGCTCCTTAGGCTGAGCAGCGTGATGCAGGACCTGTGCCATGCTTGCACCCCCTGCTCTGTGCAATCCACCACCATGTGCTGGGAGCCCCACAATATTGCTGGGGACAGTATTTAATGCTTGTGTTCGTCACGCACCATGCCACGATCACTCAAGTACAGTTCCCAACCCCAGAGCACGTCTAGCTCTGCCGGTGTTGTTCAACCCACACATGCCACGGTGTCCACAGACATACGTACAGCACCAAGCACAAAGACACCTTGATTCCTCCCTAAAACAAAGACCAAAGCCTCTGCTCTGCACCGCGCCAGCTTGGAGCTGAGGATACTACCCCCTCTCTCTGCTGCTGGAGGAACATTAAAACCCCATTAACCTGGGGTTGTTATTAATCATGCAACATTACCCAGTGGGGACAGCCCTGACGTCTGAGTGCCCAGGCTCTTGCCAGCTCCCCCGGTCCGGCTCCAGGTGACACAGGCATGGAGAAGGTGGGATTCTTTTATAACCGTGCAAGCGCACCAGCTCCAGATAATGAATTTCTTCCATGAGGCAAAGGAGGAAAGCTTCACCGAGATTGGAAATAATCACCCTGAGGCGAGGCAGGGACCGGACTCCAGATGCCTCTCACCCCTGTGGATGATAATCCCCTTTGTGAGTGGGTTAAGGGCAAGGCAAGGAAACCACGATTTATCATCTGCTTGAACTGCATCCATCCTCTGGAAGAAGATTTCCAGCTGTGCCACAGAGCACACCCAACAAGAGGCAGAGATCCCAGGCTGAAATCAACCCTGGAACTCTGGAGATGTCCACTTTGGAGACCTGCTAAGGACACAGAGGGGAAATCTTTGGCATGCACCGAACAGGTTAATGCCACGACAGCAAAGCCTCCGCCTGCATGTATGTATGTAGGCTGAAGCCCCATCAAGCCCTCACAGTTCCGTGATATTAAAGCTTTCCCCTCATGCATAGAAGCAAGCAGGGGGGCTAATTGCTTCTTATGACACTATAATGGTAGGACTATTTACAGTAGATTAAAATCCAATTCATAATGAGGTATAATAACTTTGCAAATGCCAGGATTCGTCAAAGGGTGAGGAGCGCCACTGAGACACAGAGCTGAGCAGCCTTGGACTTGGGGTCTTAGCCTTGGCATGGGAGGAAAAGGTTCTTGTCGGAGCGAGGGTGGGTTTTTTGTTGGCTTCTCCTCTGGTTGTTTCTCCCATAGGTTAAGCACACAGGATGGAGAAAGGGAGTGTGGGGACTAGCAAAGCCCTGGAATAGCTTCACACCCAAGAGGGTGAGGGGACTGCCCTGGGAGGAACGGTGCATAAGGAGGTCTGCAAAGTGCCTGGAATGGGTGAGCTGCGTGTGGCCGAGCGGCTGGACCCATCCACAGAACTGCTTGGGTTTTACCTGCCGTGCCAGAAACGGAGTTCCTTCCCCAGGGAAGTTTTGTCCCAGACGCAGATAAACCAAAATCCTCCAGTCACGTTGAAACCCGCTGGGTCCTAAGGGCGCTGAGGCAGCCTCCAGATGAGGATCCAGCACTCTTACAGAAAATCTCATTTCCCAGATATCACACACCATGTTACACCATCAGACCCCCCAGAAACCCACCCTCTCTGCCTGGTGAGATGGTGGCCCTTCCCATGCACCCCCAGACAGTCCCATTCAGCCACC
Source organism: Buteo buteo (assembly GCF_964188355.1). NCBI lineage: Eukaryota > Metazoa > Chordata > Aves > Accipitriformes > Accipitridae > Buteo > Buteo buteo. Next base: position 40,988,517 of record NC_134181.1, on the reverse strand, counting down.
CATCAAGGACACAAGCAGAGACACGCACCCAGCGCTGGCCCGTGTTTGCCAGGTACTCCTGCAGCAGTGGGGGATTTTTGTCCTGCAGGAAAGCGAGGGCTGAGATCGGATCCAGTCCGGATTTGCTTCCTGCCTCCACCACATGTTTACAGATGTGACCTTGAATGAGCCCAGCAACACATCACTCCTGACTCGTTCAAAGGAGGTATTTATTTATTCCCTGCCAATGACGTGGACTGATGGTGCCCTCTGAATTTCAAATAGGACTTGGCTCTATTTTGATAGTCTGGGTAGTTCTGCTAGAAAACGAACAGAGAGGAAAGAGCCCCAAAAGCTGAGACCCGATTTCTTCATTTGGAAAGGGAACAGATCCCAAGGCTCTGTGCAATTCCCAGATCCCACTGAGCGGGCTCAGTGTGGAGCTGGCACCTTACGCAGGGGGCTTAAGCAATGTACCTCAGGTCTCCAGCGATCACCAAGGTCCTCTGCTAGATACCAGAACTAGGGACTTCTCCAAAGGACTTGTCATCACCCACGGTGGAACTGCAGAAGACAGACAGGCATCAGGCTAGGAGATGGAGGGGGTGCTCAGGTCAGCGTGAGCTCTGCTGTGCTGACACAACTCGTTTTCCCAGCACCTCCAGGCTCTCCAAGCACCACCCCGCTGCCTTCCCACATCTCCACACCTGCTCGTGTTCAAAACCAGCCACCTGCTAAAAAAAGCTGATAGCAAACCCTCCAGAAATCTAGTTCTTCTGTACATAATGGTGTGAATTTGTCAATCATCCTGCTGGACACTCAGTACCCCCAGCTTGTGACTGCTGAGTCACATGCATCAAGGACAAGGAGAGCTAGAAATAATATTTGATTTCCTAAAGGGTGAAACCCTCTCCTCTATATAAACTCTTCCTCAATGGGATTGCTTAAACAGCTACCCCATGCACAGGAACATAAAAGAAGTGCTGAAATATAAAACCAGCAATAATCTTAACACATTTTGTGCTTAGAAGAAAACAAACTGAGCCTCAAATACGGCAAAGACAAACTCAATTGTACCAACCTCACATTCACATCAGCAAAGGGCTCTCTGTGGTGTCTGAGCTGAGGATGTCCCATTACCAGGGCACAGCAAGCCCCATCCCATCCTCTCTAAGCAAGGTCAGCCCAGGGATGGTAGCTGGGGTCAGCCATGAGTCCATCTCAGCAGCAAGTCCATGGTAAGGAGGCAGGCTTGACATCGGGCTGGAAACACAAGTCAGCGTCGGGTCCAGTGGCACAGGCCAGCGGTCGTCAGACAGGTCCAAGTTGGGAAGTCAGCCCATGGGTTGGGGTCCACATCAAGAGGGTCCGTAGCCAGGCAGAGACAAGGCTGGAGCAAGCACACCTACAGCAAAGCTCAAGAAAAGAGCAAAGACCCAGGCCTGAGCTTAAATAGACCTCCCACCCATGGGCAGAGGGTGTGGGTGGAGGCCCCAGGTGAAGTTCGTCAGGGCCATTATGGCCTGTTAGTGTCCTCAGGGCTGGGAGCCTTATCTCAATGGTATGAGTGCACAAAAGCAGAAACGTTCTTACACCTTGGGCTGGGTGTTTGCCTGGCATCCTAGTGAAATTAAGAGGTGTGATTTGGTGTGAATAAAGATACTGGATCTCAAGTGGGCTATGAAATTTTTGGTTAGGTTGAAACCCCGACAATTTGTCCATGGCAGCTCCTGGCGGTGGCAGAGCCAAGTAAGTTTTGGTAGCCACAGGACTGGCCAAGGTACCCTCTCTCTTTCGAGGGTATGAACCGGTTGCAAGACCCAGGGCTCTGCAGGGTTGCAAGCTGTACTGGGAGAGGGTAGAGAAATATCTATCAGGTAGGGACACATCCACCCGATCACCACCACCACGTAACACGAAGCTCCCCAACAGACCCTGCCGAGTGATGAAGCTGTCAGGTTTCAAGGAGAGCACAGTGCCTCCTCAAAGCAGAGCTGCCAGGAGCGGCCACGGGCACGTAGGTGGCTTGCAGAGTTTCATTCCGCCGTCCCCGGAGTGGAGGCGGGCATGGCAGCACACCGCAGCCGCCACACCGCGGGACTCCTCACACACTTTTACAGGCAGATCCTTCCTAGTGGGAGACAGAAGATGCTCATAAAGTCAACCTTAAGCAGAACACATGTATGTTGGACGAATCAATATGTTCAAGCTGTAAAGGAGGAGATGTCGAGGAGCCCGGCATCTCCAGCATGACAGATGGAACGGGGCCCAGGAACACCTCCGACCGCATGGCACCTCTTAGCATCACTCCAGGAGGGGACGAGGCTTCTTGGCCGGAGTCGGAACCAATTATCTTCTGGCAAACGTGATGCTCTTTGATTCACCAGCACTGAGAAGAAAAACACAATTTTCCCCCATTCTGTTTTTGTTTGAATGTGAGAGGGAGAGCGAGCTGGAGCAGGCGACGGAGCAGAAAGGGATTGAGAGGATGGCATTGCATCCCGATTGGAAAGAGCCAGTGGCCACTGCCCAAGTGAAATTCCAACTTTATGACATAATGTGCTTTTTCTAACCAGCGCTTGCTATTAACTTCGGCACTGGCTTAAACCCCCTGGCCTCAGGCACAAGCAAAGCAGAGCTCGTATACTGTAAATGTTAATACTGCTTTAGCACTGTAATAAGCTAAAAGGTGGATGCAAGATCTGGCACATTAATTCCTTTTTTCATCTTTTTAGCACATTTCAGGGTAATATGAATAATAAATATTTGAGCTCATGAAGGTTAACGGATGGATAGCCCTGGAGACTGGGACTCCCTGGGTAGGAAGGCAGCAGCTCCCTTCCGCATATCGGTGTCTCCAGCAGCAATCCAGGGAATCGGCCTCCTCCAGAGAAGTCAGAGGTGCTTCTTGGCAGGGAAACGTCTGATGCAAAAACTTGTTGCCTGGCATACTTGTTTACACTTCGAATAAGAGCAATTGGGCTGATGAATCAGTAGAGGTAGGAGTTTCCAAGCATCACAGGGCAAAGCTATGGAGAGAGGAGAACCTCCTCCATCCCAGCACGAGCTCTCAGTCTCCGTTGAACAAAAGCCGGGTTTGGTCAGCAAAGGGCCCCAGCCTCAAAGCTGTTTAGGCATCTAATTCCTACTGCAACTAGGTCTAGATTCGTCCTAACAGAAGCTCAGTGATGGAGCAAGGGACCTGAGCACACACCTCCAGAGTTTCAAACTCCAGCTGACTCTCCTCTCACCGAGGGAATGGTCTAGGGGCAGAGGCACTGGATGGAGCTGACCCAGATGTCTTCATCAGCCCTGAGGCTCCTGGCCTGGCCTTGTTTTGCAGGTGCTGGGTCTAACTTAAAGGACTTGTGATGTCTGTCTGTCGGGCTGCACCCACACGACACCTCGAGGAGAGCATCTGCAGCTGCTGAGCATGGCAGAGGCCTGGCTATTGGGAGAACTGGGTGAAAAAAAACTTTCTGGAGCTGGCATAACCCTGCACATCACCTCTGGATTACGAAAGCACCACAACGTGGAGAACAGGGCTTGGGGAGAAAGTCACACAGCTTTGGCATTCAGTCAGGCTCCACAAGAGAGCCCCAGCTCACCCCAGAGCCGCGTGGGCTTGCAGGGAAGCAGTCTAGAAGGGATGCGGAAAATCTTCTAATCCAGCCTCCCCCTGCACAGCAAGACAGGAATCCAGACCCTCAACAAGGACCATGTCAGGAAAGAAAGAGTAGGTCTGGTCAAACCCAGGAAAGGATTTGAACCCTGTGCTGGGAGAGCAGACACCGCAGCATGTGAATTCCCATTGCTTACCTATCGTGGAGACCTGGGAGGTAGTAGCACTTGCTGGGAGAAAAGGGCTCGGGGTGAACGTGAGTATAATCCTCTGGGATGGAGGATGTAGGGCTTGCCCAGATTTGATCTGCTATCAGACCTTCATGGTGGGCACTTTGTCTTCTTGACTGGAGTAGTACAGATGCCCCCCCACCATGACTGCCACTTCTGACAAGCATGACCCCTTGCTGGGAAATCCCCAGTATCACAGCAGAAACCGTACTGCCACTCTTCTCTGTGGCCCAAGGCTGGTGGCCACCAGCGCTGTGGGACACCCAGGGCACGTTCCTTCCCCTGGTAGCCAGCGATGGGGTGGGTGAAGGAGGTATGCTCTGCTGTCACGGTGTGTCACTGGAGGTTAAGGTGCAGGAGGAAGGTCTTGACCGTGCAACCAACTTGGGGCCGGGACACAGTGCCCTTCCTGCTCCTGACGGGGTGGTCCAGGAGCTGCAGGGGCTGGTGGGGGCAGAGATGCTGCATCCCCCCCCCCCCCCCCCCAGAGGCCTGATGCTCCCATCCCAACCAGTGCTGCAGGAAGCTGGGATACTCAGGGAGCACTGGGCTTGTGCCACTCCGGGAGGACAGTCAGGGAGACAGGGCATAAGGGGGCAACTGTGGGCCTGGCAGGGGACACGGGAAGGACAGGCTGGAGAAGCACAGCTCGATGGAGAGGGGTGCTCAGTAGGGAGCTTCTTGCCCAGGGCTGGGTACGGTGGGCCAAGGGGCAACCACTGCGGGTCTCTGGGACCCTCAGCTGGGAGCAGCCCGTGCCAACGCTCGGCTGCAGAGCACCGATGGAGAAGAAATTGGGTGCCCAGGGGTTGCGGGTGCTCCTCGCCCAGCGACCGTGCCCACCTCTATGCGCCCACGCACGTCGCACGCGACGCTCGCCCACCGCCACTGCGCACCTGCAACCGTCGCCTCCGTCCCCCGATTTGGGGAGGGGGAGCCGCTCTTTGGGGGTGCGTGCCTGGATGCTGGACGAGGGGAGCGAGTCGCTCCTGCCCCCCGTGTTTGCCTTTCACTTGGCTCACTCTTGCGTGACAGCAAAGCCCCCCTCCTTCCCTGGCAATCCTTGGGGGATATCAAGGGCAAGCAAGAGAAGGGTTACCTGGAGGAAAGGGTTGCTAAGCAACCCCCCCCCCGACCCCCCCCCAAGCACCGCAAACCCAAAACTCGTTCCAGGCCTGCAACCAGATTAGCATATTAATGAGGCTGTAATTTCCCCGGAATTGTCTGCACGTCTATGCCCGCTCACAGCACACTGGCCCAGGAGTTTGCTATGCAAATAAACTGGTTTTACAGGCTGTGGCTTAATTAACTCATCAAGTTCATCTTCCTAACAAAAAAGGCAGACTAACTGCGGATTAATGGACCTGTGTTTGCTCTTCTTTCTCTCTCCCTCTCACTGGCTCCCCAAGGCAATGCCTCCATCCAGACCCTTCCACCCCCGGCCACTCCAGCCTCAATGCTGGGTAGATCCTCCGTCCTCACAAGGAGATAAATCCTGGGAAAAGAGATGGGGAGGGGGGGTGGGGAGGGATCTTAATACTGCTTCCAGCAGAGTCTGGGAGGTTTCCTCATCGACTTCAAGGGGAATAAGATGGATCAGGCCTCGAGGATGGTAATTACGCCTTCAGTTGAAGCTGGCAGGTGACCACTTATGAGAAGGAGGTGGCACGTTGTGACACTGTCTCTTTAAAATGGTTGTCTCTGTGCGGATCAGGGGTGGGGGATTTGGGGGAGGGTGATTAAGGCACCGTTTCTAGGTGAGCTCTGGCAATCCTGCTCCATCCCTAACGGCGCAGGGTCAGAGCAGGCGAGAGGGATGCTCTCCCTCCTGGGTTAATTAGAAAGGCCCTCCTTGTCTACCTCCCATGCTCTGCGACATTATGTCTTTTGAAAATGACCCCCAAAAAAGTAAGTATAAGGATTTGCAGAGTCACTGGGGGAAAGTTCATGCGGCCAAAAGTCTGTATTCAACAGCAAATCCCTGCATCAGAGCTTCCTTTGAACATTAACGACACTACGAGTTTATCTCCCTTTCCCTTCCCTACTTGTTCTGTTCCCTCCTTCCTTCCCTGGGAAGAGGGAAGCAGTTTTCTGTAGGACCTGGATAGCTCTCTGTCGGTATTTGGGTACAGATGTCCCCCCATTACTCACACATCGGTGGGGGTTTGGGAGCACGTAGAGCTGGGCTGAGAGCGCCTCAGCCCCGAGGCTGTGTGTAAAGTGGCTCCACTTGGAGATGAAATGTCTGAGCATATCTTTTTCTTTTTTCTTCTAGCTGTATTGTTAGTTAATTGTAGCTTGACCTCCGGGAAGGCTTTCCACGGCTCGGAAGGTGGCCTAGGATACTGAATTCAGAGTCTAAGTTGGGAAGAGTTTATTTGGCATTCATAGCATGAACTGTGCTGGCCCGACACACAGAGCCCCCAGGACGCAGCCAAAAAGGCAAAGGGAAACTGAGGAACAGAGCTGCCGAGAAGTGCCTGAAGCGGCCCCCATCCAGCTGGGGCCCTTGGCTTCCAACCCATGCAAGCCACAGCAGATCTGCCGTCCATCGCCCCACAGCAACGCTGCACACAACCCCACGCTCTCACACCCCCGGGATCTGCACCACGCAATCACCCATGGCTTTGCTGTTGGCGTGGGGAAGGGACCGGCTCCCCAGCCAGGTGAGTTATCAAAGACCACCCGGCTGCTCTCCAACATCTCCTCCGGAAACCTCGGCAGAGGTCCGCACCTCCCTTGGGAGAAAGTTTAGGAGCATTCAAACCACGCTCAGCTGAAAACCACCCCTCTTGCAGCTACAGCCATCCTGAAATGGACTTAAGTTGAAGCTTTCTTGCTAAAGTTGGTCTAGACTGGACAAAGTCCTTGAAAAATCTAACTGTACTCAGAAGCTTTTCTGCATTCACAGGGAAATGGACTGGCTGACCTAAAAGGTCTTTTCCATCTCTAATTTCTGTGGTTGTGTGATTCATCCCTCTTCTTTGAAAGTGTTTCCTACATGAAACGTCTAGTAGAAGGAAAAAAATGATACTAAATAATCTTTTTTCATTTCCTCTCATCATTGTCAGAGATTATGAGAGGTGAGGGATATGTCTGCTGTGACATTAGCCGAGCAATGGAACAGAAAAGGCAAACCAGGATTCAGCTTAGCAGCCAAGAAAGAAGCTATTCACGCAAGGTGGGGTAGGAGGAGATGTGCTGGAGGCATCCTTTCCAGGAACTCAATTGTCCCTTACTTTCTCAGATCTTGAGAAAATACTGAGCTGGAGAAAAACAAACAACTTATAAGAACAGAGGAGTGGCCACATCCTGACCGAGGAAAGGACCTCTCTCAGACTGCTGTCCCCAGGGGGAGAGCAGCAGAGCAGGGCAAGCATCTGTAACAGTTCCCTGGGATGCTCTTGGGGATCACCAGGGCCAGTTGTGGGTTCAATGTTCTTAACATCCTTCAAGGAATTTCTCTCCTATGAGCTTGTCCAGTTTCCTCTTAATCCATTAAACTTCTGCAGTGAGGAGTTCCACAGATAAATCATTGCAAGAAGTACAGTTTGTCTTAAATCTTGCTTCTACCACCTTCACCTGAGGATATGAAAGGGGGTTTAGTGTCATGTTGGTCTCCTGCTAGCTGTTTCATGTAGGAAATGCTGTCAAAGGCATCACATAATCTCAGAAAGGAGACAAAAAACACCTGAGGTCAGCCAAGACATTCCCCCAGGAGTGCAGAAGTGCATCTTTCCATCTAGAAGCAGCCCTGCATGGGGAGGGACTGGGAGTTACCCCGAATGAGGACACAGGAGAGGTCCCTTGGTTTGTAGGCACCAGTCAACTCCTCAGCTCCCCACCCCTGCTCCCTGCCCCAGTCCCTGTTCCGCTCCCCGAGTCCCGTACAACCACGTGAAAGTTGCCCCACCATTGCACCCCTCCGCTCTCTGGATTTATAAAACCTCAGTCATGAGGTTGTCTCTTCTCCCATGGCTATCGGGTGACTTTGGCTCATAGTGTTGCATCGACTCAAGACTGCTTATGAGGGCAAACTGAAGATCATCAAATTACGCCTTTTTTCCTGTTGGATAATGCCTTGCAAACCATCCCATTTGCTAATCCTTCCTCTCCCACATGCTCAGCAGCAAACGCAGGGTGATGTTGCTGGAAAACAGCCCCTTTCAACTAGTTTCTGCTTTAAAAGTTGAGCGTGAGGTTGGACGCACGCTCAGATCAGATCATTTCCAGAAAGGCTGGGGAGCCGACGTGTTTCGGGAGGGAGCTCGTGCAGGCAGCCCGGCACTGCACTTGCAGCCGCTAATCTGATAGCATCAGATTGGGAAGGCAACGGGGGACAGAGCTGCTGTCCCCAAAATGAAGGAGAAACGGGGTGGGACCGAAGGGACGAACCCCTGTAGGAAGGCAAACTCTGCATCTGATCCCGGTTCATTTATCAGTGAGTTTTTGTCAGTGATTTGGGGATCAGAGGTCGTTTGAATGATATTACCCATCTTCAGCTGTCACCCAGGAGGTGTTTATTTGAAGAATTTTTGTGACCATAATACAGGACTTTCAGCTCTTTTTATTTCATTGATTTACTGGATATTCATTCTCTTTTTTTCTTTCATTTTCTGGGAGCAAGAGAATATAAACCAAAGCCCTTCTACAGCATCACTCCTTTGCTGCAAAATGCATTTATACAGATTTTCTTTTTAAACAAAGACTAAAGGTTACAGTCAGGGAATAACCCAAAACTTGAACATTTGCCAGATACCATTTCCACCTGCAAGAAGTACCAATCCTTTTTCAGATGACATTCCAGGACACTGGATTTTTTCTTTTCCTCTATGTAACCACTACTTCAACAAAAAAAGGGAAAAGCATTTTTCTGGTACAGGAGACGTGGGAGAAGGGGGAACACCGGAAAGGACCAAGCAGTGGGAAGCTGGATCTACACAAGCTGAACCTTGAAATTAAAAATTGCCCTTTTACGATTAACGAGGAGAGTGATAAAAGAAGGGAACAAATTTATGGAAGGACACAGCAACTTCTCCATCACTAGCAATCCCTAAGCTGGCTGCTGTTCACAGGGGAGGCTGCTGCTTAACCACAAGTCATGGGGCAAGATGCAGAAATCACCGGGCGAGCCTCTGTGGCTTGCGCTCCGTGGGAGGTCAGACTACATGATCGTCGGGGTCCCTTCTGGCCCTAAAATCTATGAATCTATTGATGCTCTGAGGCTTAAAAAGCAGCAGCTGCTCCTATGCAGCACCTAGTTCTCATAAGCATTTGGAATAATGGATCCATATTGTGCCAATGCATACTAATGTTAATATACATTTGCAGCACACAATGTGATGGCTTTGGAGACACCCAGGTGTCAGATTGAATCAGTGTCAGTGACACACCGTACCAGGACTTCGCGGCAGGTCCCTGTTGGCTTCTCCAGCGGGAAGCTTTCTCTTCTTTGAAATTATTGTGTTTATCCCTTATGTTTCTGCAGGGGGGAAAAAAAAAAAAAGAAGAAATTGTACCAGGCCCACCGCAGGACTGGTGTCCGCAGTTTGCAGCCAGCCAAATCCTGGTTTCCACAGGGTTAGAGATGTGGATGTGAGGGAAAACAAAGAAAGATGCTGTACAAGGAGTGACCAAAGAGTTCAGAGGTGCAGCCTTCTGCTCTCTCCGTTAATCTCCTCTCATGCACCAGTGCAAAGAAATTAAGAGCCGGGGCCAGGGGCTGCTCTCAGCTCCGTACATGCTGTCCCTGCTGAAGTCCAGAGAAGTTGCACAAAGCATTTGCGAGCCAAAGACCTGAGCCTGCCTCTGCCGGATTTAATCCCCCCTGGCTTTCAAGTGCAGAATCAGGTTCAGATGCTGCAAAGAGAAAATGGCCTCTTTAATTGCTGCCCTGGGTTGGGATTGTGGGGGCACAGGAGGAACGAACAGGCTCACACCTCCAGCCCCCTTTCCCTTTGCACCCACGAGCCATGCCTGTGAGCGTGAGTGGGTGCACGAGTGGGTGGAAGCACCCTGGGCTGTGCCAGCAGGGTGTGGGGTGTCAGGGGAAGGTTTGCACCCCAGGCTTGACCTGTGTATTTTGTGAGGGTGCAGATATGTGTGCATACATGTGCAACACCTTTGCATTTATGTATACGCCTACAGATAGCTTCTTTTCATATTAAGCAAGCCTGCATCAGCCTCACCTAGATTCCCTGCCCAAATTCACTTGTCGAACACACATGAGCCCACATGGGAAGCTTCCCAAAACATCATTTCTTTACGGTAGCACAACACAGCAGCACACCGCCCAGCAAGTCCTCGCTTGTTTGAACGGTCATTATTAGCCAATTGCCCAATCGGCCCTAGTGCTGGGGACAAGGGGACTTTGTCACCAGCCAGGCGCTGCAAGGGTTAAGGCCGTCCCCGCACACAGGGTGCCTGCCCCTGCTTCGGGACCCACCTGCAGCGAGGCCTGGGTGGATGGGGGTCTCCTTGGGAGCACCTCTGCCCTGCAGCACATCTTCAGGGCTCCATCCCCCACACTGGCTGAGGTGAGGAGCCCTTCCAAGGCTGGCCCTTGTCCATCCCCACCTCCAGCTGTGAGAAGTCGCATCCAATGGACTTGCTAAACCTCTGTTCCCCCACGCTGGTTTTTGCCCTGCTCAAAAAAAAAAAAAAAAAGAGATCAGACGCACTTAAAGAAAAATGGAGCCCAAGCCTGCAGGGACTCTGCTCCCCTTTCAGTCCTCCGCCTCACGGTACCCTGCTGCCAGATCTTCACTCCTGGTTCCTGGGCACCTTGGGAAGCCCAAGATACCCAGGTATCAATGGAAGACCCCTTTGACTAGAGCAGGTGGGGCTGCTTTTGCGGTCCTGATCGTGGTTAAGAGAGGCAGGTTGTGTATTTCTAGGGAGGACTTGTCAACAGAAGGAAGTGGGGATGGAGGAGAGGGGAAGGCAGGAGAAAGCAAGCAACGTGGCCATGCACCCAGGTGACAGTGACAGTCCAAGCATGCTCACCAGAACCGCACATTAGGCAGCTGATGAGGTTAGAGAGGTCCCATGCAGAGTACCCCCCTTCCCTGGGGCGGTGGAGGTTTTTTCACATCCCTGCCCAGCCTGAGGTGCTTCTGCGCCCGGCTTCTCACCCAGGTTGTGAAACGGGCGTTGGAGTGCTCTAGGCCAAACACTCAGCCCCACTCCCAGCCCCAAGGCAACCCCAGGAAGGCGTCTTTTCTCTGGCCTACACAGAGAGAAAAACCTCATCTCCTGGTATAAAAAGATGGGGCTGAGGAGTAGTGTCAGCTCCCACAGAGCCTGGGTACGTCAGAGAAGGCAGGGCCACCGAGATGGGTGTTGCAGGGAGAACGTGTGTGTTGCGCGGGCTGGTTTTGTGTGCGCGGGCTGGTTTTGTGCGCGCGCTTGCGTGTGTTGTTAAGTCTGGCTGGTGTGCGCATGTAACATGTCGAAGGGGGGTGTTTCTGAGCCATGGAGGTGTAGGGGAAGAGGGTTGGGATGCGTGCAGGGAAGCGTGTGCGTGTGAGTTGGGTATGTGCACATACGTGGACATGCATGAAGAAACGGGAGGGAACGTGCAGGTTGGGTGGTGGGCACGGGGAAAGGGTGTATGTGTGTGTGCAGGAGAGGATGAGGCAGACAAAGAGCTGTGCTGGCAGACCCCTGGCCCCTCACCGGGGCGTCGGGGCTGGAGGAAGCCAGGCGAGCCCTGTCCGGGACTACACGCAGGCGGTCCCGGGAAGGATTCGGCGGTCTGGCCGGTTCCCTGTGCCAGGGAGTGTTGGGAAGGGGGTTATGCGATGTGTGTGCGTGCAAAGGCAGGAGCGTTTGTGCAAGAGAAGGGATGGGACGTGTCCGAGCGTCGCCTCTCCGTGACACTCGGGGTCTGTCACTTCTTTTTTCTCGGCCGCCTGGGTCCCCCCGCGGGCGTGGGGCCGAACCGCGGGGCTTCCCCCCCACGCTGCCACCGCTCGGGGCGGGCAGTCACCGGCAGTTTGGGGTTCAGTTTTTATCGCTGCCGCTGTAAAAGTAAAAAATAAAAAAAAAAAATCGCGCTGAGATCCCGCGGGTCCCCACCCCCGCGGCGGGGACGGTGCCTGGAGCTGGCGGTGTCCCCGGGCAGCGCAGCCCGGCTCCCGTCGGGATTAAGTAGTTAATGTTAGCACAGCACTGGTAGTGGTGGTGGGGGGTGTCTCCGATGAGTGTCTGCTAATTATATCGTCGTGTTTGCAAAATTTCCAGCCTTTCTGGCAAACGCAGCTTTCTGTGGGAGGAGGGAAAGAAACGGGAAAGGAGAGAAAAACAGAGAGAGACAGAGAAGTCGGTATTGAATGCGTGTGAAATGAGAGGGGAAAACGAGAAATAGAGCAGCAAAGGAGAGTGAGAGAAAGAGAGCGGGGGGGGAGGAGAAAAACAGAAAAAAGGAAAGGAGAAAAACATAAAAAAGGAAAGGAGAAAACCAGAAAAAAAGGAAAGGAGAAAAACAGAAAAAAGGAAAGGAGAAAAACAGAAAAAAAGGAAAGGAGAAAAACAGAAAAAAGAAAAGGAGAAAATCCGAAAAAAGAAAAGGAGAAAAACAGTAACAAACATAAAAACGGAAAAATAAAAAGAAAAATAAAGGAAAGGAGAAAACCAGAATTTTTTAAAAAGGAGAAAAACGGAGGGGAAAAAAAAAAAGACAAGAAGAAAAACAGAGAGGGGAAGAGCGATCGAGAGAGAACGAACGAGATAAAGAAGGAGGGGAAGGGCGGAGGGGGGCAGCCGTGCCCGGTGCCCCGGTGCCCGGCGGGCGAGGCGGGGGCGGCGGGCCGGGGGTCGGACGGGGCCGGCGGGGGCCGAGCGGTTCAGCACCCTGGAGAGCTCCGCGCCGCCGGCTGGGCGCGACACGGCGGGCGCGACACGGGGGGACGGGGACACGGGTGGGGGGGGCGGGGACACGGCATCGTGGTGCCAGGGCCAGACAGGGCTCGGAGGGACCCGCCGTGACTCGGGATGCCGACAGGGTCCCTCCGTCCCGGGGCTCGGCCCTGCCGAAGGGATGGGTGTCGGGACTTGTCCCGGAGCGGGGGCTTCGCGCCCACCCGGAGCGTGGGAGGGAGAGAGCCGCGGCCCTGCTCCGCTTTTTGTCGCCACCAGCCCCGGCAAACCGCCTTCCCCGCCGGAGCTGGCCCCCGCCGCCCTTACTGGCCCCTTTGGCTCTTTGGCACGCGTGGCTTTGGGGTGCTCTCAGCCCACCCGTGTCCACCCCCACGGTGCCCATTAGCAGGAAGGTGGGAGCGCTGTAACCCGGCCCCCTCATCCCGCCCGCAGGTGCGGGCCGTGTACTCCCCCCTCGCTATTTCCCAGGAAAATCCAAAGGAAGGGGAAGGAGCTGGGGGGGGGGGGCACATCCCGGCGGGGACACCCAGCGCCTCGCCAGCTTTGGGACTCCCGGGGGGGGTGGGGTGGGTAAAACCCCTGCCAGCTCCCCGTTCAGCCCCGACCCCCGACGGGAGCACCGGGGCGAACTCCTTTTCCCTTCCCTGTCTTGCAAACACCACCACAACCCTCAGCTTCAGCCCTGCCCCCCCCCCCCCCCCGCATCCCCATCCGTGTCCGTCCCCCCACCCACCCACCCTCCCCCCCTTTCCCCGCTCCGGGGGCTTCTGCCCCGCCAGGGCGGACTCCCCACGCACCGGCTCGCTCCGTCCCGCCGCTGCTATGCGGAGCTCCACGGTTGCCGCCGGCTTTTTCTCATGCAGATTCCCTCTTTCACACCTCCCAAACAAAGGCAAACGGGGGCATCGCCTCGCCGTGTCAACACACACGCTCATTAGCGAGAAAGATGGGGGGGGGGAGCGGGTGGGAACGGCTCGAGCAGCCCCTCCGGGGGGGGGGGGGTGGGGGGGGGGGCGGTCGCATCGACGGGAGGTTGTAGCGGGCCGGGGATCACCCGAGGAAATTTGGAGCGTGTTCTTCGCCGCATCCCCCTCAAGTCTATAAGTTTCCCTAAGCTCTGGGTTTGGCTGGTTTCAGGTTCGTTGATTGCAACACACGTTGCTCACAACCAGGCTTTGCCCACCCGTGATTTGGTAGCCGCGGGGCTCCTGGGCGGCTCCGCGCAGAGTGGGACCCCCAGCCCGGGGAGGGAGAACCGGGGGCGAAGGGGGGGGTTTAACCCCGGGGAACCGTCGGGGCGATGGGAACGGGGCCCCGGGATGGTGCCGGAGCTAGGAGGGGCTCGGGGAGGGAGGGGGGGGGCAATTAAAGCTTCGCCAATTACCGCCGCCCACGGGGGGGGGGGGGGGAAGAAAAAAATAAAGGAAAAAAAAAAGGAAAAAAACTGATTAAAACGGCTGTGGGGAGGGAGGGGGGAGCGGCCGGGGAAGTGCCGGGAAATCACGGCCGCGGTAAAAAGGGCGAGAGGAGAGCGGAGGTGGGAAAAGCGGCCCCCCGGTCGGTGCTGGCCGCCCCCCAAAACCGGGACCGGTGGGCTCCAGGGCTCCGGCAGCCGGGGCCGGGGCCGGGGTACCGCGGGGGATGCGGGGCTCTCCGCGGGGTCGTTCTCCGCACCCGGGCTCGCACCGACGGGCGGCTGAGCCCTGCGGCCCCTCGCCTGATTTTTTTTTTTTTGTGGTTTCGTTTTGGTTTGGTTTGTGATTTCCCCACCCACCCACTCCCTTTTTTTTTTTTTTTTTTTTTTTGTGTGTGGTTTGGTTTTGTTTTTTTCGCTTTAAACCGCCTCCACCGAGCCCGCAGCCGTTCCGCCTTTCCCGGGGCTTCACCCTGCCGCCGGCGCCGGCATCGCCTTTCGGTTTGTGCCGTTTCTTCCTCCGAAACCCCGGGCTGGAGCTCGGAGGGAAGGAAACAAGAAATTCGTTAAGAATAAGAAAAGGAGGAGAAACAAAAATAAAAATCCCCACGTTCTTCGTTTGCATTTGGGCCGCGGTGGGGTTGGGGGTTTTTGTTTGTTTGTTTTCTTTTTCAACATTTCTCCCCCCCTGCCGTTTACAGAAACACCCACGGGGAGAAAAAAGCCACGCCAGGCCGAGCTGGGGCATCCCCTCTTCCCAGCAGTGGGGGGGGGAAAACCACACACAAGGACCCCGGCCCTTCCTCGCCCTCCCCTTTGCGGGGGAAAGAGAAGGAGCGGTGGGTCGGAGGGGGGGTCCGGGTGGCACCGTGGGGGCTGCGTGGGGCTCCGCGGCCCTTTGTGCGCGGGGGTGGGGGTGCCGCATTGTTTGCCGGCGGTGTGAACACGCACACTCACACGCACCTCGCCCCCCCCCGCCCCATAATACGGAAATTTCCATGTCCCAGCTGCCTTCCCCTTTTAACCTTGGTATTAATTTAGGACGGATCTTTTTAAACGGCCCTGTAATGCATTCAGACGCTGCTGGAGGTTTATCTTTTTTTTTCCCCTTTTTTTTTTTTTTTTTTGTACCGTGGGTTATATTTACACCCAAAACAAAATAATTACACTTTTGTTGGAGAGAGAAAGCTGGTGATTAGGCTGTGGCTCTTTGCAGCAAACCCTTTCTCAGTGGTACACCAGGACAATTTTTCACGGCTGGGTGAAATCAGACGCGGGAGGTAATGAATCCTGTGAGCTATTTAAATTTACAATTTGTAACGCAGTCACTCAGAAACGCCTATGGCCCGGCGAGGAGATGCTTGCTGGGTTTGTTTAATGTTAAAACCTGCACCGTCCCCCCTCTTACCAGGGGAAAGGAGGGGAACGCGGGGAGGAGAAGCCTCGCCCGCCCCCAAACACGCTCCCGCCGCCTTGCAGCCCCGCGGAGGAGCGCGGAGCGGTGCGGAACCGCCGCCTCCCACCGAGCCCGGGCTCGGCTTCCCCGGGCCGGGCCGAGCCGCGGAGCCCGGCCCCGCTCCGCGCTTCCCGGCGCGACCGCCGCCGCCAACCAAAAATAGTTGGAAATATCAACAAAGTCGTCGGCGGAGCATCCTAACAGATAGATAATTAATTACAAAACACAGGGGGAATATGCAAACCGCGTATTACAAATTCTACAGGGCTTAACTGATTGGAAACAGATTATTATCTTGTTTGTCTTTTGTCTGTTTCACTTATCCCTCTGCCGTCTGTTGTGTTGTAAGTTGATACACTTTATTCTTGAAAGGGGATTTTTTTTTTTTAATATAGTAAATTCCATCAACATCTTGTATAAGCGACGCTGCTTCTCCATGCATTACCCTGTTAAAACACAATAGGTTTATTAGTTACATATAGGTGGATATTATAGGGCCTGAATTACCATCTGTTACCATAGGGGAATGCGGCTGATGGGGTGGGCTGGCGGGCGGGGGGGGGGGGCTGTTTGCTTGAGGTTTTTGTTTTCCCCTCCCCTTCCCCTTGGCTGTATTTATTCCTTTACTTTCAAACGAAAAAAGGGAGCCGAGCCCGGCAGCGGGGAGCGGGACCCCCCCCCGGCATCGCCTCCCCGCCCCTGCCGGGCCCGCGGGGGACAGCGGGGAGGAACGGGGCGGGGGGGGGTCCCGGCTGTGGGTACCGGCTACAGAGCGGCATCGTGGCGGGGCTACCGGTATCGGCACCGGCCGGTAACGAGAGCCACGGGGGTTTGCGGGGCCGTGGGAGCGGGCCACGGCCGTGCGTGGGCGTGGGCACAGGCAAACGCCCGAGTGCCGCTCCCGCACCCTGTGCTGGCGCGGTACGCGTTATCCGTAAGAACCAGATTATCCATACGATTATCCATAGCAGCTCGTTTCAGCGTGGGGCTGCCCGGGCCGCCACCCGCGCCCGCGTTTCTCCGTGGGAGTGACAAACCGACGGTGTCCGCAAGCGGGGCGGGCACACGGACATGCGTGTGCCCCTGTAGTGGGTGTATACACACCTACCTCCCGAAATAGATGGGTAGGTATTTATTTCTCCACGGTGAGAGGAGATTCCCGGGCCCCCCCCCCCCGGACCCTTCCCCGAAATCCACCCCCCCCTTCCCCGAGCAGCGGGGCCTCGGAGGCTGGAGCGGGAGCGACTCGGCCGGCGGGCAGGGCTCCGAAATTCCCCCAAAAAAGCCAAAAGAGCCCCCAGAAAACTTGGGCAGAGCCACGGCGTGAGCGCGGCCGCCATCGGCCGCCGGTCCGGTCCCTCTTCCTTCCCCCTTCTTCCCTTGCCTTCGCCTCTCTCGCCCATTTCTTCCCTTTTTTTAATTTACTGCCTTTTTTATTTCTTTCCGTCTCTCTTCCCTTTCTTTTTTTTCCTTCCGTCTTTGTTTTCTTTCTTTTCCCTCCTCTTTCTTGCTCGCTCTGGCGCTTTTCTTTCACGCTTGCTGTTTCGTTTCCTTTCTTTTCCATTCTCGCCGCTCTTTCTTTCTTTTTATTTCTTTTCTCCGTTCCCTTTTCCTTCATTTTTTCCATCTCCTTTCTTGCCTCCTTTATTTTTATTTATATTTTCTTTCGTTCATTTATTCCTTCTTTCGTTCCTTCTTTTTTCTTCGTTTTCTTGAGTTTTTCCTTCCGTCTCTCCTTCTTTCCTTCCTTTTTTTCGTTTCCGTTAATTTATTTTTCTTCACTGAACCCCTTTCTGTCTCTCTCTTTTCCTTTCTCTTCCTCTGTCTCTTTTTTTTCCGGACACGTTTTCTCTCTTTCCTTCTGTGTTTTTTCTCTCTTTATTTCCCTTTTCTTTCTCTTTTTTTCCCCCTAGTCTCTTCTCTCCGTATTTTCTTATTTCGATTCTCGTTCTTTCCACGAACACCCCTGCCCAAGGGCTCACACAAAACCTCTTCCACTTCCCCGCCGATGCCCCTTGTGCCGCGGCAGGTTTGGTTTTGGGGGGGGTTTTGTTCGTTTGTTTGTTTGGTTTTTTTCTTTTTGTCCGCTACCGGGAGCGTTTCCGCGCCCCGGTGCGGAGCCGGCGGCGGGATGCTCCGCGGCTGCCGGCCGGGAGCGGGCTTTGGCCGAGCCCTTCTCCGGGGGGGTAAAAAAAAAAAAAATTAAAAAAAAATTATAAATTTAGACATTTTGGCTGGAGAAACGGACTGGGGAGGGCCGGCCTTCATCTGCCCTGCCACCTTCCTCCTCCTCCCCGCAAGGCCGGACCCCTGGGCCGCCCCATCCCCTCCCCAAATCCCGGGAAAACGGTGGGAAAAAGCGGCGGGGCCGCCCCCAACACCGACCCCACCGCTCCGGCTGGGAGCGCCAGGCTGGGACAACGACCCCCCCGCCCCCCATAACCCCCCCAGCGCCGGGTCCAATCCTGCACTCCGTCCCCTCCCGCAGGGCCAGGCGACGATTTACAGCTCTGCCGCACCTGGAATTAAAGAGAAAAAACAGTGTCCGAGGGGGCTGCCCCCTTACACCCCCCACCCGGGGGGGGGGGCGAGTTACGCGGGGCGCGGAGCGGGGAAGGGGCGGGAAGGCGACAGGCCCGTGGGACAAAGGCCGGGGGTGGTGGTGGGGGGATCAGGGGCCGGGGGGGGTCGCATACCTCCGCGCAACCGGCTGCCAGGGGGGGAACTTTTCGGAGAAGCCGGCCCTCCCCGCACCCCCGGCCCCCTCCTCCTCCTCCTCGCCTCCCCCCAAAATCCACTCCCTCCGCCCCCCCCCGCCTTTTTCTCCCGCTTGTTGCTTTTCCAGATGAAAGTATCTCTCCCCCCTTGTGCAAAAAAAAAAAAAATAAAATAAAATCAAATAAAATAAAGTAACCCTAGGTGATGGGCTCTCCCAGCCCAACTCGGGACCCTCCCCGAGCATCCCTTTAAAAGAAAAAAAAAAAAAAAAAAAGAAAAGATTTGGTGGGAAACCGGGGGGGGGGGCGGTTTGCAGCTTGTGTATGTGTGTGTCCCCCCCCCCCGACCCCCCAGCCAGGTGCATACTCACTTCGCGGCACAGGTACAAGCCACCCTTCAACAATAGAGGCGCGTTGTTTTTTTCCCTCTGTGCCAAGCACAAGGCTGGAGCCAATTTAGATATGCTATAAATTAAGAGGTTGCCATGGTTACCGGCTTCCCATTGGCCCCTTTTGGGGCGACGCGACCCACCGCGTCACCAAATCTGAATAAGGATGCGCGAATTACTAAGGCGGGGGACAAAGCTGGCGATGGGGACAGCATGAGAGTGGCGGTGCGGCGGCGGCGGAGCACAGCGAGGCACCGGGGCTGCCGGTTGCAGGGGGGGGGTTCATGCACCCCTCCCGCCGCTCCCGCTGCCGCAGAAGCCGCCAGCAACGCGCCCGCCGTTCCGACGCCTCCCGGAAAGCTCCGGAGGGACCTTGGGGGGGGGGATTGGGGTTTTTTTTTTAAGTGTTGTTATTGTTTCGCGGGGGTGGTTTGGATTTTTTTTTTTAATTTTTATTTTTTGGGGGGGGGAGGGGGGGGAAGAGGCCAGCAGCGTTTTTTCCCTCCCGCCGCCGACGCTCCGGAGAGAAGAGGGTGAAGAACTTGACAGCCGCTCTGCTCCCCTCCCCTGAATTTTTCGTTATTCCCTTTTTTTTTTTTTTTAATTTTATTATTATCATCATCATTATTTTTTCCTGCCGTTCTGAGCCGCCGCCGTGTGCCGGCGCGGGGCTGACTTCTCGTTTGCGCGTCTCCATCCCCCGGCGGAGGTTATGATGGTGCATTGTGCGGGCTGCGAGAGGCCGATTTTGGACCGGTTCCTACTGAACGTCTTGGACAGGGCATGGCACATCAAATGCGTCCAGTGCTGCGAGTGCAAGTGCAACCTGACCGAGAAATGTTTCTCCAGGGAAGGCAAACTCTACTGCAAAAATGACTTTTTCAGGTGAGTCGCACGGGAAACCGAGAAGATGCGGAGCTTCGCACCGCGCCCGGCCCCCGCTGCCTTCCCGGGGTCTCCCCCGGAGCTTTGGGGGGGAGCTTCGGGGGGCTTCCCACCCATCCCTCCCTGCCGAGGAGCCGCACCGAGCCTGCCCCCCCACCCTCCAGTGGGGAAGCAGCCCACCCCCGGGCCGGGGGACCCCTGAGGGCTGGGGGGGGGGGGGGGGCGACTGCGCTACAGCTTCTGCTGCAGCCCGAGGTGGGGGTGACGAAGCTGTGTGTCCCCCCCTCATCCCAGTCTCCCCATGACCTTGCCTCCACCAGCACCGGGTCCCTCTCCGCCGGTGCCACCCCCCGCCCCGTCGCGGACAGGCCCCGGTGGGCAGCCGGGGGGGTCCCCCCCCCGCTTCGGGGCCCGGCCTGGCTTTCCTCGCCCCCCCCCCCCCCCCCGGGACTACAGGCCCTGGTGAAGCCGGTAGCCAAAATCTTTCTCTTCCCCCTACCCCCTAAGCCCCGCTGTCCGCCGCTCCTTAAACGCCCCTAATGACTGCGATAAGGTGCCGGTGAGGAAATTAGGGGCCGGGATGGGAAAAGGGGGGGGGGGGGCGATGACTTATGACTCCTAATGCTCTCACTACATCAACGTCACGGGGAGCAGCCAGGGAGGCAGAAGTTGTGCCGTGACCGGAGGGGAAAAAGGGGGGACCTTGCGTGGGCACCCCGGGGCCTGGCAGCCCCCGGTGTCCCCGGGGACCCGGCAGCGACAGCCCCCGGCTCCCGGGTTTTGGGGGTATTTTGTGTGTGTGTGTGTGTGCGTGTGGTTTTTTTGTTTGTTTTTTGGGGGGGTTGAGCGGTTTTGGGGGTTGGGGGTTTTTTTTATGTTTTGTTGTTGTTGTTGTTTTGGGGGTTTTTTGTTTTGGTTTTTTTATTATTATTTTTTTTTTCCTTGGGGAGATCGTTTCCAGCCGATTCGGATTCTCTGGAATTTTTTTTTGGTTTTGTTTTTTTTTAAAAAAGGCATCTCCTGGGGGGGGGGAATCAAACAAAAAAACCCAAACAACCGCTCTGCCTCCAGCGAAGGGAAGGAAAATTGGAGATTTCCAAAGCGCTCTTCCCGACAAGGAAAAAAAAAAAAATCCCCCTTCGGGAGAGCGGGACGGTGCCGGCGCCGGGCTGGGGACCCCGGGATGCTTCGGGGAGCGGAGCTCCCTCCTCGGCCGCCCGGTGTTGTTCGGGGTGCGCTGTGCCCCCCCCCACCCCGGGCACCCTCCGCTCCCTTTTTCCCTCTTTCTGGCCGTAATTAACCCCTTTTTCTCGCCGGGATTTTCAGGCCGGTACCGGGCGGAGCCCAGCTCCCCGCTCCCAGCCCGGGAGGCAGCGGCTGAAACGAAATCCATCCCCCCCCGCCGCTCTCCCCTCTGGCCCTTCTGAGGCCAAATCCTGTCGAAGATGCTCGTGTGTGTGTGTGTCCCCGGGTGGGGACACCCCAAACCCGAGCTCTTTCCCGCAGCCCACCCCGCGCCTGCGAGCGGGGGGCTGCGCGGGGCTGAAGGCTTTCCTCCTCCTCCTCCCCGCAAAGAGGCAGGGGGTGCGAATCGCCTGCTCCCCCAAATCTCCCAACGAGAGATGCTGGAGGACAAGGCTCCCGCCGTGGGATTTTGAGGAGGGGAGGGGGAAAATCGATATAAAGCAGCCCCCCCCCCCCCCCCCCCCGCAGCCCATCACCGCCGGGGCTTCCAGCTCTCGCTTTTTTCCCCTTTTCCAGGAGGTTTGGTACCAAATGCGCCGGCTGCTCCCAAGGCATCTCCCCCAGCGACCTCGTCCGGAAAGCCCGGAATAAAGTCTTTCACCTGAACTGTTTCACCTGCATGGTCTGCAACAAGCAGCTCTCCACGGGCGAGGAACTCTATATCATAGACGAAAACAAATTTGTTTGCAAAGAGGATTATTTGAACTCTCCCAGTTTGAAGGAAGGCAGCCTCAACTCAGGTACGAGCGGCTCAGCCCGCCGCATCGCCCGGGGATTCAACCCTACCGCTGGTACAGGCAGAACAGGCAGCGCCCGATCGCTCCGTGGTGCTGCCGGTACCTCCCGCCGGGCCGGGAAGGACGTTTTGGTTTTTTTGGGGGTGAGGGGCTGCACCCCGCAACCAGCCCGACACCCACCCCCCCCACCCCCCGTTAATCCGCCGGGGGGGGGGGAGAGGGAAGGGAGGGAATTGGGGGTGAAAGCCTTCAAACCGGGCGGAAGGCGCTGTGACACCCCCCCACGCGGGACGCGGACATGCGTGGGATGAGCGGTGGCCGAGGTGCAGCCCCGCAGCAGCATCGCTTTCTTTACACCCTCCGCTCGCCCCAGCTCCTGCCCCGCACACGGCCCCTACGGCAGCGGGGATGCGGGGCTGTGGGAAACCAGGACCCCCCCCCCCCGCCCCGACACCCCACTCCCGCGAGTGTGCCCGCTCCCCCCCCTTCCCCGCACCGCGGGGCCTGATCCTTCGCCTCCTTTCACCCAGAGGCAAAGCTCCCATTTGACTTCCTTGGAAGCTGTCTCTGCGTCAGGACAGCAGGATCAGGCCCACTCCTGCTGTCCCAGCCATGCCAGGCGCCTGTGCTCACCCCCTTCCGTGGGCTCTCTCTCCGTCCAGCACCCGGGGCCGGATCCTGCCACGCCAGTCAGTGGGGCCGCTGCTGTGAGCGAGGCGAGTAGAGCTTGGCCTTGGGGGAAGGGGGGGAGTGCTGGCATCAGTGTCCCCAAGTTTGGGGGGGGGGGGAGGTGGTTGGGGAGGGAGGGGTGAGCCAGGCTCAAGGCAGTGACTGGAGACCCCCCAGACCCTGACAGGGACCGGTTGCGTTTCTCCCAGCGGTGCACCCCGCTTCCCCACGTGAAAGGCGCAGGGGGGGAGAGGGGGGAGCGCCGGGGGCTGCGGTGGGCCTGGGGCATCACCCCCTCCCCAGCTTCCCTCCGGCCGGCACGACACGGTGCGCGGGGCCGGATCGGGCGGCGCTTGCCTGGAGCTCTTGCCTGATGTTGGGGGGAAGATGCTTTAGGGGTACCGGGGGGGCAGAGGCGATCTGCACCCCTTGCTGCTCTCCAGCACACCCCCCCCCCAACCCCTCTCCTGGAAAGCGGCCGGGCCGGGTGGGCCGAGGAGGGCAGAGGAGAGGGGGGTTGATCTCTCCCCTAAGTCATCCGCGCCCCCCCCTTTCCTCTCTGGGTCTCCTTTACAGTGTCCTCATGTACAGACAGGAGTTTGTCCCCGGATCTCCAGGACCCCATGCAGGACGACACCAAGGAGACGGACAACTCGACCTCCTCGGACAAGGAGACCACCAACAACGAGAACGAGGAGCAGAACTCGGGTACCAAGCGGAGGGGGCCCCGCACCACCATTAAAGCCAAGCAGCTGGAGACCCTCAAAGCTGCCTTCGCCGCCACCCCCAAACCCACTCGCCACATCCGAGAGCAGCTGGCCCAGGAGACCGGCCTCAACATGAGAGTCATCCAGGTAGGGCAACCCCAGTCCCCCTGCCCCGTCGTAGCCCTCCCCGCCCGACAGCGTGATGTCACGAAGCTGGCCGGCGATGTCATTCCCGCCGCGGAGCGAGGTTCCTGTGACATCAGAGCTTCGCGGGGCCACTTCCTCGCGCGGAGACGGGGAAAGGAGAAGGGGTGCTGGGAGGAGCCCAGATAGTTCGAGGCCGTGACGGTCTCCCCCAGGTGCTGGGAAGGTGTTGGGGTGCTGAGGGTGGTCCCACGAGTGGGGGAAATGGGGACGGGCAAACCCCATCCGTCCCCTCCAGCGTCACCCCGGGCCCAGCCTTGCACCCACCCCATGCTCCCGTGGGTTAGTGGGGATCCCCCACCCTGTGCTTTAATGCACCGGCCCCTTGGGGAAGAGATGAAACCCAGCCCCAAAACGTGAGCCGGCTGGGTTCCCCCGGGGCTGAGCAGGATCCCGCGGCGTGCCGGGGAGATGGATGCTCCGGCCTCGTGAACGCAAGGAGAAGCCATTGCGCTCTGCAGGCAGCCCGGCACTTTCTTACCGCGCTGCCCCCGTGAAGAAAATCCCTGTGGAAATGTAGGAATTAATGGGCTTTAATAAAGGCATTAATAGGGGAGGACTTTCCAGCTTTGCTGGTAGCGGAGCTGCGAGTCCTGACTCCCGGTGGAGGAGAGCGGGAGAAGTCCCCGGAGGAGTGCGATGTGCTCGTTCCCCCATACCGGGGGGGACATAGAGGGGGGGAGAGTGGGGCAATAATCCAGACACCCCACCAGGCTGGGGGAAAGGCGTACGTGGGCTGAGGCCGTGCGGTTTGGACGAGGCGATGCCTCGTAGAGAAGCGGCCGCGTTTTCCCCTTCCCTTTTATCTCCATCCTCTCCGGCCGGCTTTTCTTCCGACTCCCTGCCCGCCGCCGCAGGTGCTCATCTCCCTGCTCCCCGCTTTCCACCTACTTCTGCCACGATCCGGAGTTCCTGCCCCCTTTTTCCTTCCCTCTTTTCCTCTCTTCTTTCCCTCCCTATAAGGAAAAATTCTTCTTCCCATATCCTCTGGCTGCCGTAAGGACAGACAGGCTGAGGATGCGCACAGGGGGACGCAGCCGGGGAGCCAGGATTTTCATAAGCCTCGTTATTTTGTTTGTGTCCCCCCCTGCCCCATGCACCTTGTGGGGCTATTGGCAGCGGGGGGGGGGGGTGTCATTAAAACCCACCCAGAGGCAGGAAAACCCATCCCCTCCCAGGCAGGTCCAAGATTTCCATCCCTTTCCCCAGCCATCCCCCGACCAAATTTGGGGTGGGGGTCCCCCTGACGTAGAGGGTACCCCATCCCCGGTGGATGCTGACGCCGGCCCCGCCACAGGTCTGGTTCCAGAACCGCCGGTCCAAGGAGCGTCGGATGAAGCAGCTGAGCGCGCTGGGTGCCCGCCGGCACGCCTTCTTCCGCAGCCCACGCAGGATGCGGCCCCTCGGCGGCCGCCTCGACGAGTCCGAGATGCTCGGCTCGACGCCCTACACGTACTACGGAGGTGAGGGACCGGCCGTGGGGGCCCTACCCCATCCACCCCCCTCCCAATTCCTTCCCTCCTTCTTCCTCTTTGTTCCTTCCCTGTCCCGCTTCTCCCCGGGTTTGTTTGGTTTTTTTTTTTTAATTTTTTTTTTTCCCCGACCCCCGGAGCCGCCCCACCGCAGCATCCCTGCCCACCCCACGCGTACCGCCGCCGTGCGATTCGCACACCGGTGGGCATCCCCGCGCAGACACCCGTGCTCACACCCGTGCACACGCACACGGCCACGAAGACACGGCCACGCACGGTGCCCCCCCCTCCTGGGGCATGGTGGTGGGGCGGCAGCCCCTCTCCCACAAACAAAGCCCCAGCTGCGGGGCTTTTGTGCCCCTTTCAGGCCACATTTGTTCCAATTACCTCCCGGCCCCGCAGCATATGGAAGGTCACTGCCGCCGGGCTGGCCCCCCCCCACCTCCCTTCTCCCCCCCCCTGCTCCATGCAGACCCCCCCATAAGCTGCATTTTCAAAGCCTCCCCTCTGACGAGGGGCTTTCCAGGCACCCCTTGCTGCCCTGCAGTTAGTTTCTAGATCCCTTCCAGGCTGCTAAACATATATATAATTTCCCCATGATGTTTTTTTTCCCCCATTTTATATACATTTTCCCCCCATTATATCTATTTTTCCCCCATTCCCTTTACATATATTTTTCCCCCATTCCCTTTACATATATATTTTTTACCCCATTCCCTTTACATATATATTTTTACCCCATTCCCTTTACATATATATTTTTTTCCCATTCCCTTTACATATATATTTTTTTCCCATTCCCTTTATATATACTTTTCCCCTATTCCCTTTACATATACTTTTTCCCATTCCCTTTACGTATATTTTTTTCCCATTCCTTTTATATATACTTTTCCCCCTTTCCCTTTATATATATATTTCCCCCCCCCCCCATTAAATAAGCATTAAATTGAGCCCATCCTCCCCCCAGATGCCCCAGCCCCAGGCTCCTTGCCCTCCTCCATCCCTGCCCTCCTCCATCCCTTCCCTCCCTCCAGACCAGGCAGGGAGAGGGTGATGAGCGCTGCAGCCCTTAGGACGGGCTTATTTCTCTCTGGGGTCGGGCTCAAATTTGCAGCCGGCGCTTTGGGCCCCGCACCCCAGGGGCCAGCAGAGTATTTCGGGGGGGGGGCTGGTCCAGAGGGGAGCACAGGGCTGGGTATGGGGCACGGTGGGATTCTGGAATTTTTTTTTTTTTTTTTGGCTCCCGGGGGGACCAGCTCCATCTTTTTCTCCCACCTCCCGCAGATTACCAAGGTGACTACTACGGACCGGGAGGCAATTATGACTTTTTCCCCCACGGGCCGCCCTCCCAAGCCCAGTCCCCGGCCGACTCCAGCTACCTTCAGAACTCAGGACCCGGCTCCACACCCCTGGGACCCTTGGAGCCCCCAATAAGCGGACACCACTCCTCAGAAAACCAAAGGTACACGGATATGATCTCGCATCCCGACACCCCCAGCCCCGAGCCGGGGATGACCGGTTCGCTGCACCCCATTCCGGGGGAGGTCTTCAGCGGGGGGCCCAGCCCACCCTTCTCCATGTCCAGCAATAGCGGCTATAGCGGGGGGCTCTCGCACCCCAACCCGGAGCTCAGCGAGGCGGCGGTGTGGTAGGCCTGGCGTGGGCACGCGTGCGCGCGTGGAGGGGGACAAAACGCCCCCGCGTTCCCCCGGCCCACGCGTGTCCCCCTCCCCAGCCCCGGACCGGGGCGCGTCACGTCGCCGGATAAAGACCCCCCCCCTCCCCGACTCCGATGCCAAAACGCATCCCTGCATCCCCCCCTACCCTCCCCATCACTGCAGAACACCCCCCCTCGCCCCCTTTCCCTGGGATTTTGGGGCCACCCCGCTACCTCCCCCTCCTGGCACCTTTTCCCCCCCCCCCCAACACTGGGTGGGTGGGGGGGCAATGAATGGTGCCCAGCCCCGAAGAACCCCCCCCGCCGGCGTCGGGACCACCGCCTCTCGGACCAAAGCTGAACTCGCCTGGACACAGGTCCCACCGCCCTGGCGGCATCTGGGGAGGGGGTGTTAGGCCAGGGCTCCCCCCCCACACACTAATTAGCATCCTTTTTAATTATCCCCTACCACATTGTGGAAGGGGGGGGGGGGGGGAAATGGGGAATAGCAGGAATAAACACCCTCCCCTGGCCTTGTTTTTGTTGTTCCCATTTTATCCCCAAGGAGAAGGTGGGTTCGGACCCGGTTTTTGGTGATGGGGGGGTGCGGGGGGGGGGAGGAGCGGGCCCAGGGCTGCCCCAGTGACTGGCTGAGATTGGGCTCCCACGCGGCAGAAAAGACACCAGAAAGAGTCAGAAACAGGAAAAAATACAACAAAAAAACCCAATAAACAAAAAACCCAGAACAAAACCAACCCAACCACCACAACAGCAGAAATTAAACCTGAGCCTCATGCCGAGTCCCACCCCAACATTTCCCGGAGGCTCCGCCAATTTAAGGATGTATTATAGTTTTTGCTTCTAGTTTCTTTATTTTGTATAAAGGAGAAACAAATAAAGTATGTTTTTGTGTTTACTGATTATTTATTGTACTTTAGTCATCGGAGGCTCCGAATTTTTCTATTTTGAAGGCGGGGAGGGGGTGGCGCCGGGGAGGGGGGCAAGAGGATAGAAGGGAAAAAAAAAAAAAAGGAAGGAGAATGGAAAAGGAAAGAAAAAAAGTTGTTTTCTGAAAGCGTCGTGGGTTTCCTGTCCCCGCTGCCTCTTGCGGAGGCTGTTAGTGTGAATGGCTCTTGTTGTTCAATGTGAATAAAAAACCTTTTAGTTACCTACTGTTCGGTCACCTGGTCCCTTTCATTTTATTTTTTTTTTTTTTTTTTTTTTTTTTTTTTTTTTTTTTTTTTTTTTTTTTTAAGACAAGACCATGAGAGACGCTGGCTGGGCTGCCCTGTTTCCCCCACTGTCCCCCAGCCCTGCGTGGGGTCTGGGGGAGCGGTCCCCAGGGTGGGACGGGTGCTGTGGTCCCCGTACAAGGTGATGCTGCTCTCTCCAGGGCTGCATCACCCACCGGGTACCCCAGTCCCCCCCAGTCCCCCCATCATCCCAGCTCTCTGGCACTGGGCAGGGGGGGCACGTTACCTGGCTCAGCACCTTCCCCCGCAGCAGACAGCCTGGTGCATCATTTCTTTCTCCCTGGGGGGGGGGGAGATATTGTGTGTACCTCCCCAACACCCCCCCCACACACACCCTGAGGGCACCCACAGCCCTGCTGGCAGAGCATGCCCATGGGGGAGCTGGAAGAGCGCTGGGGGGTCAGCAGGGCTGCTGGGGGGGGGGACGCGACACACCAGGAGGGGACAACACCAAGGGGGGGGTGTCCATGAACGCCTTCAGCAGCTTTCGCCCTAGGGGGGCACCCAGGACAGGCAGGAGGGGGTATCCTCCCCCAGCACCCCATTCCCCCCCTCCCCCCTTGCTTTCCCTCTCTTGTTTTCCAAGATACAAAAAGAAATAAAGTCCAAGGCAGGTTGCAGCTCTGAACTAATATTTAAAATGCAAAATCATGGCAGACTTCCCCCCCCCCCCCCTTGTCTTGCAGTAAAAAGATATAAACAGAATAAATTACCTTCCCTCACTGGCTTACGAGAGTCCCTCTCTCCTGACCTGAATTTTAAGTCCTGGCTTGGTTGTAGCACGGAGCACCAATGATTTATGAAAAGCCAGCCACTTCTCTGCATATTTTCTCTGTTCAGCCAAGTGGTGGAATTTATCCTTCCTATACCATTACCAGCATTAATAACAAGGTGGCGAACGAGCCAGGCCGAGCCCTAAGGGATCCCTCAGCCAGGATCTGCGGCCGTCACAAAGACGCTGGACTCCCATCACCCGCCCAGCAAAGCGCCTTCTCCCCTTTTAACAGGTGGGGAAACTGAGGCAGGAGTGCAGCCGGCCGCTGCCTTCTGCTCCACCCCTCCCAGGCTGTCAGCGTTAGCAGGTAACGGGCGCTTTTTATAACATATTGTTAAATAATTCCCTCCCAGCATCATTCTGAGGATTATAAAATGGAGCACAAGGTCATTCACTGGGTAAACACTGGCTGCTGCTATTTATTATTATTTATTATTATTATTATTCCCAAGGCAAACACCTGAGGGCTGTTTGCAGGCTGCTGGGGCACCCCATCTCTGGGATCCAGGGCAGGGACAGGCTGCAGGAGGGATTTTTGGATGATGCTGGTGTGCTCCGAGCTGCCACCCACCTCCCATGCGGGGGGGCTGGGGGGGTGGGCTCTGTGCAGGACAGGGCTCAGCGGGAGCACCCACCCGAGCAGGGACCCGCCGGCACGGAGGAGGTTTATCAGTTGGACCCCGCAGCTCGGAGCTGGGTGCAGGAGATGAACCAAATCTTCCCCCAAGTCACTGGCCGGGGGCTGCTGCCCCCCCCGGGCTCACCCGTCCCCGCAAACACCCACCCGTGGCTTGGCGCTGGCAGAAGGGACCTGACGGCTGGGGAAAACACGGTGTCACGCAAAAGGCTGGATGCGAGCCATGGAGCAGGGTGACTATGGGTGACCCCCCCACCACCGCCACCGGCTGGGGTGTCCCCCCGGTAACCTGCACCCCCATATCCCTGCCAGGGACATCCAAAGGCCAAAGGCTCCCTCGCCAAGGCAAGGAGGGGACAAAGCTCCCTGTCGGGGTGCTCGGGGGAGTCACCCCAAACCCCACCACGGCCGTGCCCGTGTCACCACCAGCAATAATTCTCCCGGGGGGCCGTGCTGGGGAAAACACCCCCAGGACTCCCGGCTCCCCCCAGGCCCCGGCAGAGCAGCATCAGTCCTGGGAATAAACTTCTTTTCAAAAGCTGTTGGACAAACATCAATGCTATTTTTTTTTCTGACCTTTTTCCCTTTTTTTTTTTTTTTCTTTCAGAAAGGGAAGGTCTGCAGAAGGTGGAAAGTAATCAGGTTTTGGACCTGGGATAAAAAATGGCTGGAGTACGTTGTGCTGACTCCTTATAATTAATAGTGTGCCTCGTAATAGGATTCTCCAGCCTTCGGTGCTCCCTGGAAACACCTTTTTACATAAGATATTGCTCACGATGGAGCGGCAGAGTTTTGATTTATGGGGTTTTGGCCTCCAAGAAGCACCTGGGGAGCTGGCCTGGCCGGTGGGATGTACGAGGGGGAGAGGGGAAAAGGGCCGAAGGCAGGGAGGGTCTTTCGGGGGGGGTTGGCAGCCAAGTCCCGGGGCAGGCACCCGGCCAGGGGAAAGGACTTTTTGGGGGATGCCTGTGATCCGGGGTCTGAGCTGGTCCTGGGGCTGAACCCCCTCTGCTCCGAAAGGGAGGAGGAGGAGGCTGAGAAGGATTTTGGGGCAAGAGAAGGCTTGTCTCCCTGCCCGGCATCACCGGGTGATGCCTGGGGCACGGGCTCAGCTGGGGAACAGAGGAGAAGTTGGGGACCCCCAGTGGGAGAAAGACCCCCCATCACCCAGGGATGGAAGAAATGTTTTTTTGCGGGGGACACAAAAAACCCAGTGAGGTGCAACAGCAAAGGGCTAAAAGCAAATGCAGCACTAGAGAGTGGGAACGGGGGAGAGCAGGAAAGCCTGGAGGAAAGCGGGAATGGGAAAAAGAGTGGGATGGGGGGAAAAGGGGGGTCAAGGGGGCTCAGGGATGGGGTACGCACACGCGTGTTGGTACACCTCGGGGCTCGCGGGTGTTAGACACAGCCGGGGAGCTCCGCCGATAAATCACCGTAACAAGCGGGTCCGTGCGTGTTGTTCTCTTCCGACCGCAGACAGCGCGGCAGGAACGGGAGAAGATTGTAATAATTAATAATCATTAGAATAATAATGCATAAAGACAGTAGCAAAGTAATTAGTCAGAGAGGGAGCGCTTGCTAATTGAGGCGGGGAGCTGCAGTCCAAACAGGAGCAGGGGAGGGAGAGGAGGGGGGACCGAGGTTTGGGGGATGTGGAAGGGGATGCCCGGCCCATCCAAGGGGCACAGGGGGACACGCGTACCCCAGTCCTGCCCTCGGACAGGCAGGGAAGGCACAGGCAGGACCCCGGCTCCATCCCTGCCTGCGGTGCGAGCCCCGGTCTCGTCCGCCCCGCGTGCCTCAGTTTCCCCATCCCTACATGGATGCCGCGTTCTGGTGCAGAGGCTGCTGGAGGAACCCGTCATTTTAGTTATTTCGGAAGGAAAGCAAAGCAGGGGGTGCCGTCGTGTCCCTTTCCTCGGGGTGGGCGTCAGTCCAGCCCCAACTGGTTCTTCAGGGCCTGCAGCTGGGCCGCCTGGACGCTGCTGCCCCCGCACACCACCACCACCACGGAGTCCAGCGGGGTCCGCAGCCGCCCCTCGCGCTGCAGCCGCTGCAGCCGCCCCGCGTAGAGCAGGGCCAGGGCCGCCCCGCACGCCGGCTCCACCAGCATCCTCTCGTCATCTGCGGGGACGAGAGCCCGGGGGGACCCCCCCCGAGTCGCCCATCAGCCCCCTGCGGAACCGGGGTCCTCCCAGCACCCTGATTTTGGCACCTGCCAGGCCAGCCCCAAAACCCGGCGGCGTCCCCCGTCGCCCCCCGCGCCGTGCCCGGCTGAGCCCCGCTCACCCAGGAACCGCTCCGCGGCTCGCACAGCCTCCGCGTCCTCCACCACCTGGGAGATGACCTGGCATTCCCGGGCACACTCCAGCGCCCGCGCCGCCACCTTCTTGGCTCCCAGACACTTGGCCACGCTGGGACGGGAGGGGACGGAGGCGGTCAGGGTGGTCCCGGGACCCCTTCGGTCAGCTGGGCTGAGACCCGCCAACTCGTTGCACGCGCGGCCGCTCCCGCAAAAACCCGGCTCACCTGGTGATGTCGGGCAGGGAGACGAGCCGGCCGGCCGCCAGCGCCGCGTGGAAGCTGTGGGCCCCCCGGGTCTCGGCGGCGACGATGGGGACGTCCCGCCAGCCCACCTGGTGCAGGCCGGCCACGACGCCGGCCAGCAGCCCCCCGCCACCCACCGCCAGCAGGATGGCGTCCGGTTTGGTTTCCAGCGAGTCCTTCAGCTCCCGGACCAGGCTGGCATGACCCTGCCTGGAAGGCGAGGAGCAGGGGTGGGGGGGGGGGGGCAGAGGATGCGGTGCGGGGGTACCCCGCGCCAACCCGGACCCCGGGGATGGGGAGGCAGGAGCTGAGCCCTGGCAGAACTCACCACACCGATGGGTGGTCGAAGGGGTGGATGCTGACCCAGCCTTCGGTCTGTGCCAGCTCCAGGGCTCTCCTGTTGGCTTCATCCCACACCTGGAGGGGGGGGGGATGATGGGGGCTCAGCGGGGCCGCATCCAGCCCTGGTGCCCCAGAGATCGGTCCCTTGTCACCGGGGGGCTGGGGGACACCAGAAACCCACGCGGGGCTGAGGTGGGGGGTCCCTGGGGTGACCCTGCCGCAATGCCGGGGTGCAGGCGATGCAGGAGGGGACCATTTCGGGCTGGGGTTTGCCATGCACAGCCCCGGCGTCGCAGAGCAGCCTGAGCTCAGGATCAGCCCCCTCTGGTCCGTGTCCCCCCCCGGACCCCAGTTTTAGGGGCTGCCGCCGGGTTACCTGGCCAGAGACCTCCACCTCCGCCCCCAGCTCCTCCAGTTTGCGCACCGTGGTGGGACCGGTGGTACTGGGGACCACGACGGTGACCGGGAACCCCAGCTTTTTGGCCGCGTACGCTGCCGCCAGACCGGCGTTCCCCCCTGCGGAAAGCGGGGGGTCAGGCAGGTAACACACGCTCCCCACATTACCCGTGAGCATCCCCCCCCCCCCCGTAGCTCGGACCCCGATTACCTGAAGAGCAAACGAAACGGCGGCAGCCCTTCTTGGCGGCCTGAAAAGCAGGAGGGAAGGAGGGAAGGGGGACGGCTGCGTGTCCCCCCGACCCCGCGCTCCCCCCAAAAAAATCCCACGAGCAGCACCCTGCCCACGCTCACCTCCTGGCAGAGGTGGCCGATGCCGCGGATCTTGAAGGAGCCCGTGGGCTGGACGTTTTCCAGCTTCATGTAGACCTTGGTGCCCGCTGCCCTGGAGAGGGGTAGGCTCTCCAGGATGGGCGAGATGATGTGGAAGGGCTTCTCGCCTCCGTCGGGCTGGGCTGCCGTGGGCCCGGCCATGGATGCTCTGCCACGGAGAGGCATCGGCTGATCCCTTCGGGGTCCCCGTCCCCCCCCCCCCACCGCAGCCCCGGTGTCCATCCCGTGCGGGGCACGGGACCCCCTCCGGAGGGACAGGGCTGTGCCCAGTGTCACCTCCCGGTTCTGGGATGCCAGAGCCCCAAGACAAGCTGGGTCACCCCCTCCTCCTGGTCCCCAAGACCCCGGTATCCCCGAACGCTCCCCATCCCCAAATTCAGCCAGGGCCACCCCACGGCGGGGGATTACCTGGCGTCCCGTGGGACCTCGCTGCGTGTCCCCAGCTCCTCGCCCACAGCCGCAGCGGGATTTGGGGGACGGAGGAGGGAGAGGCGACGTCAGAGGGGCCGTGCCGGTGTCCCCAAGTCCGGCCACGCAGCAGGGCGAGGGGCAGGGGTTAAACATTGCCCCGACCCCGGCTGTTTGCTCAGCACCCGGCCAGTTTTTCCAGCTGCTGGGCTGGATCCGTGCCGAAAGCACCCAGCCACGGCCCGGGCAGAGTGCCGGGGTGTCCTGAGCGGGGACAGTCACGTGTGGCCCCGGCAGCCAAATTCCAGGAGCTTTCACATGCCCAGGAGATGGGATGTGGGTGCCCAGGAGATGGGATGTGGGTGCCCAGGAGACGGGGGAAAAAGGACAGGCAGGTCCCACATGACTTTGGGGGTCCCCCAGGGTTTGCCCCCACCACCTGGGTGCAAGCACCGGCTCTTCTTGCGTCCAGCCAGACACACGTCCCAGCGGATTTGAGGACTTTGCCCATTTGACCCGGACCCCTGGCGTAACGAGGGCAGCCCGCACGCCCCAAATCCCCAGCAGGCAGCCGAGACACCCCCATCGCCTCCAAACCATCGCACCCCTATGCCAGCCCTGCTGGGGGGGGGGTCAGCCCTGCCAACTGGGTAAGCCCACTGGGATGAGCCCCCCCCCCAGCTCTGGCTGGCCAAGCCGGGCACCCTGCAGGCAGGAGGGGTCCGGGTGGGGGGTCCGGGTGGGGGGCACAGTCCCCACACAGCTCGCAAAGGTGCCCCACGAGCATCCCTGGGAGAGGGGGCTGCCCAGCCAGGATCGGGCCAAGACCCCAGGTCCAGCAGCCCCCAGGCAAAGCAGGCAGAGCCCCCCCCCCCTTCCTCTGGAACAGCCCAGGACCCCTTCTTGTCACCCAGTCCTGGTGACACCCCCCAGGGTAAGGGTCCCCCCAGCACATGCCCTACCTCTGTGCCAAGGGGCTGGCTCTGTCCCCAGCAGGCGAGGAGGAAGAAGGTGGGATCTGGAGGAAGGTCCGACCCTGGCTCCCGCAGAGGATTTCTCTGTCCCTCCGGCCGGGAGGACTCTGAAAGCAGACTGCTTTGGCACAAAGTTAGTCCAGTCCCTCTCCATGGCGGCTCCGTGGGGGTCCCAAGGGGGGGGCTACTGCACACGAGCTGGCAAAGGGAGTGCACTGGGAACCCACCCACTCCCCCTGGCTCTGCCCCCAGAATACAGAATTTCAGTCCCCTGACCCAAACTGTGCTGCAAAGCCCCCCTGAGAGCATCGCTAATGACAGGCACTGAGCAGGGCATGGGCTCCAGGGCAGCCCTGTTCCTGATGGAGCTGGCCTTCAGAGGCAACGAAATACCTAACTCCCTGCTTCTCACGCCATTGTTAGGCTTCAGGGTGAACGGCACACAGCACGGGCTGGGTCAGCACAACAGCAGAGAGCAGGCACCCCTGCACTGAGCCACGCTGCTTTGGGGACATGGCAGACTAGAACTGTGATTTCTTGTACAGGGGCCCCAAGGCGGGGTGGGGGGACACACGCACACAAGCTCCAGCTGCCCTGGAGTGATCCCCCATCCCGCAGTGGGGCTGTGATCGCTTCCCTGGGGGGCCTCGGTGGCAGGCGCTGGGGAAGGGGTGCAAGGAGCCCCCCCAACCCCTCACAGGGAGGAGGCCAGGAACCCCCTCGGCAAGGGCACCAGGTTTCGGCTCAGCCCTGGGGTGCTCGGGGTCCCTTTCCACCCCGCACCCACCTCCCCGTCCCCCCTTTTACCCCCCCGCTTTGGCTCCATCCCCGCGCCAGGGAAGGCGATGCCAAGCTGTCACCCCCTCCCGTCCCCTGGCCAGGGTCCCTGAGTGACACAGCCTCTGCCAAGGGCCATATTGAACCACTGGTTTGTTTGCCCACTTTTTAAGAAAAGAAAAAAAAAAAAAAAAAAGGAAGGGAAGCAGCAACGCAACCGCCGCTGCATTTCCAGCGTGCCCCGTCTTTGGCATCGACGTGCCGCCCGTCCCTCCTCGCTGCCCCGTCACTCGGTGGCAATGACCTCCTCCCACCCGGGGAAACTGAGTCACAGGGACCCCCCCCCAGCAGCAACCCCCTACCCCAGAAGCCCACACACACCACGGGGACACCAGGGGACACGTGCACAGGCTCTGCCACCCCCCACCTTACCTGCAACCCCCCCAGCACAGCAGATTTTGGACACCCTGCCCTGTCCAGGGCACCCATCCCAGCTTTTGGGGGTGCTAGCACCCCAACAGCCCCGACCTGCTGCAACCTGGCCCCACGTAGCCCCCGGGGAGCCGCAGGGGCCCCCAGCAGCCCCCAGCCCTGGTGGGAACCTGGCGCCTTCAAAGCGCTGCCGAGCACCAGCTCATTAATCCCCCAGTAATGACCTCGTTATTCCTAACGAGGCAGAGCGGATCAAGGGAGCTGCGGTAAGAGGATTTTGCAAACGGGGGTTTTGGGGCTGGGGCGGGGGGGAACACAGGTGGCAGAGGAGGGGGAAGACAAAAGGGATGAGGACAGTCACACCGTCCTGGGGGGTGAGCAGCGGGACCTGCCCCCTCCAGCCCACGCCCCGGGCTCCCCCATTTCAGCAGCTCTACCCCACACGAGGTACCCAGCCTGATACAGCAGCAGAGAAACCTTAGCAGCCTGCACCCCAAAAAAGCCCAGCCTGGCTGGCTGCGCACTCGTCCACCAGAGCCAGCGGGGAAGCAGGGAGCACCCCGTTAGTTTGGGGAGGGGGGGAGGAAGAACACCTCTGCGTGAGCCCAACCCTTATACGAGACACCAGAGAATCTCAGCAGAGCACAAAGCACAGCCACCACCTCCACTGCACGCAGAGCGCTTTATTTGTCGCCGCCAAACCAGCTCGCTCCCCTCCTCTTTGCCCTGCAGGTGAGCCCCAGCCTCCCAGGACCCCCCCCATTTTCTGGGAAGAGCCCCCCCAAAACGAGATGTCAGCACCCAAGGAAACATCCCAGGGCCGGAGCTTTTTGGTGGGGAGGGGGCACAGCCCCTTGCGGGGATGTGGCAGCGAGAGGCAGAAGCAGAAAGAGCCAAGGGGGGAGGGGACCCCCCCCCCTTGCACCCAAAACCAGTCCCCTGGGGATAGAAGAGTGGGTAACACTGAGACCCCCACCCATAGGGGATTCCCACGCAGGACAGACGCCCGCAGACAGACAGACAGGTTCAGCCCAGTAACACCCGCTCAGTCCCAGCGGACTTTGATGGGGGGGAAGGTCCAGAGGTCGGGGTGACCCATGTGCAGGAGGTTGCCGCAGGGGGACGCGCTCCAGCGGAAGGGGGGCACGTCCCCCCAGGTGGGACCGCTGGCGGCCACCAGCCCGAAGGTGGGGGCCATGCCCGAGGAGGTGACCTAGTGCCGGGGAGGGGGGAGAAAAAAAAAAAAAAAAATCAAAACAGGAGCGTAAATCAGCATGGGGAAGGGGCAACACAGCCTGGGGGGAGCTGTCGGAGGGGGGTACACCCCCAAAGAGGGGACCCCCGGCCCCCCACAGCTGCCCTGGCTCTCCCACCTTCATATCGGTGCCGCCGTGGCAGCGCTGGCGCAGGGCAGGGAAGGGGTAGGTGCCGTTGGGGGGGTTGAGGTCGGAGCGGGCGGAGATGGCGTTCTCGGCGTTCTGGGGGGGGTCGCAGCCCCCGCACCGCGACAGCGGGTCCCGCAGGTAGTTGTTGGACCTGCAGAACGGCCAAGAGAGAGTCACGGTGAAAGTTGGGGGGAAAAAATATATATAAATTTATCACGACGATGAAAAAAAAACACCCCTGAGGGTTGAAAATCCCTGGGGGGGGAACAGCCAGGTTTGGGGGGGGGTCCCTAGCACCCACCTCATCAGGCGGACCATGGAGTCGAGGTCGCGGACCAGCGTCTGGTTCCGTCGGAAGATCTGGGCGCGCGGGTTCTTGTCGTAGGTGAACCAGTCGCCGTATTTCTTCACCAGCTCGGGGTTCCCGCTGGCGTTGAAGATCTCCTCGAAGTACCTGGTGTGTGTGTGGAGGGGGGGGGAAACCCAGCGAGTCAGCACCCAACGGCGGGGGGGGGGGGGCAAGGCCAGCGTTGGCTGCCCCCCCCCCCCTTTACGGAGCATCAGCGGGGTGGGATGAGGCCGGACGGAGCTCACGGCAGGTTGTAACTGGCCCAGTAGCCCTGCTGGTACAGCAGCTCCGTCCGATCGGCCGCCACCACCAGGCCCCTGCGCTGGGACGAAGAGCATCCGTTAGAGGAGACCGGGAAATCCAGCCGGGGGGGGGGGGACGAGACGCGCTGGGAAGGGGAGCAGCCCAGGTGGGGGTCCCCGCTGCTGCGTTCCCACCCCAGCCAGGGGTGCTGAGCACCCATCGCCCGCATACGAGCAGCCCTGGAGAACCTTTAAGCGCAGACAGGCAGCGCGGGCAGCTCCTGCCCGCATCGGCATCCCCATCGCCCAAATCCCACCCGTGGGGGCCGGGGCAGACAGGACCCTTAGGGCTTTCCCAAAATCCACGGGGACGGGAAAGGAGACGCTTCTGCTGTGGCTCAGCGCAGGAGCCGGAGCTCGGGGAGGAACGGGGTGGGGGGCACTCACGGGATCTGCTCCAGCACGGTCAGCACGCCCGGCGGTGGGCTCGCTTTCCCCGGCGTGAAGGCGTTATAGTCCACCACCATCCACTGGTTGTTGTACCTGGCACGGAGAAGGGGGAAAAGCATCCCTCCGGCAGCCAGCCTCTTCCCGGGGACAATCCCTGCTGCCTCGGGGGGAGCATCCCTCCATCCGATCCCACCCTCCCCAGGATAACTGCTCCCCGCTCACGTGCCGCTGTTGAACCGTCGGAAGACGGCGGCCCACTCGGGACCGCTGCGGGCCAGGCGGTTGGCCACGATGTTCCTCAGCCACTCCAGGACGCTGCCCCGTGGGTCCAGGTACTTCCACCGTGCCGGGTTGTTGTTCCCGATGGTGGTTTCCAGCGCTACCTGTGGGGAGGGGAGCGATAGGGAGGGCAGCGGGGCCGGGGAGGGGTCCCCCAGGACCAGACCCCACTCACCAACCCGCTGCTGAGGATGTAGAAATCATCCCCGGAGAAGATGGTGCCAGGGTACGAGGAAAACACCTGGATGCTCCCGGGGATCTGAGAATTGCCTGGAGCGGGGAGGGATGCAGGGGAGCATCAGAAGGGGGGGGGGGGGTGTTAGATGCAGCCCCCCAGCCCAGCCCACACACCGCCAGCCGAGGCACGGAAGGGCAGCGTGTACTTCTTGATGATGCGCAGCATGGACTGGTAGGAGGTCCAGGTGTCGTGGGCGACCAGGAGATCCCGATGGCCCGGCAACAGCTTCAGGAGGGCAGAGCAGGAGCCTGAGCCCAGGACACGCCGTGGGGAGGAGCGGTTCAGGGCAGATTCCAGGTCTTCCAGGTCACCCCCCAACTGCAGCAGGCTGGGGGGAAGCAAGACACGGGGTGTCAGGTCCGGGGATACCCCAACCCACGAGCCAAGCCGGCTCAGAGCTCTCTGTCCGTCCGTCTGGGCCGGAGGGTGTTTCTCCATCGCGCCAGGGCGCGGGTACGAGCACCCCTGCAGCCTGAGCAGGGAGGGAAGGGTGAGCACAGCAGTGGGGAAACTGAGGCAGGGCGCTGCAGTGGGCCTGGGGCGGGGGGCACCCACCACCCAAGCCCACGCTGTTGGGGTAAGGAGGAGAACCTGCCTTGGCCCCATCTTGCCCCAGCAGCAGAGGACGAGCGCCCGGAGAAGGTGGGCAAGGGGGACTCGGGAACAAAACTGGGTGTCCCTGGACATCCAGGAATCGTCCCCGCGGCCCCCCCCCCCAGCAGCACCCCAACCCCTGAAGTGACGACCCCCCAGTCCCCATCACCTCCGAGAAGCACCTTACAGGAAGCCGAAGGGTGCCAGGGGGAACCTGCCCCGGGGAAAATCCAGGCGCCGGTTGTAGCTGTCCTCCAGCCCCTTCAGCTGCAGCAGGGCCAGGCGTACCTGTGGGGACAGGGGACAGAGCTGGCACTCGGCTCCCGCGGCGAAGAAGGGCGAGGGATTTCGGGGGACAAGGTGTCCCCCCCTTTCCCCTGGGGGACGCAGCCGATCCGGTGGGTCCCGGTGCCGCTGCAGAGGCGGGAGGAGGCGCGGGGGGATGCGTCACCGTCAGCGGGGCCGTGACTCAGCACTGGTGGCCGGGGTGGGGGGGGGGGGGGGGGGGGGCACCGAGCCACCCCCTGTGCACCCCAACAGCGGCACGGGAGGCTCTGGCGGGGGGGAGCAAGTCAGGAGTCACCTCTGCTCCTCGTCCAAGGGAAGCGGATCCACGGCGGCCGCATCCCCGTCATCCCACCTGGAACCCGGCCAGGACGCCGGGGAGCCCCTCCTTGTCTTGTCCCCTCCTCTTGATTAACACCCCAATTAGCCCAGGGAGATGTAGGGGGGGGGGGTGTTCACCCCGGGTGGGGGTACCCCATCCTCACCTGGTGCCAGTACTCGGGGTCCTCCCCTTTCCCCATCTGCTCCTCCATCCAGGCCAGGTTGGCCTCGAGGTAGCTCCGCAGCTTCTCGCAATACTCGCTCTCGTACTTGAAGGGGCCGCAGTAGCCCACCATGGTGTTCATCCAGTGCATGTACATCAGCTGGGGGACACGGGTGGGGGCGTCACGGGTGGGGGGTCACCCGGGGAAGACGGGAGGAAGACCCCATTTTCGGAGGGGTCCCCCCTTACCTGCTCGGAGACGGCGGCCTCGGCGAGCCCGGCGGCGTAGGCCTGCAGGCTGTCGGTGTACGAGGCGTTGGTGGTCACCTCCAGGAAAGCCCAGCTGGGGGGGGGGGGGTGTGTGACACGGACACGAGTGGGACACGGATATGGGGAGACACGGCCACGGGGGGCACGACGGGGCGCCCCACCCGCCCCGGCTCCCCTGAGGCCCCATCCCCGCTCGGCTCCGGGGGTTCCCCGGGGCAAGCCCACCCGGGACAGCCCAGCCGGGCCCGACCCGGTCCGGTCCCCACCCGGGGGGGGCAGCCCAGCCCGGTCTTACCCGACAGCGGGGATCCGGTCTTCGAGGCTGGCCCAGGCAACGGCGGCCGGGTGACGGCCGGGCAGGACGCGGAGCTGCCCGGAGCCGGGCTCCAGCAGCACGGAGACATTACGGGGCGGCGGAGAAACGGCGGCGGCGGGGGCTGCCCCGGCCAAAACGGCGACGAGCGCGGCCCCCAGCACCGCCCGCAGCGCCGCCATGGCGGGGACGGCGGCGGGGGCGGGGCGAAGGGCAAGGGGCGGGGTTAGGGGCGGTGGGCGGGGTTGGAGGCGGTGGGCGGGGTTAGGGGCGGGGCGCGGAGCAAGGGGCGGGGGTAGAGGGCGGGGCGAGGGGAGGGCCACGCCCCCAGCTCCCCCTCCCGCACACCCAGCTCCCCAAGC
Source organism: Buteo buteo (assembly GCF_964188355.1). Taxonomy (NCBI): domain Eukaryota; kingdom Metazoa; phylum Chordata; class Aves; order Accipitriformes; family Accipitridae; genus Buteo; species Buteo buteo. The sequence continues at coordinate 40,948,066 of NC_134181.1, read as the reverse complement.
CCAGAGGGGGGGGGGCTTTGCACCCCACTGGGGTTTTGGACCCGAGTGGGGTGGGGTGTTGGTGCCCCAGCTCCGCCGCAGCCCTGGCCTTGTGTAATCCCGGGCGGCGCCTGTTTACTGCCCTCTCCGCTCCTCCGGCGGGCAAAGTCCCCCTGAGGCGTGGGGTGTCCCGGCGGGGTGGGGGCAGAGTGGTCAGAGCCCCCCACCCGCGGTGGCAAGATCACCGTGGGGTGCATGTAGTCCCCATTACCTGGCGCTATATAGCCCCCAGCTCGGGTATTACCCCGAGCACCACCGCAGCCGCCCGCCTGAGGCCTGGCACGCTCGTGCCACGCCACAGCAAGGTGCCAGGTAGCATGGAGGAAGGACGGAGCTTTACCCCAAATTCCCGGAGCCCACACTGAATCGCGATGCCCAGCGGGTGCTGGGGGTGCGGGGGCTCACCTGGGAGCCGCCAGGGTGGGGGTACTGCTGGACCACTGTGCTGGGACACGTCCCGGTGCCCGGCAGGGAGGGGACTGGTAATGCCCTTTATTGGATCAGCCGTGGAGCCGGAAAAAGTGCCACCCGCCTGGGAGTATTCTGGGCAGGGCAGCACCCCAAAGGCATGGCTCATACAGGCGTGTGGCGTGGCCCAGCGTGCCCCACCAAGCTCCCAGTTGCTGCTGGTTCATTTTCCAGTACCGCCCAGCGCCCCGCTCCTGCACTCGGTGCCGTAGGAGACCACGCTGGCCACCGGGACTCAGCCGCACGCGGAGACGTGGGTGCAGAAACCAAGGGGGGAGCGCAGCGCACCCGCCGCCCGCATGAGCGGGGACACGAGCTGTGCGGGCAAGCGCCGAAATCTGGCCTAAAACCAGAAAAACCAGCTGAGCAGAAAGCGGCACGGTCCCTTGGGGCTGGGGGTGATGCCGCTGGCCTTTGGGTGCCAGGCTGGACGTGGGCTCCTGTTGGAGCCCCTCCAAACTGGGTGCTGCCTTTTGGGTCTTTATTTTCCTTCCTTTCCCCTCTCCCTGGGGAGAAGCCCGGCACGTCGCTTTGGAGAGAAGCCGGCCAGAGTGGGAAATGGCCCATTTAATCCAGTAAGGCTCTTAGGGCCGCACTGACGGTCACGCTCCCCTTGTCAGCTCCGGCTGTGGGAGTCAGCCTGCAGCCCCCTCCCCACAAAAAACCCACTGTGGGGGCTTGCGCGGGGCAGGGGCACAACCGGGGCTGGGGGCAGCAGGGTCTCCTGGAGGAGGGTATGCAGAGAGGGACACCGGCAGCAGCAAAGACCCCTCTGCGGGGTCACGGGCCCACTGACACGGGGGTGTCTGTGGAGCCCCGGGGGGGTCCGTGCAGCTCCACTCCCTCCGGCGCAACATCCTCGGCCATGCCTGTGATGAGCTCGCCCGGTCTCAGAGGGTGACCCCCCCAAAATAGGGGGCTAGGTGGGTGCAGCACCCCAGGGTGGGTGCCCAACCTTCTGTCCCGTGGGCAGTGGGATGCGGAGGGACAGGGCAGAGAGTGAGGATGGTGCGTGGGGTCGGGGCTGATTCCCCCCCCCCCCACCCCACGGCAGACACCCTGCCAGCCACGAGGAAAAAAGCGGCGCTGTCCCTTTAAGAGCGGAGGGTGGCGGCCCCTTTAAGACGGGGGGAAATCAGCTGCCCGCGCACGACAGCGGGGCCGCGCCGCCACGGTGGGTCCGCGGGGCGGGTGGGGGTCCCCGGGGTCCCCCCAGCATCCCCCCCTACCCACAGCGGGGTCTCCCCGTCCCCTCCCTGGCTTGTGTGGGGGGGTGCCCCGCGTGTCCCCTGATCCTGCGGGGGGGGGGTCGGTGCCGGCCCCACTCGTGTACTTTCCCACCCCCCCCCTTCCCCTCTCCCGTGGCTCCGCAGGCGGTCGGAGCGGCCCCGGGGGGAGCTGATCCCCCCCCCCCCCCCCCCGAGGACGTGGCAGCGTGACCGTGGGTCGCTGTGCCTTTTCTCGTTATTTTTTTTATCCTTCATCTTTTCCTTTTGAATTCTTCGGTTTTTAAACCCTTCCTCCGCCCTACCCGGGGAGCGTGGGATGGCGACCCGGCGGTTGTCCCCGCTCTCCCTCCCTGGGGGTCGCTGCCAGCGGTAGGTGACGCCCCCCCCACACCCACCCGGGACCGACCCCTGCTGTGGGGCAGGGTGCTATGGGGCCGGCTGGGACCCTCAGCCTGGCCGGGGTCCTCAGCCTGGTCGGGGTGCTGGCGGGGGACAACGGGGTGCAACCGGCCGGGACCCCGCTGACGCTGGACCTGGGGGGCACCGGCCCACCCGGGTGGGATGCTCTGAGCCACAGCCGGGGCCTGGATGTGAGTGTGGGGGCTGCGCTGGGGTTTGGGGGGGGGGGTTGTGGGTGCTGCCAGGGTGGTGGGGTCCCGTCCTGTCCCTGCGTCCCTTGTCCCCGCTATCGCAGCCGGGATCTCCCCCGGATTTCCCTCCGCTGCTGGTTTTCTCCTCCGAAAACCTCGTCGCTCGCCAGGCCGGCGCTTTCCCATGGCTGGGGTCGGGTGGGGGGGCGGCGTGGGACCCCACGCTGCTGGGGACGGGGACAGGGATGGGGACGAGGGTTTTCGCCCCCGCTGGCCTTGGCGTAGCCCGCGACCCACGCACGCGTAGCACAGATGGGGAAACCGAGGCAGGGATGACAGCGACCTACCGAAAGCAGCCCGGCAGCCGGGGCGAGGGTTGCCCAATTTCAGCCCCTCGCCGGAGGGCGGTGGGGCTCTCAGGGTGGGGAACGGGACTCGGGGTGCCCGACCGAGCCCCCCACGCTCTACCCCCGCAGTGCTGGGAGGTGCGGAAACGCAACAGCTCCGAGTGGTGCCGCTTCGTCCGGAGCAACCCCGACTGCCGGCTGGAGGGTGGCTTCCTCGACTACCTCCGGGGGGTCTTCTGCGTCTTCCCCCCCCGCCTGCTGCCCCTGGCCGTCACCCTCTACGTAAGGATGGCAGCTGGGGCGATGCTGCTGGGGGACGCTCCGCTTTCGGGACGCGGGGACCCCACTGACCCACCCCCCCCTCTCTCTGCCATCCCTGACCCCGCAGGCTCTCTGGCTCCTGTACCTCTTCATCATCCTCGGCGTGACGGCGGAGAAGTTGTGAGTAGCCCCGCGGGAGGAGGGGACCGTCCCCCCGGGGTGAGCGGGGAGCCCCCGTGATCCCGGAGGAGCCCCGTCGCCACTTCTCCACCTCCTTCTCTACCCTTCCAGCTTCTGCCCCAACTTATCGGCCATCTCCACCAACCTGAAGCTGTCTCACAACGTGGCAGTATCCTCGGCGGGTCACGGGGGACCTCAGCCAGGGGGGGATGCCAGGATGGAGCAGGCGGCCGTGACGGGGACGTTTTTGTGTCTCCCTGGGTACCCTGCCAGGGGAAACCGATTTGGGGCGCGAGCCGGTGACGGCGGTGGGTGTGCGGGCACCGGGAAGGGGTCCCGCGGTGGCCGGAGCGGACACGTGCCCTGTGTCCCCGCGGGGAAGAGGCCGCCGGGTCTTTTCCTTGACGTCCCCTCTCCATGGTGTCACCTTCCTGGCCTTTGGCAACGGGGCGCCCGATGTCTTCAGCGCCGTGGTGGCCTTCTCCAACCCGCGGACGGCGGGGCTGGCCATCGGGGCCGTTTTTGGTAAGGAGAACCCCGCTGGGGGTTGGTTGGGGGCGATGGGGGGGACGACACGACGTTGTGGGACGGTGGGATGTTCCCCCCCTGAGAGGGACCTGTTGGGTCGCCAGGCGCCGGCGTGTTCGTGACCACGGTGGTGGCCGGGGGCATCGCCCTGGTCAAGCCCTTCACGGCCGCCTCCAGGCCCTTCCTCAGGGATGTCATCTTCTACATGGTGGCCGTCTTCTTCACCTTCGTGGTCCTCTACTTCGGCAGGATCACGCTGGGAGAGGCTCTGGGTGAGCTTCAAGGGAGGGGTTGGGGCCGGGGGTGGTGGGAGCAGCCTGGGGGTGCCGTAACACCCCCCCCTTTATCGCTTCCCCCCATCCCAGGTTACCTGGGGCTGTACGTCTTCTACGTGTTCACCGTGGTGCTCTGCACCTGGATTCACCGGCGGCAGCGGGGGGAAGGCCTGGCCCCCCCAGGACCCTGGGAACCAGGTAAGGGCCGCCCGGCTGTGCCGACGGGACCCCCGGCGTGCTGGGGTCTCCCTCTACCCCCCCCACCTCCTCTCCTCTTCCCCCCAGAGATGCCGACGGACGCTGAAGAGCAGGAGTCCTCCGGCACGAACAGCGGAGACTACGGTACGTCGTTCCCGGTGGGCTCGGGGCCGGCTCCGCTCTGTCCTGGGGGGTCCCAGGGACCCCCGGGCTGCTGCGTGCGTGACGGAACCCACGGGGCGGCCGTGGCCAGCGGGGCAGGGGGATCCCCTCGGGGCTGCGCAGGCGACCGCAGCCCCGTACTGGAAGGGCCGGGGAGGGGGACTTGGGGGGCTGGGGAGCCCCCCGTCCCGCTCAACCACCGCGGCCCCTCGCAGGCGAGGAGTACCGGCCCCTCATCCCTTCCCGGGAGACTTCCCTGCGGATTCTCACCACTGCCCTCAGCCCCTTGGACTACCTCAAGTGGAGGAGGAAGCCCTGGTACTGGCGGCTCTTCAAGGTCCTCAAGGTGAGTGTGGGGGGGATACGAGCCGGGAGGAGCCCCCCCCCCCCGTACGGGGCATCCCCCTCCCTGCTGGCCCCTGGGGCTGCGTCACCCCTCGGCTTTGCAATGGGGACGGTGGTCCAAGGGCAGGCGGGTGGGGGGACAGGTCACGGGACACTTTTTGGGGTGTCCCGTCTTGGGGGGGGTCCCTGCTTATGGCTGCTTCTCCCCAGGTACCCGTGGAGCTGGTGCTGCTGCTCACCGTTCCTGTCGTGGACCCCGACAAGGATGACCTGAACTGGAAGAGACCCCTCAACTGCCTCCACATCCTGACCAGCCCCCTGCTCTGCATCCTCACCCTGAAGTCAGGCGCCTGTAAGAGCCCTGGGAGCTCTGGACACCCAGAGGGGACGGGACCGAGATGGCCACCAAAGCCCTGGGGACTGTAGAAGCCCTTCGGAGCTGGCACCCCATCTGGGGAGGGGAGGACGGGCCAGCGAAGAGCCAAGCCGGGGGGGGCTGGTTTGCAGCTGGATGTCTCCATCCTCCCCTGGGGGTGTGGGCCCCCCTGCCCCAGCACCCAGGTCCTGGGAGAAAAATGGAGCAGACCTCGCCTGTCTGGGGAAACTGAGGCACGGAGTGGAGCAGGACCATGAGGGCTTAGGGTAGAGGTGGCTTTAGGGGACAAGCCTGGTCGGATCCTGCCCCAGCCCACACGGTGCCTTGCAGGGCTGCTCTGATGCTCCCTCTCTATACCACGTGCAGATGGGCTGTACCAGATCCAGGGCATCTTCCCGGTCTGGGGACTGGTCACGCTGGTTGGCTTTGTCCTGGCCGTCGTCACCTTCATCACCACGAGCAACGAGGAGCCACCCAAGTACCACTGCGTAAGGTGCCCCCAGCCCCGAACGCCCACCGGTGACCAGCGCAGCCCACTCTGGACTGGGCTGAGAGTCCTGGGGGCTGAGCAGGAGCCAGGACCTCCTTCCCGGTCACCAGTGTCCCCAGGAGGGACACGGCTGGCTGGAGGTGTGTGGGGTCCTGCGGGACGCACCGGCTTACCCCTCTGCCCGGCAGGTATTTGCCTTCCTCGGGTTTTTGGCCAGCGCCATGTGGATCAATGCCGCGGCCACGGAGCTGGTGAACATCCTCCGGACCCTGGGCGTCATCTTCCAGCTGAGCAACACCGTGCTGGGCTTGACGCTGCTGGCCTGGGGCAACAGCATCGGGGGTAAGGGCCGTGCCGTGCCCCAGTGCCACCCCAGGTGCCCCTGTTCTCCTGGCAGCCCCCAAGGTCTCCCCTTCTCCCTCTGCAGATACCTTCTCCGACCTCACCATGGCACGGCAGGGCTATCCCCGCATGGCCTTCTCCGCCTGCTTCGGGGGCATCATCTTCAGTATCCTTTTGGGTGCCGGGGGGATGTGGTGGTGGTACTTGGGGCAGGGGCTGCCTCAGTTTCCCTGCCTGCAGCCCAGGGAGAGCCCCCTGCTCCTGGGATATCCCTGGGAAGGAGCTGGGCAGGATCCACCCCAGAGTCCCTGGGATTTTGGCAACCTCCCCGGTGCTTGCACAATGTGGGGGGGACTGGCGTGGTATTTGTGAACCGCAGGAGCTGCAGGGATGGAGCCAGCGGCATCCCCCCCATCCCCACTGCTGTCCCAGCCCCAGCGGGGTGGGGGTTTGGGCTGGAGTCCGCCAGATTTGGGATCTGCCAAAGGGAAGAGGCCGTGCCACCCTCCGGGAGGCTTTGTGCTGCGTCTCCATCCTGAACGTGCCCCAGACATGCTGGTCGGCGTGGGACTTGGCTGCCTGCTGCAGATGACCAGCAGCCAGCTGGTGGTGAAGGTAGGGTCGCAGGGACACGGGTGGCACGGGTCGAGCTGGCAGCGGGACCCCGGTGTCACTCCCCGTCGCTCCCCATTCTCTCCGGCAGCTGGAGCCCGACAGCCTCCTGGTCTGGATCCTCGCTGGGGCTCTAGGACTGAGCTTGGTCTTCTCCTTCGTGTCGGTGCCGGCGCAGTGCTTCCAGCTGGGCAAGGCGTATGGCGCCTGCCTCATCCTCTACTACCTGGCCTTCCTCTGCGTGGCCCTGCTGACCGAGTTCAGGGTGATCCGTCTCTCCGCCATCTGACCGGCAGGAGATGGGATATCCATCCCTGGCTCTCGCTCTGCCTCCCCACCGGATCGGGACCTCGCCGTCCCCTCTCCCTGTCCCTGCCGGGGGGACAAGGGCACCTCGACCCCAAACGTGCCGCTGCCAGCCCGTGCTGGAGGCATCGCGTGCCAGCCCGGCCCTCGCTTTTTGGGGACGGGGGGGGGGCTGTTTGTTGGTTGTACTTTGGGACAGGAAAAGGAGCTGTTAGTCATTAGCTTTTTCCTCTCCCCGCTCTGTTTAATCTTGTTTAACTCAAGGCGGCTCTGGGCAGGAGTGAGGTTAAGACCTCAGCTTCCTCTGGTCCCGGTGGCAAGGGGCAGAGGAGAAGACGGCTCCAGCCCAGGCTCACAACAGGAGAGGTTTTACTTCTTCAACCACTTTACTTTCCCCTCCCTGTCTCCATCCTGGCTGCTCTGGGACAGGGGTAGGACGGTCGTGCTACGCGGGGTAACTCTGTGAAGGTCTGAGCACAAGTTTGTCATTGCGAAGGACGCGACGTGTTCGCACCGCAGGACTGAAATAGCAGCCGAGGCGAAGCGAGGTGGGGTTAAGGTGAGACAAAGCTCCAGGGCAGTGCTTGGTTTGAATGCAAGTGAAGCTGGAGGAAAAAAAAAAACCAACAAACCAAGGGAGGCTGGTTTCCCCTGCTTTTTTTAAGCTATGTTTTTCAACCCGAGTTTCAGATCCTACTTTTCTCCTCCTACGGCGGACGGAGCTGTAGGAAAGGACTTGAAGGTTTCCACACACAGTGTTAGCCTCTGGCAAGACTCGGTTTAGACACTGTAAAAAAAAAAAAAAAAATTGCAATAAAAACCCCAAACACAAACCCAACCTTGACTTGTGTTGTTTGCTGTGAGGGTGTTTTTTCCTGCTATATGCTAGCATTACACAACCCTTCCCCAGCACGGTGTTTTTGGAGGGGGAGAGGGAACACCCGTAGCTTCTCCGGAGCCCAGCCAGCAGCGGAGGGGCCTGGGGGGGCTGACACCCTCGGCCACGCAGGGCGGTTTTCCCCAGCAGCTCGGGGAAGTGGTTTCCTCCAGGTTCGCCAACAGATGATTTCTCAACAGCAGTCACATGCGCCTGACTCGGCCATTTAGTCGCTCGGTTGGGAACTGCAGCGTCACGCCAGTCACGGCACGGGGTGGGCACGGGCTGCCGGGGGCATTACTCAGCTCCCCGGGGATGGGGACGCTGGCTGGGCAGCCCGTGGTCCCAGCAGAAGCGGAGCGGGTGGGCTTGGTGCTTCTGGTCCCCGTCAGAGGGTCTGCAGAGCGCGGGCTGGAAAAGCAAACTGCCGTTACGGACGGACAACCGCATTTCTGCTCCGTGGGGAGAGAGGGGCTGTTTTGCAAGAAGCACAACCGCCAGACCTGGTTCCTGCTCCTTTCTAGGGATGCCAGCAGCCTCCTGGGCCTGGATCATTTCTCCTTTTTCTAACCAGATATGGGCTTTCACAAAAAATAACGCTCCCTGCGCCTGCAGCTATTGGCTCTGCCCTGAACCTGCTCACAAGTTACCAGCAGCTGCCGGGATTATACTGGGAGACAAGCCCCGCTTCCTTACACGCAGCAGGGCTAAGCAATCAAAACCGCAGCCAACGTACCAATGCAGAGGTACAGGGGCAAAGAAACCCCCTTCTAACCTTAAACATCGCATTGGGATAGCTTTAAAAAAAAATATAAGTTTGAAAGTGTTATCTTAACGTTTAGGAAAAAAAAAACTGGCAGGGGGGAGGGCAGAAGGGAAGCTGGGCTTTACCATGTCCAGGAACAAGAATTCAGAGCAGCTCGGCAGGGCACGCAGGCAAAATATGCCCACGCAAGCAGTTCCCACCAGAGAGGGAGGGCGGGCACCGCTCCTCTTCAAACACTGTGGAAATGCTTCAGCTGCCGCCAAGCCCCACTCCTGGAATAACACGAGAAGGAGGAAAGGAAGCCAGTGTCTTTACAAAGCCGAGGATGCTTTTTATTAGTGTGCTTGAAAATATCTAGAGAACATTTTACAGACATGTCCATAAAATCATTTTATAAACAAAACGCCAGCATACAAAATCCTGCAGTGCTTCCTCCCTTGCTCCCTACAAAATGATTGTCTCTGTCGTTAGTCTGTGTGTCAGGTGGGGGAGAGGAGGATAAATAGAAGGGGATGCCCCGTACTCAAACTTAGTTTCCTTCCAAAGTTGTATGGAAGAAGTAAACTTCTGTGACCCTCCTTCGTTTACAAAAATAATTAATACAGTGTGTACATGGGGGCCGATCAACACCTCAGCACGAAACCACGGAAGCAGCACCTAAGCCCTGAACCCCAGCCCAAGGATTCCCATCTCTGTGATGCGAGAGCCCTGTTATTGCATGTTAAGCAGGTGAGTGCCCCCCTCAATACAGCTTAAAGCTGCAGCTCCTTTTGCACCCAGAAAACACCCCCAAAAAAGTCACTGACAGCCCTACAAGGAGAAATAGGCTGTAGGGGAATGCAGAGTTTAAACACAGCCACTTCTTTTTTCCCCCCCTAACCTTCACAATGCTCATTCATCCTGCCCACAACTTAAAACAGAATAAACAACATCTCCTCCAGCCCCAGGACTAATCTGGATAAATCTCCCAGGCTGCGACTCCATGCAGAGCAACTGCAAGAGCAACAACTGCACTGCTCATTAATTTGTGGTCAAATTTATGGTTTGGAAAACAGCCCTTTAAGGTCCTTCACGGTTCAGCTCAGAAGTAGTTTCATACCTGCAGTACCCAGAAAGGAAACAAAGAGTTGCCCTGAGGCACCCAGGGAATTTGGCAAGGGTTGAGAGCAGACGCTGGTGTGCATGCTGCCTGGAAAGCTGCTCACCCGCTCTTTCCATCCGATAGCCCAAATGCTCCCACCATGCTATGCAGGGAGAGATTTTCAGAAGCAGCTCCGTCTTGCCTACTTTTGAAAGTCCCATCCACCCAGGAAATGCTCCTGAGCTGCCCGGGTAGGATCAGTCCTCTCCCGCTGTCCTTGTGCCATGTGGCGAGGCTACCAAGGAAAAAACAGGTATGTGGGACAAAGGGAATGGGCACACAGATCTCCCACTGCCTGATCTATCTGGAGGAAGGAGAAAGCCTCCCCAGCAAGCTCTACTCTTAGTCTGAACCTGAGAAAAGATCAAACAGCAAGAGGTGAGGGGAGCCTCCCAGCTGACAGATACTTTTAGCCCTCAGCACTTTCTTTGCTGACAGGGAGAAAAAGACGACTTCAGAGACAGGTTCTCATTGCATTGCAGGCAATGAAACACGAGCGATGTCGCAACCTGCCACGATCACAGAATAAACGTGGCAGAACTGGGAAGGGATCCCTTCTCCCCCTTCCTTCCCCATCCCTCAGCTACCGGGTCTGGCAGCCTCCTTGCCAGCTGCAGAAAAGCAAACGGGTGAGAAGAATCATCGTCTTCCACGCTCCTCCTGCATACGGAATTCAGGGGAACCGTAAAGCTCTTCGGTGGATCTTCCTAAGATCTGACTCAGTCAGCATTTGCCAGCCTGAGGAACATTTCTGCAAGGGTGAGAGCAAGGGAGGAGCAACACTGCTGCACTGGGACTCGCTCACCTGTATAAAGAGTATAAACAGTGACCTGGGTGAGGACTAACCAGCAGTACTGTTTGATGCCCGTAAGCTCTCCTTAACCCAGAGCCAGACAGAAAGAAGTCAGACTTGGAGATGCAAAACCTTCCATTTCTTCCTCCTAGTCATCTATTTGAGCTAAGCACTGGCCAGAGAATTGCCATTTACAGAGCAGGTGGCCAAGTGGCAGAGGTCAACAGCCACTTTCACTCTGCAGAATTCCCCCTCTCACTGAACAGACAGGAGCTTTGGGGTTTACAGAGGTGATCCCAATCCCGGGCAGCGCCGCAGGCAGAACCGACCAGCAGTGATACAGATATTGGATAGCTACAGCAGAGACAGAGTTTGTCTCCCCAGACTCCTGTCCCGCCTATGGTCATAATACGATGAGATGCTGGCCCTCAGTTCTGTCTCCAGCTGCCACAGAACTGCTTGGGGACAGTTAAATTCAATAATCAGAGCTGGATCTACTACAGGGAGTGCATCTAGGTGTGCCAAAAAGGAGGGGAAAGGCAGACTGCTCTTCCAAAAGTGCTGAAATTTCACACCACCTCCCCTTTCTTTGCATAAGGAAGGTGGAGAAGAAACAAAAACTCACTCCCTGATCTTTTATTCCTAGGTTAATGGTACCCTTTAAGCAAAAGAGATCTTCAAAAAGGGCTAAAGTTTTAATATTAAGCAGGTGGCTTCGGCGCATTTCCTGCTGTTAATGGATTACACATCCCTTTCCCCAAAGTCTGTTAGTGGTAAGAAGAACAGTAGGCTCGAGCCTGGGAAGCGGCTCAGAGGGAGAAGGTCTCTGTTCTGTCCGAGATGTTCACTCTGTGCTGAGCATGGGCATCATGCTCAATCTGTGTGTAGCAGCCTTACACAGAGTCCCCTGGGCCTCTGTTTTTTCAGCAATTCACTGCCTAGGGGAAGAGATTTAAACCCTAAAGCCAAACAGTACACTGAACAGATCTATATACATCATCCCAATATATACGTTGTGAAGTAATACTCTAGGTTATTGCATAGAAGGCGGCTTGCGTTAGCTAGGCCTAAATGACAGTCTGGGAGCGTTGTCGGAGGCTCAGGGGCTTCAGAGAGCTGTTGGAAGCAGATGCAGGCTCTTGCAACGGTGTCTGAGAGTCCTCTTTTCTGGAATGCTCCTCATACCATTCCTGCAACAGGAGATCAAACACACCGAGATCAGGCTCTGCCCCATACTGGCCTCGTAGCCCCCCAGCAGGACCCCGAAGGGCAGAGCCTTCGGCTGCTCTGCCATGTGAGGGCACATTTGCTCAGGCACAGAGGGCCTCTTTCCAAAGCCCTGGATATAGCCTAACCTCCTGGAACAACCCGGTTAACTGCAGCATGGCTGTGCTGGATGCACCGAGACCTTGCCACCCACACTCCAAGCAAGAAGTACCAGCTACGGCTCAGCTACAGTTGGCTGAACTGACCAACATGTGCAAGGAAACATCCCTCTCTCAAGATGCCCCTCCTGAACCTCTAGGATGCTAGTATTGATGTCTCCGTGATGTTTGGGATTTGAAGAGTTGCTCCCAATCCTGGGCAGCACCCAGGGTGTTACAGCATGTTACATCCCTGAATCAGAGACCAAGCAGAACAGGCGGGGAGCTTCTCTGCAGATTTCCACCCAGCTCCATGGTAAATAACATGTTTATTTTTGTTAGGGGGACTGAAGACTCATCCCCGAGCTAGCTGCCCAAGGGACAAAGGACAGATTCAGATAGTTGCAAGATTAATTCTTTCAGTACTAATCATTACATTAGCCCATGACCTTCAACCTGGAGGTTAGTGTCTGGCCGGCACTACAGTGATCAAATCCACGGCATAAAGCTCCTGACCACAAAGGGCACTAGCAGGAATGCCCTAAACAACCCAGAGAATCAGTTGATATAAGTGTTTCCTATCTTTGTTAGCCTGCTATTCTGATGGAAAACTGGGCAGCACTGCCAGCACCAAGCAGCTCTCTGCCTGGGAGAACACTGGGTTTCTGTGTCAGACAGGCACACCCAAGCTCAAACACAAATCACATTCCAGTGGCTTAACAAATTAGCGTTCAGCAGCCAAGCCCCAGGAACGCACTATGCATGTCCTCATAACCCAAGCAAACACGTCCACCTCGGTGAGTGTAGGTAAGCTCAGCCGAGCTGGAGTGCCTACGCACACACTGAGCGTGCGGTCACCGTGACTCGGCTGACAGGCGCCTTTGCAGCCGGGCACCTGGACCCACTGAAGAGGCTCTGACGTGCTCTGTGGTTTAAGAAAGTCTCTGAATGCCAGAATGGATGAATCTGAAGTACACTTCATCTACCGCCCACCCTTCTCACAGAGCACATGGCTGCCTGGGTCTTGGAGGAAGGCTTCCAGTGTTTAAAAGGATGGTTTGTTATTCTAGGCAATGTTCTGCTCACCACAGAGACTTGCTGATATTTCCAACTCAGGCCCACGTACCTGTATCTCCTCCTCATACATCTTCATACTCAAATCACTCTTGGTCCTTGATCTGCGTCCCAGAAACAGTGTTGACATTTGCTAAAGAGTTGGTGGAAGGAGGAGGGAAAAACAAAAAAGACATTCATCAGTCACTGAGCAGCTCACAGGATCAGTCCCTGGAACTTCAGGCATCCTTCACAAGGACACCCATCATCCGCTGATGACCTGGGGCTATCCTGGGCTCCTTCTGCTGTCACTGGAAAAAGGCATTTTAGGGTGCACATTACCTAAACAAATGCAGGCATCTACTGCAGGCTGAGATGAGTCACGCTGAGCAGATCCCCAAAGGCTACAGAGGAAGCTGTAGCTCGGATAGATGCATCTGTCAGTGGTGCTTAATTTAGTCAGATGAACATAACATCAGCGTCTGGAACAAGGCTCAAACCCAAGCCTCCAAATAAGATCTCGTCTGAGAACAATTTCAGGTCCCGCTTGTCTAAACCACACCATTTACTCCACGGGCCTGGACTTCTTAAATCACGTAAGCAGAGAGCCGAAGTCTGAATTACTCTCTGACCACGAGTTATATGAACAGAATTGAGAAGCAAAAGAAACCTCAGGTCTGGCATCATCATTCTGTACTCCATTGCAAGGTTGAGGACAGCATCTCCTCGGGTTTATTGTCTTGAAAACTGCTTCTGATCAGTATCATCATTGCTATTCTGAATTTTGCCTGCGTGAACAAGACTCAGCCTTTAACTACCAAGCCAACCAAAGCAAATAAAGGTTGCCTAAGAGACTGTAGCACCTGCACTTTGTAGTGGTGATACAAGAACATAATGGCTATTATTAAAACAACCATTTAAGCTCTTCCCAGATGCGTGAGACAACAGTTCTGAGACAAGAGCAGTTACCCAGGTCAGCTCATTTTCCCAATTGCCCATCCTATTTTAGAATGAAAATGTAAGCGGTGCCATGGAGAAAGGAAGCCTGGTGTTTGGAATCGATACCATCATACTGCTGCATAATGTTTCAGGACTGTCCAAGCCTAACTGTATGATGGCACAGAGAGAGATGCAGGAGAATCACAAGACAGTGGCTTCCTTAGAGAAAAACAAATAGACTTTTTTCCATTCAGTGCTGGGCCAGGACAGCTCTAAGCAAAGTTTGCAGGCAATAGCAACGAGCCTTTGTCAAGGCTATTCAGAGTGCAGGGGAAATTCAGCTGCTACTTTTCTAGAGCAGCAAAACTTTGTGATGATGCTGCAGAGTCCCTCCAGTAGCTCAGCTCTCAAGACTACAGAAACACATGTAGCTTCTCTCTTAAGACAGCCAAAAGGCATTCGTGGGCCTGGCATGCCTCCCTCCCCTGAAGCCGAGAACTTGCAGTAAGTGTTTCCTCTTACCCCGTATTTGTCCATCTGCAAAACAATTTTCTGCAGCTGTGCAGTTTCAGTGGCAGCTGAGCTCCGCTTGTACAGCTCGATTATGCCAACCACTTCCTCCTTGGAGATCTCCTTCTCCAGCACAATGCCATTGTCTTCTGGAGAGGCAAGAAAAAGAAAGAGAAAAAAAAAAGTCTCCAAGATGAACATTGCTTCATCAGCCACTACGATAATCCTGGAAGGCAAAGCTTTACAGCACACAGGACCAAGCCAGATGCCAGGCACAGTCTGTACCTATTTTTGTGACTAGAACGTGTATGTCCTCATCCCCCAACAAGGCAGGGAAGAAGTTAACTAGTGTGTAGGGCCAGCAAGCATCTCAGCTTTTTAAAACGTCATGCTCCTCAGTATCTTAAAAAGAACTCTTGTAGCTTTTTCTCGCCTGTAAATTAACTAGCAAAGCAAATAATCACACAGGACTTGCTGCCTTTTGACCTTCAGCTGCCTAACACAGCTTGGGAATTCAGTGTTAACAAATGTCTTTCACTGCACCCTTCAAACTGGGTGCAGGAGGGATCACGGTGAAAAGTGTTTCTATAACTAACGCCACCTGGCTCCTATGGGCCTGAGCCATGCAAATCTGATCTTCTGGCACCTAAGAAAGATGAGGGGCTGATCAAAGCTACTCCTGTGGCTGGGGCCTTAATCACATTTCTGAGGGGAAGACTGGTATTAAATATATGAATGCAGCAGCTATGTCCCCTTCCTGCAGAAAAGTGTAAAGAATTATTAAGATTAGTCTGCATGGAGAATGAATAGAGAAGTCTGGGTGTAGCTCACCTGAAGGAATAGCAGGGGAAGGGCTCTAAGAGATTAATGTGTTTATGGCACCTAAATTAGCAGGTCATGAAGTTACATGCAGTTTCAGACACCCAGCTCAGGGGACAAAGGACAGTGAGTAAAACTGAGACTCACAGGGGTGAGGGGATGGAGACAAGTCACTGTCAGTTCCTAAAGGGTACAGGAAGGCATGCCCAAAACCAGCACATAGTCACCAGTCTAAGTACAACTGGGAGACGTGGTAAGAACTGGATAGGCGGTCCTCCATGTCATGGCAAAGAGTGCTGGCAAACCACTTGGATCCAGCGTTTTGGTGCCTGAAAGCCGGACAAGCCACTTGGAGACATGTTCTGGTGCCAGTGAGTGTATTAGTGAGGAAGGGAAATCGGTTTTTAAAAAAAATAATCACCTTCCCCTCCTGTAAGGTCTCTTGTTGAGCTTTGCTACATCATTGCTGTAATATTTCCTAGATTTCCTTCATGAAATGCACGCAGACTTCCTATCTTCAAATAATTTTGTTGAAACGGCTCAAGTAGTTGAAGTTTCTATGTGCATGCACGCACACACACATATATAAAAAAACCACATACATACACACACACACACACACTTTTTTGGGGAGTGCTGTCAGAGGGATGAGGGGCAGAGCAGAAAGACCAGATAGAAATATCACATAAAAGCATAAGAATGAGCTTAGCCAGACAGGCTAAAAAAAAAAAAAAAACCAAAACAAAAAAACCCAAAACAAAAACAAAAACAAAAATCTGGTCTTTGCTGGCCAATCTCATTCTCTCCTGCAGACATAAGACACCAGGGAGAGAAGACACGTTGTAGGTCAACCAGTCCTCAGTTCTGACCTTCTGAATCTTGGTTCTTCCGAGTGTAGTTCATGCGGAAGACAAAAGCATCCAGAATAAAAGCCACGATGATTGTCATCACCACCTGGGAGAGGATATGAACAGAAGAGATCAGGAGGCTGCTGCTAGGGGATTCTTCCAGCTCAGTGCAACAGGAAGCGGAGCATTTGGTCTGTGCTTCAACTCTATGCTCCCCAGCTCCTCCAAGGCAGAGGGGATACACATCACACATCTACCTGTGAGTAAACTGCTAACAGTCAACCACAACGGGGACAGAACAAAACTCTTGTGCTGCCCTAGTCCTCACCCCAGGCCCAGATTTGTGCAGCAGCAGCTTTCTCAATGCCCATAAATTCAACCTTCTGCAAGCAATGTGGACTCACACCTGTTTCTGGAAGACGTTTATGTAGAATAGCAAAGTTGTCCTCATTTAGGGATGGAAGCTCCCTCTGGAACAGAGTAAAAGCTGTCTCCCCTCCTCATCCCCCCTATTTGATGCACGAAGCATGTCCAGAAACCTACCATGGTCACGATATAGAAGATCATGAAGTAAAGACGGCTCCAGTGAGTGGTTTGGGATGTCACCCCTTCCTAAAGAGGAGAGGGAAGAAGTCAGTAGTGCACAAAAGAAGGGAGAGTCTGCTGTTAACTGCTTGCCAACAGACATAAAGCAGCATAAACACGATCTGTCGCTCATTCATGGCTCCACAGGTAGCCCCAGGGACTGCCTGCACAATGTTCAATGCCCCAACTGGTCCTTGCAGCTAATCTGCCTCTCAAACTATAAAGAGAGGTTCCTATATGCAAACACACAGAACATTTAAAGCTTGTGGCTGTAAGAGCCGTTGCTGCTATGAGAACACAGCTTGGACAGCAAGGTGACAAGCTGGAATACAGAATGACTTCATTTGTCCAGACCGTGAAACCTGGCCTGAAGGCTGGTCAAGATTCACAAGAAAACATGCCCAGCAGCATGCCAGAGGTCAAATGCCACCGTCAACGATCAGGACCAAAAGATGTCTGACAATAACAAGTGACAATGTTGGGCCCATCTCCAATCACCAAGGGAAGAAAGCAGCGGTGCCATGGAAGATCTAGCTCAACTGCCAAAGAGTCTGTGCTGTCTATACACACAAGGTAGCTGAGGTTTACTTACCATGATGATGTACCAGTCATTGACGACTGTCAGCTCAAACAGCGTGACTGTATACAAGTGGGAGAAAAAATAGATACAATGGCTTTATCCATCCTGACCTACTTTACAGTGAATCTTAGACAAAGCGTTTGACAGGGAAGACTGACGCAAGACACCAAAGTTTCAATACAGCCAGCAAATCCAGAGACAGGACGCAGACCCTCATCACTGCAATTACTTCAGACAAAGGGGGCTAGATCCACAAAGCCAGCAGCATGGCTTAATCTATATTTCTTAAAAGAATCAGAAACAGACGTGACTCTTTCCACTAGAGAGCACGGGGACCTCTGAAATCTCCAGGAGATAAGCATCTCTGCTCACACGTTAAGAAAAATCAATTGGAAAGTAATCAACACATTCAAATTAATTCTTCATCAGTGGGTTTAAAGAAATGTATTAGCATCACTATTGGTTCTTTAGAAGGGCAGTGACTTAAAGCCCTCCATAAACATCTCTGGAAGTCTGGTCTGATCACCAGTCAGAACAGACCTGCTGGCTTCACACTGGCTTTTAAGAGACATCTGCTTACTTTGCAAAACAGTCATGACACAATTAGTCAGCTGGAATTCTCCAGACAGAAAGAGCAGGATGCTGAGCGTTTGAGGTGCATTAGTAGGACTCTATGGGAGAGCCCCAGGCTTACATGAGCACCACAGTCCTGCCATCTAGCTCTGCAGGAACACAGATGGAGTAAGAAATAGTCTTTGCTATGGACAAAACTGCCCTTACCAAAGCTGTTCAAAATGTTGTCGAAGTTGTTGAGATAGTAATAACCTTCTTCCACAACCGTCTTGTTGCCAACTGTATGATTCACCCAGCGATAGGAATCTGCGACTGTGCTTGTGCTGGTTGGAGAAACCAGGACAAAGAATGAGAAGAGAACTGGAAAAGCAAGGAAAAATCTCAAGGGTTATAAATACCAGAACACTTAGAAGGTGGTGAGCAGGGTGGCAGTTCCTACCTCTTGGCCAACACTTGCCTTTTTCTCTGAAAGAAAGCCTCTCTCCTTCACAGGTCAGCACAAGCCCAGGGAGCACATGGAGTCTTTCTAATCATTCAGCAAATATTATACCAGAGAAACTGAGTGTCTGAGTTAGACTCCTTGGCTCACATCCTTAAAGCTTGGCATTTCCAAGTGGTCTGCCATCATTTACGATGAGAAGGACGCAGGACAGCTTAGCTTCCAAGACCAGCTGAATTTATCTTGGTACAAAGCGAGGCCTAAATATGTAACACGTCTGGCCAAGCAGCTCTGGCATCACCAAGACAAAAATCCCAAGTTCACTCTAGAGCAGATGTTACAAGAGTTTCCAGCCACAGTACCATGAAGAAGCCCTCCCAGTGCAGCTAGCTGAGGCAAGTTACAGAGCTCATTAAAACCAGCCAGCCCTACCACAGAAAACTCTCCCTTTCCAAATGCAATGCAAAACCCATTTCATCCAATCTTACCTAGAGAAGTGAAGTGTCTCCTAGGTTTTCACAGCATGTTGCCTTAGCTGCAAAACCCCTTTCAGACCCATCCTCTGGCCCCTTCTCCACAGGGAGACAGAGCTGCCAGAGCTTGCTGCTACTGGCTGTGCACCAAAGTCACTGCAGAGGGGGGTGGATTTGCGGTACTCACTTGCAGCAGTTCGGGTAGACCACGCCAGCAAAGAACTCCATGCCAACAATGGCAAAGCAATAGTAGAAGATCAGCAGGGTTAAACCCAGGCTGGAGGCAAAAACAGAAAGAGTACTGTGCTACTGAAGAGTTGCTAAGGCAGGGAAACACAAAGTCACAGGCTGGTTGCTCTGGAAGGAATTTCCAACGGATGGGAAGCAGCACCGAAAACCCCAGACCACCTTCCCTGCCACTGTGGCTCTGCCGTTCTTTGCCTGCTCTCATTCAAGAAGTCCTTGGACAAGGAGCTTGCCACTCGCTGAAGAGAGAAACTAAAGAGCAGCCTGGATTCCCTCCCAGTCTGCCTTTTTCTGGTAAACAAACGTCTCTCTGCAGTTTCTTTATTAAAGAACAACACACGCTGTTTCTGCCCTCTCTACGTCCTTGGATGCAGGGACTGTGCCAAGAACAGGGTTCTCTAGCTAACATGCTCTGCTCAGACATCCTTCAAGGGAATAAGGTCTGAGGACGCCCCACTCAAACACCAAGCTCCTTCTGCCCCACCATTTCACCATAATGCTCTCAAGTGGCTGTACGAAGGACAGGGCAACATCTGGTACCGAGTATATTCATGCCAATGTTTCTCCCACATGGGCCTCCCCTCTCACCAAAAGCTGGGATGGGGAGAAAAATTAAACAAGCGTTGACTCTTAGTTATCCTCCTAACACAAAAGCAGGAGGCCCAGGGTGCTGGAGTGTTGCTTATTGCATACTGCTCCAAGAAATTGGAAGATTAACACCCCACTGCAGCACACTGAAGAATCAGCAACAATCTATTGACAGATCAGAGCATAAACACTATTAGCAGGTTTGACAGGTCCCTATCCTGACCCCAGCCCTAGACACTAAACCTTCACTCCCTTCTCCCCACCATCACCCAAAGAGAGGAAGTTAGTACCTGGCCATCCGGGGGAACAACTCAAACATAGTGTCCAGGACATTTCTGTAGCGTTTCTTCAATTTAAATAGCCTGAAAGGAGAAGCCAGTAGTTACCTAAGCACTGCAAGTTTCCTGGGGTTGCTGGAAATAGTTAAGAGTATCACAGTTCTCTGTACCTCCCAGGTCAACAAACAGTAAGGTTTCCTGACACCAAACTTACAGGATCTGCTCTTGCTTAAATGGTTTCTGCTCACCTAACAATGTCCCGCTGTCCCATCTGAATGTTTATGACATGTTCAACTAGGTGTTTACAGGATTGAGGAATCTCAAGAAAAAGTCTACGTCTTTTTACACAGCGTGATGCATAAATAGCTATTTAAAAAAAATAAAAATCATAAGAACTTAAACTAGTCCTGTGTACAGGGTCAGGATTCATTACTCCTTTCCTCACACACAAGCTTTTCTGTGTTTCCCCCATGACCCAATAAAAATTGATGAAAGAAAACTACATTGTGCCTGCTAATTTAAGATTTGGCAACTCCATCAGCCTTTACAGAGAAACACAGCTGCCAAACACAGGCTTTGGCAGGGGAGCAACAGAGAAAACATTATTTTTTTTCCCCCCTTGAGTGTCATAAAGTGTTCTTTAAATCCTCGCTGAAGAGCTAAATTACATTAGCTTGTTTTTAACAAAACAACATTTTGCCACAAATGCTTTCCCTCTATGGCTCTCAAAGTATTCTGCGAAGGTGAATATACCTCCGTAACAGCCTCGAGATGAGAGGGTTAATCAGACCCATCTTACTGAGCTGCAGAGAGGTTACAGGCCGCAGTCTTGCTTAAAGTATGAGATGCAGTTAGAGCAGGGTTGTACTTCACCCTAGAAAGCAGCATCCTTTGAAAACTGTAATTTCTGGTAATTCAATGGAAATTATTAAACTGGCTCAGACTGTCTCACCCTGACAGAAGAGCTTTTCTCTGAACAGCATCAGACAATTTAGAGGAGGTGTAAGAACCCCACGAAGGCAGACACAGGATAATCTGCCCCCGGTAAATCCCTTGATCTCTATTAGAGATCAGCTTAAGCTCCAAAGCACGGGGTTTCATATCCCATCCCAAGTTTTTGTTATCGTTCATTTTGATAACTCTGGCTAATCTCATTACCCCAAGCAATTCCCGTTTGCCATGGTCACGTACCCACAGCGCAATCCTTGCCCTCTCCTGGTAAGGAGCTTGGTCCCCAACTGGATTGATGGAAAACAAGCCTGGCTGTTTTCTTCCCCACCTGCTCTCTGTACCCGCCCCCCCCAGCCCTCCTGTCTCACCTCAACAGCTGAAGGGGTCGCAAGACCACAATGAAGTAGAATGGCTCCATGTTAAATGCCAGTGCCATGAGCCCCAGAAATGCAAACAGGGTGACTGAGAAGTCAAAGCTGGAAAGAAAAAAAGAAAATAAAATAAGAGCAATGATTTATCACTAGTGTTTCAGTAGAGAAGAGGTACTTGGTGCTGCTGCAGCCTAACAAGATGCACAAGGCCGAAGGCAGAAGAATTATAATAGCCTGCTGACGGCCTTGTCTACAGGCCTAAAAGCTCATCTCAGAAGTTGGTCTTTCTAACCCAACAATTTTCACCAGCTCTCAAAAACATCAGTGCGCACTTACAGATTCCAACCGGAGGACAGGTACTCAACGGGCCCCAGTCCAGTGGTCTTCAGGAGCAGCTCCACGCCATAGACTGTAAAACAAGATGACAGCCGTGGTCAGAAATAAGCAGCATCACAAGGAGGGCTTATGCAAAGGCTTGCCCTCAAAGACGCGTGGTACTTTAAGTACAGGACTTCTGAACATAGGTTTAACAGACCCCCACCCATCCTCCTTATTCTTGGTGAGACGCCAAAGAGACATTTTCCCTCCAAATCAACACATTTTCCTGTATTCATGGCGATTTCTCTCCAGAGCAGCCTACAAAACACTTAGCTGGCTAACACACTATAACTGTTGAGGCACAAGCTCCCGCAGGAAAGGCCAGTAAGTAGTGTAGGGAATTCAGTCCTGCCTGTTTATTTCCTTCTATCTCAGTGGAACATATTCACATCCCATAGCCTAGCCTTGATCTGCAGGGAGAGATCCTTTCAAAGAAGAGCCATCTACTTTCACCCTCTGTCCTAGCAGCACCTTCTGGGCCTGTAGGTTAAAGAACACCATAATAACATGATGACACCTTGTTTGTCATCCCCAAATCTTTTTTTCCAGGTTCCAAGGCAGGGCGGGGGGCAGGAAAGAAGCAAAGAGAAGAGCTGGATGACAACATCCTTGTGAAAAGAAGCATTGCAGAGTGCCTTTGCCTTCAAACTTTCGTAACAACTGTTCTGAAGACTAATGGCCAGGGAAGCACTAGAGCTACCCAGCAGCCAAATAAGAGGTTAGCAACCTCTCCTAGATTCTCCAGAGAACCTCTTGCAGCAGTTTTACACACTCTTTTGATTCAATGGAGCTATACTTCCTTCTCCTCGAGCAAGAGATACTAGGAGAAGGGAAGTGAATTCACATCACTGAAGAGTTCTATGGCAGTGCAACGAACCAGCACATGGAGATGCAATTGCCTATACTTAGGCTGAAAAGGAAGACTAAGGTACATGTTCATGGAGGGGATGAAGTTCAATTAGAAAACTCAGCTTGTCAACTAGTTCATCTAGTCCTTTCAGTCTTCTCCTCAGCATGCTCCTGCACTCTGTACTCCAACAGAACTGCCTTGCTTTGTGTGGCAGAGAGCCAGCTTACAGCTGCAATCAGATCAGAGCTGGTAATGCCTCCTGGAATAGTCAGTGCAGCGCAGAGCAACGTGAGCAACTCCACACAGAGCCATCACAAGTCTGGAGGAGCTTATCACTTTGCACGCTGTGCCTAACAAACGAGGCTATTCTGCTCTCAGGCTGAAGCCAGCTTTAAGAGTAATACAGCAGCTTTTGCAGAGAGTTGCACCAGAGGTAAGAGGCTCCCCAGACGGCAGTGGCACAGGCAGCTGTGTAACAGGGCAGCAGTGTTCACATGGGTCTGTGTGGATGCTGACAATCCCTGCCAGGCACAGCATTGTTCTAGATGGAGTCTGTACGCCTGTGGCTAAGTTTTAACTTCAAACTGAATAAAATTCTGGGAACAGAGCTGCCTATTCCCCTCCCAACTCATGAAATGACACAGCTCTGCTAGGAAGCACCAACTTACTTGTGAGGAAGACTATGTAGCTCCACGGGACATTTCTGGAGAAGAAATTCCCTCCTGCAAGACACAAGAAGAACTTTTTCTAGCCTTCTCTTTTTTAATCCCCTAGCATCACAGTCAAGAAACAAGCTGCAATGTTTCCTACCTTGCAGCATGAAGGTTTCAACAAGAATCCAAATCCCATTCACAGCCACCACAGTATCTAGAATACAAAGTAAAAACCCATAGCAAGAACACTCCTGGACCAGAGGACATCCATTTCCTAGGCTAACAAAAAGAGTACAATATAGGACAAGTGGCAGGGTCATTGTTTCCAATTCAATGAACAAATCAATCTCATAACTTGGGAGTCTTCTACCCTGACTTTTCCCAGGCCTTTAACAGATGCAGTACCTTTATCTTCAGAAAGAAACCAAACTAAAACTAAAACAAAACTAAAACTAAAACAAAACAAAAAAAATCATTTTTTACTCATCATTATCTTCCATTTTGCCATATTTCAGCTTCCTCCTAGCACTGGCGCTTCCTCCTAGCACTGGCACAAGATCTCGAGAACCACTGGGTCCCCAGCACTGCGGGACAAAGCCCTGTCAGCTTGGATCTATCGCTGCTCCCTAACATTCAAATCCTGAGAACTGAAGGTGCAGGACTTCTTTTCACTCAGATCTCCTCACTCCACCCCACCTCACCCTCTTTAGTTTAGCATCCCAATTTTCTAAATACTTCTCCAACATTCAAAAAAACTCCAAATTACTGAGTAGGAACAGATTATTTAGAACATAGCAAGTAGCACCACGAGTACTACTCTTTCTCCTCTAGAGAAGAGGAGCACAGAATCATTCTTGCAGGCAGTACAGTTGCCAAGCAATCTCTCCAGCAATGATGATGCTTGCACCTTCTCAAGTGCAAAAGGAAGAAGGTGGTTGACTGGCAAGGCAGTTCCTCACCCAGCATCCTTCAGCTGCAAGATAAAAACCTCAAGGCTTGTGAAAGCTAACCACCAACCTACCTAAATGCAATGAGCTGACTTCTACAGAATCAGACCCACAAGTGCATTATGAAGTAGTGAACCAACGAGCCTCTCCAGAAGACTCAACACAGTGAGAGCTGAGAGTCCAGGCTGCAGCAGTGGTCAGTATGAGTATGCAGTTGCCCCTCTCTCTGCCAAAACTCCAAAATTTGTACGTGAACCATGGCTCAGACCAAAGACCAGGCCCCACCATGCTAAGTCCTTGCGAGCATACCAGGCCTATGTGATCAAGGGAGCCTAACGGAGAGACAGCTCATTACTTCTACTTACACATGGTGTATTGGAACACACGGGACTTCACAAGGATGTTGATGCCTGCATGAAGGAAAGTATGACAAAACAAATGTTCACGTGATCCTCCATACCCCCCACACAGATTGCTCTACCTTTTTCTTAGAGACATTTTTCATACCAATCCTCAGCACAGAAGCTAAACCGATTAGCAGATTATTAACTTCTTGGGACCAAGTTCAGGTTTCCTCTAGAATTTTAGCAGCAATGAACTCACTATCCTTAACCCCCGAGATGCCTTCTTTTTCTCTACGTACTAGTTCTGCAGTGTGGACAGAGGTAAATGCAGCTGCTGAAGCGCTGCCCGTGTTTGGAACAACTCATTTGCTGTCAAGGAGGGAAGGGTTGAATGCATCAGCAGAGATATGTAGGACTCCTATGACAGCTGTGTGTTTGGATCAAGATGGTATTAACTGTTTCCGACTAGCATACAACACTGAAAATTAATTGCAGATAAGTTCTTATTTCAGTCAGGACACTTGGGACATGGGACATAAATCACATTTGCAAGACAGATTACACGGATGAGTATTTCAGACCTCTTTCCCCTTCCCGAGCAGCTGCACTTGACCTGTACGAGCGCTGCAGCCACATCTTGGGACGAGGAAGCCTAGCAGCTTTTGTGAAAACACAAATGCCACTCCACAGACACTGCTGTGAGCTGCTGCCTCGGCTATGGAGAAACTCCGTAAACTCTACTAGATTCAGCAATCATAAATCCCCACCTAACCTCTGTGCTGAAAAAGGAATATGGCCCTCCATGACCTCAGGGTCTGGTTTGCTACAGAGTTTCCGCCAAGAAGTCTCTTATTTTAAGGAAGCCAGGGTTTGGGTCAGAGCACAGGGAATATTTACATGACAGAAATGTTCCTTGGAGACTCTGAATACAAGGCTCTGGCCTTGGAGGCTCTGAAAACACAGAGAGTTGGTTAGTAGGCCTTCCCTCAGCTGTTTACCAGGGACATAAGAGAAGGTCCCTTCAGAGGCCCCTGTCTCTGTAAAGAAATGCAATGTTCAATGTTAGTTGAACACATGCTGTCATGAAAACACAGCCTGTTACCTTTAAAAATAAGGAATGCTGTCCGTGGAAGGTCATCAAACCAGTGCTCGCGATTTCGTTTTGCCTGGAACAGCCACGATCAGAAGTAGTCAATGCTACATCCATGCAAAAAACGTGCAGTGACAGAGACCCACCTTATCCCCATCATCTGCTTCTTTTAGATTGCCTTTTCTTACCCACCTTCTCTTTAATCTCTGGTCTCTTTTGCTGTCCCTCCCCCACACACTTCCCCTCTGCTCCACACAATAAATACTTACCTTCCATTTTAAGC
Source organism: Buteo buteo (assembly GCF_964188355.1). Taxonomy (NCBI): domain Eukaryota; kingdom Metazoa; phylum Chordata; class Aves; order Accipitriformes; family Accipitridae; genus Buteo; species Buteo buteo. The sequence goes on along the minus strand of NC_134181.1, from coordinate 40,922,579 downwards.
CAACAACTTCATAGAAATTGTAAAAATCCTTTAGACTGCAAAACAGAAAGAAGCATCTGATCAGAGGCTTGGAGTTGATTAGATCCTTAATTGTCCTTGTCAGGCATCATCAGTAGAGAGTCCCTGGAAGTTATTAACTCCTTATTAGAACTGCAACCACAGTTGATATAACTCAACACTGACCTCTTCCCAGTCTGGCCAAAGGTTACTGACTGACAATAGCCAGAACAGGGTGCAAAGCCTACCTTCTTTCTGTAATGCTACAGCCCTTAGAGGAAACTCTGACTCTCCTGAACTCCAGAATTTTACCACTGAGAGGAAAGACCTGAGGCTTAGATAACAAACTCCAAGGGATAGAGATTGTACTGCTCTTCACGAAGAAGTCTTGGACTGTCTTAATTACTTGTACAGTCCTTTTCTAACGACTTTGCGCATTTTCTTTTCAAGGTAACAATGACATTTGAAAAAGGACATGAAAGCAAAGAAACTCATAAAACGTAAGTACCTGTCTAGGTGCTCAAGGTCAGGCCTATAACAGCTTTAGGTATCTGAAAGTGAGGATGCTGAACTTTTCAGACTCTTACTGGTGTCATCAGGTGCCTAAATTTAAAAACTCAGTCTTTCTCCCTATGCCATTTTCCACACTTCTTTGTGGCACTTGACTTTAAGGAGAAGGATCGGCACCTGTTTCATGGGAGACTCACTCCAAGCCTGTCTGTGGCCAGAACAAAGGAAAAGAAAGAGGAGGTCTCCTGCTGTAATTTCTTCTACTTCCATGCTGGCTGGAGTTAGCTGCACCCACCCACCAGAATGGTAATTCTCTGCCTCATAACACAGAGGATGACAGTCCTGAAAGCACCAGCAGAACCAGATTTTAATTAACAAAACCCTGGGGGACATAGCCAGCTGCTGGAAAAAAAACCAAAAAAACCCAAAAAAACTTGTTAAGCTGTGAGGCTGCACTGTGTGAAGAAATGCTCCTTGCAGGCTCTAATGCTGTTCCTTAATTTCTCGCTCCTCTGTTCTGGCAGGGGAGGTAGAAAATAGAGGCTGCCTGGTGGCTGCCAGCAGATCGCTGTATCCACAAGAGGGCATGCAGGAACTCCATCACCTCCGAAGAAAAACCTCAACTCTCAGGGTACCCACACCTCCAAGCTCCCTGCTTCCCAGACAAATGCTTTCAATCACGTAACTCTATTCCCACATCCCAGACAAGTTTCCTTCCATAAACCCAGCCATCCTCTCTGAAGTACAGCCTAGCTTCAGAGAGTGAAGCAACCTCCCTGCTCTGGGTGCAGCAGTAAGACCATCCTACCTGACTAAAGAAGTATTGCTTTGATTCAGTGCTTTGAAAGTGAGATATCGCTCTCTGGCACACATCCGAGGCTTGTAAAACCGCAACAGCCCTTCAAAGTGCTTGAAGGAAATTCCAGACGGCCTCTAGAAACAAGGGAATGTTGTCATAAGCAGCGACATCAGGCAGAAGCACATAGAGGCTAGCGTATTTAATTCTCACTCTGGATTTGTTTTAAGCAGGATTTCTACATTATCGTAAGATGCCATTATAACTAAGCCCCAAAAGTACTCTAAGCTATTACTTTAACGTACTGAGCTTATCCCAGAGCACAGAGATCAGAAAGCTCTCCTAGCAGTCGGTCCCTCCAGCAAATGCAGAGCTTTTCCCTGTTGCCCTATCATGTGAAAATTGTCCAACTAGACACCCCAAGCAACAGAGTTCAAGCACTCTTCTTGCAAAAATTAGTAGAGACCCTAACAGATCCCATTACTGGCACTTTATTAAGACTATCAGCTATTCCTCAGGAACTGTTCGTACAATGAAAGTGTGCTAAACACGAACTAATCTACTAGAAGTGGGTTAGTTATTTTGGGGCCTTATTTCTCTTCCTGCTCCACAAGTTAAGCAAGAAATCAACCCTCTCCCTCAGTGCTCTGTCCCTGTAAAGAGTTGTTTGTAGGTGAATTACTTCTGTTTCTGCACCATTTACTCATTTACTTTAGCAACTGTACTGTACACTCACATGTATAACCCACCCCTCTTCTAAGTACTGGTGCTTGAGAAGCAAGTCCTCACGTGACCCACACTGAATCAGAGAGAAATCAATGATTGCGTGCTCTCCAGAACAAACTTCACTCATTTTATCAAGACACTTCCATAACCTCACATGGGTCTGAAATTCAGACCACTTTGTGTTTTCTCCAGAAACAGATATAAACAAGTTATACAATGAAAAAACAGTAGCCCTTGGCGAGTATGGTTACAGTCAACAGACATAAATCAACTTTTCTGGAACATGCTCTTTAAACACTCCAGACCACTTGTGTTCTTAAAACACGGCTGACCTCCCCTCCTGCCACACCCCAGGCTGTTCTCAGCCTCCCTGCAGGGCCCTGTACCTGTTTGGTGATCAGCAAGCGGTAGGCATGCTGTATGGCTGTGCGCTTGTGCAGCAGCAAGGACTTAAACTTCCTTTTCTCGATGTCGTTGAAAGTGTCGAACACAACAGCGAGAAGCTGCAGAGAGAAGACAGGAGAGATCCGTATACTCTGCTGCTACCTGTGCCAGTGCTTCTCGAACAGTCAGGAACATCTAGAGCCAAGGAGAGGCACTGCCTGCAGGAGGAATTTACTAAGCGCTACACTGTCTGAGACAGAATGTAGTCAGCAAGGGCCCATTGGCCATACGGGATCCCACAAAAGGATCGCCACGCATGCTGCACACACATTGATCCACTTTTTGGAAAAGGTCCAGGTGTTTCTGGCCTCCTAACGCTCATTAGTGGTTTTAAGAGCTAAGACTAAACCCCACACATGCCAACAGAAAACAGTATCACAAGGTTTGTTAAAATGCCCTGATCGCTTCCTGGAAAGTGGGTTTTGAGGGCTGCTTTCTGGACTTACCCTTCCACGGGAGCTTTGGCAAACACATGTCAAAACTAACCCTCCATCTAGGACAGCAGCAGCGAAATCCAAGCCCACTATAAGCATCAAATCACTCACCTTGAGCTGTAGAATTCCTCGACTCCTTTGGCAACCCCTTTTCCACCACTCACATCCTCTCCTGAGCTGGTCTTGGCCCTGCCTAGATGCTGTGAGAAGCAACGCCAGCACAGCAGCCATGCTCTCACACTGCAGTTATCAGCACTCTTCAAGTCCTGCCATACTTAGTAACTCCATCCCCTTCAAACTGATTTACAAAGTATTTCAGGCAAGCCCAGATAATAAAATGCCATTTTACGATAAATAATTAAGACAGAAAAGGACAATAAATTTCATGCAACTGAGTATGTCACTCCAAGCATGATATTAATGTGAGAGAAGTTGAAAGATATTCGTATCATTCTGTTTCCTGTGATTTAGTTCAACTCCTTGTGGTTAAACTTTAAAAGACTCCTCTGTGTAGCAAAGCTGCCATTTCTAGAAGTATTCTGCCAAAGGGTCTCAGATTATTACAGAGCACTCTTGGGAATGGGGAAACTCTGCTGGGCAATGAGCTCCAAAGTCAGGCAGAGAGAAGTCAAGTGCTTCAACAAGAAACTCACCAAGTTCATGATGAAGTACAGCTCAATGGAGAGATACACTATGAAGAAGACACAGGACCAGGGGTTCCGGGCATAAGATGGCATCATCACGTCAGGGAAACTGCATCCGAAAAAGACACAAGTTTAGGCACCAAATATCTCACGTTACACTTCCCACTACAAAGGCAAGAGGCACAGGACACGGGTGTGTGTGTAAACTCACATCCAAAGATCTGCACATTTCTGCAAAATGTGTGGTTGCTCATGACACAGAAGTTTGTGCCTAGCAACGAGCAGCAAGAACATGGAGGCATGATGAAAAAGATAAATATGAAAAGCACATTCCTTGCACATCCGGAAAACAAAATGGTCAAAGGGGATTTGTAACGTGGCTAAGGGTTGTGCTTTGATACTTAGCAATACAGCCTTGGTGTAAGAGTGTTACAACCTAAGATTTATTCCACCCTGTGCTAATTTCCTAATCCTCAGAGCTCTCCCTGACAGCAGATCAATATTTACCCACTGTTGTTATCCCCCTTTCCTGGCAGATAGGTGAACCGAAGCCGAGGAATAGGAAGCTACTTCACAACAGCAAACTGTCGACTGACAAAGGAGCACAAATAGAAACTTTCCCTTCTTGGACCAAGGCCTAATAAAGCCGTTTCCTCCCTTATTGCCCTCACAGCGATGAAGTGGCCTGAGTCACTCAGAGATAACTCTGCATCTGAGGTCACAGTGTCCTAAACCAAAATGAAGTACCAGTTCTTCCCATGCAGGCTGACCCAGGAAATCTCTCTCTCATGCAGGGGAAAGGGGTCACATTTGGAGACAGAGCATTTCTGCAAATAAACTCTTCCCTCTGCTAGACTTCTCTGGGGACAAGGGGAAAGACTGAGCTAGAAAAGCATGAACTTACTTTGAAGTGGTCAAAAGCACGAAGAGATTCACGAGGCTGTTCTCTAAGGTATTGAAGTACTGAAAGAAAAACTCCCATGACAAAACGCAAGCAGAATTTCATAGTGACATTTCATTCAAAAAACAAAACAACCAGCCCACCCACCCACTTGAATACAGGCACTTCTACAAGTCCCTGATGCCTCCCCTAGGGAAAGGACACTTCAGCATTAATCCTTTCTAAAGGTCCCTTATTGATGGCATGTGAAGAGTTAAAACAATCAAAAGCTCATCTACACATTTTTCTAGTAGTAACTCCTAGCAAGCTACAGCCTCAGCAGCAGCAGGAACTAGTGGCTGCTAGAGTCTGACGGCCACGGTCTGAGGTGGCCGAGCTTTCACCCAGATACCTTCCTCCCCTGGGGACAGTGGCAGGTGGCTCGTTTGACGGAATTAAGACACCAAGAACAAGGAACAACTATGGGAACGTTCCCTTTGGCACATCCTGTCTTTGAGGAAGTTCTCTGCACCATCTTCCTTCCCAGCAGCGGGTAAAACCAGGGTAACACTGCCAAGCAGCCTCTGACCAGCTAGCATCTGGCCTCCCAGGCCACCACACAGGAATAAGCTACATCTACACAGTAACGTTTGATTCTTAAGCTGGTCAAAATGGGACTCAAGCTTCAGTTCAAAAAATCAGCGATACTCACCGGATCTGAGTGGTTGGGAGAAAACAAGTAAAAACCTAGAGAAGCAGCAGAGAAGGCAGAGGAGGAGAGAAGAAAGGGGGAAAGTACAAACAAAAATAAAGTCTCTTTAATGTCAAGCAGCAGAATGGTAAGTCTGCTCCTGAAAAGAAGGTCGCACTAAGAGTAATCCCTCTCTGACACCATGAAAAGCATCTGGAGGGGCCTCTCCATACAGATTTGCCAATATGCGTCATCGGTATTTCACCGAGTCTTTCAGAAAACAAGCTTTCTGGGGATGGTTTGAGTCTAGGACTGTAGCAGGTACACTACAGACACATGCATTCGTGGGAACATAGATTATACTTACAAGATTGAGGAACAGCTGATGGAAACAGAACTTGGAAACCACAAACACACACACCACAGACTATCCTTTGAAGAGGTCAAAAGGACCTTTGTCTCAAAATCAAATACCCAGCTTCTAGATTTTTTCGATCTTTAATTCTGCCTTCCAGATGATGGCAGATGAAATGGGATAAATGGAAGATCCTGGCAGGACTCTGAATCTGATCAGCTTTATATTCATCCAGGCTGTTTGTGTTGCTTTTGGACAGTAACTGCTTAAGAGCATCACTTCACCTTCCATAAATACAACTCACCTAGGATGGCAAAAATCACCATGAAGAAAAGCAGGAGGAGAAGAATGTCAATAAATGGTGGGAGGGACTGGAAGATCTGTCGCAGATTTCTGAAAAATAAGAAAACATTAATAAACAAAAACTTGCATGTTTTCTCCTCTGGGTTGGCAGGGAAAAAACCCAACAACACACCATACTTGAGGACTTTCTTCCCACTCCCTCCAAGGATTAAAAGTAGAAAGCTAGGTAAATTAAGATTGTTTCCAAGCTACCTATCTGTCCTTTGCAGTCAGCTCTCAGGTACTGCAAACAATACTAATGTCACCCTGTCAACTCGCCTTCTCCAGACTAAAGACTAGCTCTGTGATTCATTGTGCAGTTTACAGGCAAACCTAGGAGCCAGAAACAACACAGCCACGTTCACGCGTTGTGCTCTCTGAGGTAGTTTATACATCTGAGGACAGTACACATAACCACCGTGTACCGTGATCACACCCAAAGCTACTACCTATGAAATTTCCCTACATAGGAAAGACACTAGGTACACTTCAGTCGCAATTACAGAAGACCTCTCAGATCTGAAATGCCCATGAAAGACACTTATTTTCCTGAGATGCCTGCAGGATCAGAGTGCTTTTCCTCCACCCTAGTTACAAGCATGACAGCAGAAAACCCAGCCAGCTGACCACTCACCTTCTGACGGCACCACAGTAACGGCAGTCCACCAAGAAGATACAGCGCAGAGCTCTCGTTATCCGGACGTGCGAGGTTTGGCGTACCAACACCACGATGGCTTCTATGAACTGTACAAACAGCACGCAAGTCTGCAAAACAGGGGTTTAATGAGAGGCACAGCTGCAGTCTCATTTTGGGAAAGCCAAAGCTCTCACTGACCACCCATTTATTTGGACACTTTAAGGATGGGAGGTGTCCTGGACAGCTTGGAGATCTCACATGAATCATTTGGCAGCTGGGACACACAGCTAAGTCATCTCTGCTACAGTACAGGCCAATATTTAATCTGGTTCTTTGGCTCCTGAAGATGCTTAAGGAGAAACACTGACAATCATACAGACAACTTACCTTTACCATAGTCCTTTTGTGCCTGATAAAGGTTTGGAAGCCCAGCCACCTCATCTTCATTGAGAGTTCAAAGACTACCACAATTAACGCAAACAGCTCCAGGGTTGCATGGACCTGTTACAATACAGCACAACTTAAACCAGTGCTTCTGATTACAAACAGCAGCACATCAGAGGCCACACTTCTGCCCTTCCTTTTTCAAGAAGCATGTGGATTTGACAACAGTCTGAGCACAGCTCTGTGACATGCAGGAAAGCCCAAGGCCACTCTTAAATCTAGCAGAGCACTGTTTTTCAAAGTTTCTATATGTATTGCTTTGTGCTTTTATTAAAGCCTGTACAATTTTCCCCTAACCAGTATCAGCCCAGAATTTCCTGAAATCCACATCCCTTTTGGACTTGAATAACACATCAAAAAAAAGTATCGATACATTTGAAACAAAAGGGCTAGACACCAGCAATCAGGAATTTGAGCAGAAACACTTTTAAAAGATTGAGACTATAATTTTCTTAGTGAAATGCAGGAAGGAGAGCTGTGGGGCAGAGCGAATTTACATAGAGAAGGCTTTTCTCTTGAACCAGACATTGTGGATAACCACAGACAGGGTCCTGATCAAGCTCTGGAACAGAACACTGCTTTTGGCAGTGCTGAAGGACCTCTTCCCTGTCAGAAGATGCAAAATGCACCACGAAGATGACACCAGTATTTTCTTACAACCTCAGCTTTAGTCACAGCTCAAAACCCAAACTGAGTTATGCAGCCCTGACTCATTTTGAGGAACGCTTTGACCTGAGGATTGCCAAGGCTGTTCTATACCCCTGGCATGGTCCTAGGGTGCCATTAACAGCTCCAGAAGCAGATGTAGATTCTCCCACCAGCAACAGCAGCTCCTAGCACTGTGCCTGACAGCGGTACCTCATGAAGTGGTTGTGGACCAACAACGGTACACATCAGTTTGTGTATCCCTTCTCAACCTAAATTTTGCGAAGGTTAGACGTAAAACTTCAAGTCACTCACACACACACACACACACACACACACTAAAAAGAGTCCTCACAACACTGGGAGGAGAGGACGGGAGAAGGTTTAGCAGCCCATCCCAGGCTGAGATCTGTTTGTGTTCTAGGAACCAGTGGTGGTGCTGCATTAATGGCACCAACCCTGACAATGACTTTAAAACCACTCCATCAAAGCACACAGATTCTTGAGTTACCTCAAGGAAAAGCAAACCCCACACACTTCTCTAACAGTTACAAAATTTAAGAACTGCACAAATTGGTAACACGAAATGTGTCACTTTCATTGTGGTCTATGCACATCAGATGGAGAAAGGATGTTTTGCTAGTTGACGTATCTGCTGTCAACCAATTTACAGAACAAGGCCAGGTGTTTTTTCCTACTACTACCTTCTTCCTCCATGCTTAGCCTTCTTTTTCCTCTTACCCACCACTGCAAAACAGGCGGACTTCTTCATTTTGCCCCAAAGTACTTACAAAGATGCCAAGACGGAGCATAGGAACAGCTGGTGCCTCGCAGAGAGACAGCAACAGGAGAAGCAGTGCTGTGCTCAGCTCCATTAGGTAGAAAAGGTGATTGTGTGCAAAGAGGTAGGCAGCAAGTGCTTTGGCATTTTTGGGGTGAGTGAAGAACTTATCATTATTTTCTCCTTCCTAAGGCAGTAGGAATAAAGAAGAGAATAGCATTAGTGACTCTTGGTACTATAACAGAGCTTTCCACATGAAGAATGCAGACTTTTATAAGGATTAGATACAATTCCCAACAGACTATTCCCACTTTACAGCCTGACATTGATCTGTTTATTGAGGAATGAACTCCACACACATGGGACATCTCCTTCTGTTCATAAGCATATTTCAGTAATGAAACTCATTAATATCCACAAACTCCTGCTTCAGAAACCCTTGAGCCTTTTCAAAATAAGGAAGAGTGCTGAAAGAGTTTATAAAGGTAGGCAAAGAAACTTTAGTCAACATCCCAACATAAACACAGCACTTCATTTACTCGCAACCACTTCCACATGTTTACAGACTCATTTGATTAAACTTCTCCAGGACAGAACACAAAAACACACAGATAAGCTCCAGGGCACCTGGCTGACAGTTGCTCCTCCTTATCTTGGCCTTGCAAAATATCTGGGAGAAAACACTGGAGCACACACAGTGTTTTCTCCTTCAGGAATGTGAGAAGACAGACTCCATGAAAAATTAACAAGTCTCTATGCTGATTTGTCATTCCCTTTTAACTAGAAAGCTTAATTAACATTAAAAGGTCAGATACTCCATCTTAACAGTTTGCCTACAACTGATTTTTAAACAGCTACATCATTACTATTTTTACCTCTAGGACAAAACTTAGTTTGGGGAGAATTTAGAGGTTTTTCATGCAGAACCACCCAACAGCTTCTCTTTCTTGAGTCAATAGTTTAAGCAAGGGAGCCTTTGTCACTCACAGGAAACTTGCTGCCTCTTGGAAGCAGTCATAAGAGATCATTTTTTCCCAGCTGGGACATACAGATGCACAATAAGTTTGCTTGTTTTTTTTTTTAAATTAACATATTTCCAGGCAAGCAATTACTCTAAGGACAGTAAGTTATTACTATCAAAGAGGAATAACTGTGATTGCAAATGGATAACAAGGTCAGGAAACAGGATCTCCTTTAAGAAGTGAAGCATTCTCGAGACTAATTCATAAGAGGGTTTCAAATGTTTCTCATTTACTCATCTCACAAGCAGGCTCACATTCTATTTAAGAACAAACAAACACTGCCCGGTCAGCGAGCCAGATTGCGAGCAGGACAAAACCCAGCAGCAAGCTCCATAAAATGCAAGCCCCCCCACTCAAAGAGAATGCTAGCTTAGATCAGCAGGGCATTCTTATTCATGCCTGACAAAACACACTTGCAGAATGAAAAATAATCTAAATTCTGCCTCTTGGTAGACAAGCAATTCAAAACGTTGCTGGACAGCAAAGTCCTCTTATTCAGATAAGACACTCTTGCCTGCAGCTACTGGTTCAAATAAACAATCTGCATGCTCTTTAAGTTATGTCTACTTCAAGGACACTGTCATCATGACCATTGTTCAAAGCAGCAGCAAGAATAATCTGCATCTGAAGGGCCAAGCCTGCTGCGTACATTACCATCAGACACTGCAGCAACTCAATGACCCTTTGCAGAGCATCTCCAATAATCATGAGTTTAAACAAAAGCCCGGGAGGGGCTGGAGCTACCATTATAATGTCAGTGCTGCTCTAGCACATGACAAAGCTGAACTATTACCAGGGTTCAAGCCTACTCAGTTTTAAAATGTCAGAGAAGCAATACTTCTCAGTCCTGTGGGGTAGGAGCAGGGAGGGACAAATGGTTTCAATCACCTTGCAGTGGCTTAAGCAAAAAACCTAACTGGGTCCAAAGCATCTCAAGCTGCAATGCAGAGCCTTTGAAAGGGAACAAAGAGAAGGAGGAAGGAAGGACAGTAAGGGAACCAGCAACAATTTCAGACTGGACAGCTCTGAGAGAAGCTCAGTTTTGATAGCTAATTCATCACACCAGACTCTGCAGCAATCTTAAAAATATTATACCATTGTTGGAGTAATGATGGTGTTTCCTGTGACTGGAGCATGGGTAAGGTTGGTTTGTTTGTTTGTTGTTTTTTCTTTTAAAATATGATAAATTTCACTCCTGGGCTGATCCTAATCTCAGTATGCTTTCTTCCTGTAGAAATCAAGACCTCTACCTTCTCTTGTGTCTTACATGACCTGAACAGCTTGACTGATGCTAAATGAACATCCCAGGACCACCCACCAAATCTGTGGCCAAGGCAGGATTAGGACCTGCACTTCCAGAACACGAGATGTCTCCAGGAGAGCACTGACCATTCACCTCGGAGTGACTGAAGAGATGAAATGACAAGTTACAGAAATCTCCATGGCAAGGTGGCAGAACTGAACACGTGCTGAATCCCTCAACTACTACAGTCCTTCACACTGGGAGAGATGGGAGAGGATGGGTAGCTTGTTCAGCTGCTCCCAAATGACTTGCCAGAGCCCATCTGAAGGTGCTTCCAGCATCACCCTGCTCTTTAAGCAGATTCCTTTGCAAAGCACCAAATTCGTAACATCAAAACAGAAGCTCTTTGTTTCTTATAATCAAGAACTACTGTAGTTTCAGAAGTCCATTTTTCACACAATACACCAAACAGCTGGGCTCACCTGGAGGTAGATTGCTGCCTCTTGGTAGTTCATTTCCCAGTTGTGTCGGGCAGAGCTTTGCTGCGCGCAGCAGTCTCCCGCAGCAGGGCTGGATGCATCATTAATAACGTCATAGCTACCTCCATCTGCACCAGTACAATAAGAGAAAAATTGATTTACAATTAGGAGAGCCGAGATTGATCAGGAGGCATGCAAACTAGCCAGGCACTGGGACCAGAGACAAGTATCAAGAGGTGGCAGAGTACCCAGGAAACTGGCAGCTTGTACACAGACAAATTGACTCTTCCCATGTAGGAGCTTTTAAGAGACACACTCAAACTCAGCACTTCAACACAGGAATGCTCCCAGAAGATCATCAAAGGAGACAGCATCCTATTTAATACTGTAAGCAGGTCTCCTGGCTCAGGAGATCTGTGCTGTCATGTTCGTAGCATACTATCAGCAGTCATAAACAGGCAGCTAACAGCTAGAAGTCTCCAAGGATGTCCAACCCACAAAATAAAAGTGGGCTTGCTAAAGGAACACTGCCGTTTCACATTTAATGGTAGGAGAGACCACAGAAGAATGGAATACAGGACTACCACTGGCAAGGGAAACCAGTCTCAGCATAGAAGCTGCATAGTACACTAATAGCAGCAGTCAGTATTTTTAGTAGAAAGCCTCATTTTTCAGAGCTCTCCAGAGTCATTAAACAATGCATCTTTGCAACACTCTCTTTGCTGCAGATAAGTACCAATACCCCTCTGATGAAAACAAACAGCAAGATTAATTTTCTGTTCATATCCCATAAACTGATACTGAAACTTCTAACAGCGTCTTTCTCACCACTAAAGCACTAGAAAACAATGCTTTACTGAACATTTGTACCAGATTTCATAACTAACGATTTCATTTAAAAAAACACAATTCAATTGCAAAAAGCAACTCCCAAGCATAGCAACACATACTAATGCCCTTCCCATGGGAGAGTTACGCAGGGCACATACATAAACTCCATAATACTTGCCATTTTTTGCATTCAGCAGCCTCAGTGCTATTAAGACACATGAAAAACATGCATGAAGACAAGAATTGTTCAAAAAGGGAATGTTGCTTGGTTTCTTCTTCTGGGACTGGAATTTTTATTTTGCACCTTTGACAAAGAATACTGAGCAGAGACCCCAAAGAAGTGAGACCTGCTTAGGGCCACACATGAAACCTGTGGCCACGCACTCAGTTCTGCAGTTTCAATCATTACCCAAACCACATGGTTGTTCTTGCTCTCAGTGGAGACTTCCCTCCTCCAGTGCCTCATGTTCCCAAAGAGGGTACATGTAAAATTGATCTTGCCAGTGCAGAAGTGCTGATTTCCCTCTTTTTATGAGCACTGAAGCTGTGATGCGGTAGCTTATTCTCTCTGACTTACAAGAAGTTATTTGAGAGAGGGAAAAATTACAATGAGGTTTTTTCCTCTCTTGTGACACCATGCTGAAGATTTGCTGCATCTCTTTGCTATGACAAAATAATCCTTATTGAATTACTGATTCAGTCTTTCTAGAACACCCTCTGGAGTGGAGAAAGAGTCCATGCCAAAAACTCTGCACCCACCAAGGGAAACGGCACCACATGCTGCTGGCAGAAAGGCAGGCAGTGGGAAGAAATCAGAAACCCCTTCCCCAATGCAGAGCCACAGCTGCCTTTTCCACCCTCAAATCAAATTAAGATAACATTTATCTGGGATTTGTGAAGACTTTCCAGATTGCATACTCAGGTTGCTGACAATCCTGCAGCATTTAAGCCTATTTCTCTTCATTGCTTCCCCCGTACCCTTAAAATACCACTCAAAATCTGGATGAATGTTTGAATGAGGCTGATTCCTCCCCCACACTGCTTTTACACCTTGAATGAGCATGGCTCTTGAAAAAATGGAATAATAGAGATTTTATTTATCCACAGAACTGGATGGCAGTCTTCTAGGTTTGTTTGCCTTTTAACTAAAAGATTACAGCAATATGCAAAAATCAGAAGCTTTATATTGTGAGCACTGAGAAGTTCTTAAATGTTATTTATGAAGCTTTTCCTGTATGTGTGTTTCAAAGAGACAGACTCCCTCAAACTGCAGCCTGATAGCAAAAATATTTTTGCATTTAATGCTTAACAGAGTTGCAGAAGGAGCACATCTTCATCAGAACCTGGACTCACTGCTGAAGTTCTTTACTGTGCAGAAGACAAGTATTTTCCAATCCTCATTCCCATCCTAAGAGGTCGTTTGCTGCCACAGGAAACACGCTGCAGCCCCATCCTGCCTGCCTTCCCCTCTGCAAGGCACTAAACCGGGTCACAGTAGAGGCAGAGCACAAAGTGGCCCTCAGCCCCCAGCCTCAAAGACCTCAAGCATTACCAAAGACAGGTACATTACCCAGACTTTGCTGAAGCACACAAGTGACTGGTACATGGGAGCAGAGAGTGCAACCTCTTCTTACCACGCATAACCTGCCGTCTGAAGATGCCCAGAGCCGTATGTGCCACCCACGATGTTACACGGAGAGCTCTACAGCACGTCACCCACAGCTCCTTCATTATCTGGTGGCTGGGGTGAGGCTGCAGGATGCCTGGCTCAAACCATCAACAGCTGTGAAGGCACTAACAGGAGTTGGAGTTTCAGGCCTTTCCAGAACTCCCCCGTCAAAACACAGCAAGCGTTCAGAGAAAAATCTGCATGTGATTCATCTCACACAGTTCAGGGGATATTGAAAAAGCACAGAATCAATACCTTGGCTGTACTAGCTCTTCTGGGGAAGAGGGACATATTAAGCAGGTTGCTTACAATATTACCGTGTTATTGGAGCATTACAGTATATACGAAATTTAAGTACATCAAAACATACTGTGGTCAAATCAGCAAAGGTTTGTAGCATTAAACAAAACACCAAAACAATGTACCCTACCAAAACATGCTAAAACTGCCTTTAATGCTGGAGTAGTTCTTTCGCAAAGACCAACCTCTCTTTGAAAAGGATCAACACTAGGAAAAGATACACCACAGTAAAAAAAAACAGGACCCCTCTCTGTGTTTTACACAGAGGACTTGCAGCTGAAACAGAGGAGATGTCCCAGTGAGATCAAGGTTGGGAACACAAAACAGCACTCAAAGATGCAAATCAGAAACAAAAAATAACTCTAGAAACCAAGATGTTTTCCTCCTGTCTAAACCAGACATCATCTTTCTAGGCACAGACAACAGAAAATGTACTGGTGAAGTGTTCTGGTGGGGAGCTGCATTTTGTGGATCAGCTCCTTCCCCATCAGGTACCAGAAGGTTGATCTAGCATCCCTGAGGCAACAGCATCATCTGGGTAATAAATAATAATAAAAATAATAATAAATTTGAAAAGCAACCCTCTGACTGTTTGTTTGGCAGCCCTCCAGCTAGCTAATTTCCTCAGCTGCTCCCATGATAACAATGACACAGACTAATGCAACCTCCGCTCCGCTCAGCTCGTGCTGCCGAACATCCCCGACGGCATTTACCATTAGTATTGAGCTCAATGAGATAGGAGGATCTCTCCACAGGACTCCCGTAATCCTCGAAGTAGATGGCAGGCGGCTCTCTCCACTGCATGACAGCCGCCGTGTCGGGAAGCGGGCACACTTGTGTTCGGAGTTGGGGAGAGGGAGACAAGTCAGATCTGAAGTTCCTCCCTCCCTCTCCTCCGAAAGCCGACCCTCAATTTTGCAGCTTCCTCAAGGGAAAGCTACGCACAAACAATTTTCCTCTGCTCTCTGCAGAAGTAAACGTTTTCTCCCCTCCCCTCTGAGGAAGGTCGCTCAGACTTCAGTTAAATCGTTTCCCTATCACCGTCCTAGTGGCAGAATGTTTCTAAGTGCAAGTTGTTGGAAGGCTTAGCTGTGGGACAAAGAGCTTTTAAGCACGAGCGTGGTGGTAAAGCAAGACTTCATGTGCCATGCTCTCTTATTTTGGCATATAGCAGAATTTGCTCCCCAGTGAACATGAACAACTAATGGGAAAGGAGTCAAAGTGCTGACTAGTCACAGCAAGGAGTCTTCCCCCGCCCCCAGCAAAAAAAGAAAACAGATATTTGTGAAGTTCACAGTACAAGGGCCATGAAAAAGTAAGACGAACTGAGCTGTTCACAGATGGCAAAGCTTCCTTCCACACTTGTGTAACTTATCCCAGACGTTCACTGAAAAGGGAGAGAGGGAGGGGAAAAAAAGAAAAGTGAAAAAAAGAAAAAGCAAAACCAGCTGGCTGCTTACACAAGGCATCCGGAACGATACTGCCGGGACTCCAACATTTCCATTCAGTGCAGCAGAGCATGCTCCTGTGTAAATAGTTTCCATATGTCATCATTACAATAAAAAACAAAAAAACAAAAAAACAAAGAAAGAGAAAGAGCATAAACTTTCCAGAGCCCAAACCTCTCCCTTTGCAAAACAAATGCTCTGCCTAGGGGAAGGAAAAACTCTCCATTGGCTGAGAACACAAACAAACTCCTCTCATTCAGAGTTGCTCATGTGGCCACGGGGGATCTTGAGGGCAGAGCCAAGAGGGGAATAAGGGACAGAAAACGTTCACGGGAACAAGGGATAAATCACCCTTCCCAGCCAGGCTATTACATGTCAAATTCAGACTTTCATTGTTTGATCTTTAGTGTTTGCATTTGTTTTAATAAGTAATAATAATAATTTTAAAAATCCAACAAACTAGTAACCTCCTACAAATTCAAAGAGTTATAAACAAACTCTACAGGGTAGCTCTTACATTTGCCTCAGAGCTCCCCCAGTCTGGCTCTCATTAGCCTGTTTGCCAGATGTTCTGCTTTCTAGCTAGCACACGCTTTTTATGGTGTTACACTGAAACAGACTGAGATGCCTCTAATTAGCTCCTCCACTGACTCCAAAGCCATGTGCCTTTACGAGACTTACCAGGGCTTCCTCCTAAAAGGTTGAGGAAGGTCTTGGTGGAGCTGCTAGTTGCCATCCTGTCCAGATAATGCTATTTTAGCAAGCATACCTCTGATGACAGAACTCTGCAAACTGTGTGGAAGGCAGGGCAAGTGACATAATTCAGCAAAAATATTCTTATAGTTAAATCTGTCATTCATACTGCTACATATCATGTGTGTAGTCAATGTAAGACAGCAATATGTAAGTTACTCATCTAAGGAGTTGCATGTGCAAGTAAAATTTCTCTTGATAGCTGAAAAAAGAAATGCCAAGGACTCATGACTTCAGAGACAGGATGCATCTTCATTCACATTGCCTTACAAGGTTCCTGCAAGTGGATTCACCAAACAGAGCAGCAAGAGAGAAAAGTAAGCAAGGCATTACCTCCCGCAGTTGGGAGAGGTCAAGCTGTCCAGGGCACGTGCTCCAGGCAGCTCCAGTAACCGTCTGGGACAACTGGAGATGTGCCAGCTGATAAACACTCCACAGTGCACCAGCCACCAGGCCACAGAAGAGGAGAAGGACAGGGAAAGAGAAGGCCAAATTGTCAGTTAACCATCAGATTCCTTCTTAATTAAATACAACCTGGTACCAGTTTTGTCCTTTCTTTCCTTCTTGCAACCTTGTTTGTAAGAACTCCTGTCTTGCATTTACCCCTACCCTCATAGTCATTATTTCTGCTCTGGAAAGAGGCATGAACCCTCTTAGGGAACACACTTCCAGCTCTGTTTTCTCACAGGAGCAGTGTCTTTTTCCATTGGAGCTAGACACACTTCCAGGAGAGCAGGCTGTCCAAGGCAAATGTGACTTCGTGGAGTTCACAAGTTTGCTGCAAGGGTCAACACAGATGTGCAAACTGATCTTACCAGCATGAGGATCTTGCTGGCAGGCTCCAATCCCTTTGCAAGTAGTAAAAAGGGCACAAAGCCGTCTGTGATTCACTCAGTTGCAGTCCCTTATCGCAACGACTGCTGCACCATTTAACTGGAGCCATTTATTTTCAGGCTTTGCTGCATTCTTCACTGCCACACCGCTCCTGTTTCTTATACCATCCATCTTGACTGTATTCATATCTAATTACCCAAACTCAGCTAGTCACAGAGCTCAAGCTTTCAGTTTAAAAGAAACATAACCAGGCATCCAGCAACACTGAACAAGTGCCCAGGGAAGAAGACAGATCCCAGGAGCATCAGAGCTGCCCATGGGGTTCCTGGACCTCCTGACCTCACATATAAGACCTGTCCCAGTGCAGGTCACTGTGCTGGCTAAAGCTGCTGGCTCCCGCAGTGACTCTGCTCCCTGAGGCTGAACAAGGCTGCAAAAGGAGGATGGCATTTGCTTGTCAAAACCAACCAGAGACACTTCTCTCTCATGGAAAGCCCTAATCAGCTGAACTGCATGGCGTGCCCACTATGAAAGATGCAACTCCATGAAAAATAAAAAAAAAGGAAATTAAGTAGATGGCTACCCTTCCCCAACACAAGCTGAACAGGTACCTTCCATCCCAAAGCCAAGATTTTAGCAGTACTATATAACACAATCCAGGCAAAGCCCAGAAGCAGCTCTGCCCAGGAAACAGCACGATCCTCAAATGTCAAGTATGTTGGAGTTGTACCAGCACCAACAATGGCATTTTCCCTTCCAAGTGCTTACATGCCACGTAGCTTCACCTCCAGAGGATTTATCTTCTCTCCCTGCTCCAATGCAGTTGATAAGAAACTGCTCCTTTTCTTTTCAAGTGCTGAGGCATGAACATGCGTGCATTTGTCTCTTCAAGGCCAGACTCACCTACCCGGGAGAAAAAAAGCTGGAAGCCGCCTGGAAAGCACAGCTGGTTTGGCACTTGGCCACACATCTCAGAGGTAAGAGAGACAGAGAGTGAAATCACTGCCTTTAGTGCCTGACTGCCAGTTCAGCACTGTGCCAACAGGAGCATCGCAGGACTGATCTTTGCAGCCCAAAATATCCTAGCACTTGTCCTGTTTTCAGGGGGTGTTATGGTAAGGAATTTAACAGCCATGAGGAAGTCTAAACAATTTACTATCATTTTGTTGCCTAGGAAAAACAAGGCACCTCCAACAGAGTGCAGTGCCAAGCCCTTCTGTTGCAAGAGAAATAATATACTTCTGAATATTTCAAGTCAGCGTAACTGAGTCATGCTCTTCCTTAGAGACGACGGCACAGCAGAAACATATGCAAAGGCCTCGGGGCTCTTTGTCTTACTCTATTCTCACAGCACTCGCTTGCTGTGAAGCTCAAGAAATAAAGTCACTTCAGCTTCCTATTTAACACAGAAAAGTTTTTTTAAAAATATGGATGTTGCCACTTCCTGTTAGTGGTACGAGGTGACTGAAGTCTACCGTCCTCGCCTTTATTCGAGACTCCAGCGAGTTCCTACAGCATCAACATGAGCTCACTTCATGCTATCATCCACCACACTACAGGGAGCTGAATCCACATGAAAGATGAGCAGATGTCCCTCAGCATGGTAAGCCACTTTTTATATATTATTGCTTCATCAATTGTGCTGCCTATCTGCTTATACTGAAGACTACTTAAGCCCTGCATTGTTTAATTAGAGGACCACTGTATCCTTGCTAACATCTGCACTGCACACATGTAAAAACCCTGATGCACAAGCTAAACACAATGACAGAAGAGCTAAAGCATGGTAGGAAATTGTTTTGTCTCTGCACAAGCCATGCCTCCAGCTAGCTCTTGCTCGGAGTGGGTCAGAGCCTGTATTTAGTCAACCGTTCGCTCTGCGGCTCACTAACTGTTCAAAACGAGGGATGAGCTATGACAATTCACTCGGACATTTACTTCCTGCACCACCCTGCTGGGGACAAAGAGAGACATTTGTAAGGAAGAAGAAAAAAAAAACAAACAAACAGTAAAAGGCTTCTAAGAAAATAAGGATAAGGATAATTTCACCTACTACACCAGCCAAGATTGGTTGGTTGGAGATCCTCATCTGTGCAGTTTACTGCCTTGTCTCTTCAGGGCACCTGCTCTCCTTTGATCTCAAACCTGAGTCACTCTGGACTTCACTTTTTTTTTCCTCTTGCAATGTTATGTGGGAAGTTTTGACCAGAAAATGTTTGATCACTGGACAATTTTCACTCCTGAATACGTAGCAGCAAGAGGGAGAAGGACAGATCCCTCCCTTTCGGGATGTTTGAGATCCACAATTAGGCTAGCAAGGGGCTTCAGCGGCTGAAGATGAACTGATGGATGCTTTGTCACCTTCAGAGAGGCCACTTTGCCCTGACCCCTAAAAGCCTCCCATAGCTCAAAACGTATGCCAGACCACACCGCTCAAAAGCTGCTGCAGCAGTCAACAGTGGGAGGATCACTCCTTGATTCACAGAGCTGCATCCTACAGGAATAACGTTACCTACCCCACCAGCTCTTGCTCCTCAGCTGTACCACCTTCCAGCTGCTCATGTAAACCACCACGTGCCTAAGCCCTCTTCCACAAAGCTGCTTTCTGACAGATGCGCGACTAAATCCTCCTGCATGAGAAAGTCCTGAAATACCGTAAGGACAGCCGGAACCAGGCACTCCCACAATCTGAGACCGTGTAACACAGGAGTACCTGCTTCTTAACAGAGCTGCAAAGTCAAAACCAAAGCATTTTTCATCAGTAAAACTCACATAAAAGGAAAGGCTGCATTAGGCAAATACAATTAAGAATCTCGCTTGTGTGTTAAGCCAAAATGCTGCCGGTTTCATATCCTCTATTTCTGATCTTAACAAATGAACCTCCATACCACAAAAAGGAGAAGTCAAAGCCACAACAGAAGGATCATCTACAACCTTACATTACCCATCCTTTTAGCAACTAATATGCTCTATAATCGTCAGTCTGATCATATCACAGCAACAAAGGCTTTACAGACACAGAGATAAAATTATTCTGTAACTGGAATTAAATATCTGAACCATTGAGGGGCTCTGTGAAACAACTAATTTTGAATGGAAAAAACAATTGGAATAAAGTTTTTGCTGAACCCAACAACAACAACAAAAGGGACAAGCTCTGCCTAAGGCTACGGCTCATGAGAGAGGCCAGACATGAGATACACACACACTCACATTTATAATTCGTAATTTTTGAGGAAGTACCAGAAAGGGAAAGAGACAATATCAGAATCCCTCAGATATAGCATTTCTTTAACACATCCTGTTAAATGAAGGAATTTCCTCTTTTGTTCCAAAAAGGGAAACCAATGCCTCGTGGTTTTAACATGTTAAAGATCTGCTTTAGTGACAGTAACAACACAGCATCAGCATTTTAAGAGCACGTTCCTCATTTCAATTCTCCAAAGCAGAGCCTTTGGATTTTCCTGATGCAGTTTGGAAAGACGTTTGATTAAGCTGCAATCTGGCCTTTTTAACGAAAGCAGTGTGCTGCCAGGTCCGACTGCCAGTTCCAGCCGCCAGCAGCTCTCCGGGGAAGTCGCAAAGTTAGCAGTGGGAAACAGAGGGGAAGCGCTTCCCTTACGTGAGAAACCAGTATTAGTTTGGGAAACAAACCTCCCGCATGGCCACTAGTGCTGGAGCAGGACTAGAATGGAGTAGGCAGTAATAAGGTATGTGCCATACTGACCTTTCTGCCTTAAAGGGAGAGGGATAGCAAGAAATTGAGATAAATTAAGTAAAGTAACAATACCATAGCAAAACTCTAACATCTTACTATGACAGGCTGAGATCAATGAAAATTATTTATTGTGGTACAGTAGTAAGAAGTAGGTAATTGCACTTTGTCGTGTTAGAACAAGACTCCGCTGCACCGGTTCTTTTGAAATACAACACTGCCACATCTCCTCTGCCTCCTCATTGAGTCTCAGCCAGGGAAGAGAAGCTGCCAACTTCAGAGGAAGATGCATGTAAAGGAATGGGGAAAAACCCAGCCTCTAATGCTGAGTAACTGCTCTCCATTAAGAAAAAAAAGACTTCTGCACATTTGGTAGAAACCGCTGCTGGCAGGAACTGAAGTGGTTACTTGTAATGGCTGGAGAGGAAGGAAGGAGTTAAACCATTAGTCTGACACCTGCAAACCAGCTGCCAGAGGGCTTTCCCTCAAGTAACTGGTCCTTACCTCAAGTCCTACAGTCCTCATAGAGAGCTGTATCTTCAGAAAATGGACAATTTTGACTTTGAAAGTCTTCCAGCACTGCAGAACTCTCTCCAACTCTTACAAAGTGATTACAAACATTAACCACACTGCAAATACATGCCTTATTCCTGGTCTAAACTTCCCCAGCTTCCACCAACAGACACAATTCCACTGCTACCCAGTTACTGCAGCTACCTTCAAGCCTCTTGGATCTTGGATGAGCTGGAGCAAGGCCACTAGAAACACGCCAAGCATGAACACATCGATTACTCTAGAGCCAGCACGGATGGCAACATCACCTACCTACCTACCTACACTAATCATTATTCTTATTGGAAGGACCAAGGAATACACTCACCGTCTCACTGGACAAGTGACCCACGTGCTCACTTTCAGCTCAATTGCTCGTGAAATCAGACTCAGCTCAGCCTCTCTGCTTGCCAAGGCAGCCCTCTCCACCCTTGCAGATGCATGACCCTACAGTTGGCCATAGCAGTACACACGTGGCTTGCCTGCATCCACCTCACTAAGTAGTTCTAATCACTAAGCTCCCCTCCACTACTCTTACTATAGCCTCAACCTATGGCATCTACTAACTTGATCAGAAATTGCTTCCTTTTTTTTTTTTTTTTTACCTTCCAGATCAGAAAGAAATGTTGCAGTTGGCACAGGGACAAAATGTAACCCCTGTTATTAGCCTCTACTAATAACATACCTATTCACTAATAAGTCCCTATAACCAGTTTGATTTTGAGACCCGTCCATCAGCCAGTTTGCAGACCCATTAGCTACACAGTGTTGATTCGTACTACTCACTTCCTCAATCAAAATGCCGCACAGATGCCAAAACAAATACCTTCTCAAAACACTGTCAGTCTATCTTGTAACCTCAAAAAATAAGTCAATGCATGACTTCAGGTTCATATGACACTCACTTTTTCATAAAGCCACACTGATTGACATGA
The DNA here is from genome assembly GCF_964188355.1 of Buteo buteo. Lineage (NCBI taxonomy): Eukaryota > Metazoa > Chordata > Aves > Accipitriformes > Accipitridae > Buteo > Buteo buteo. The sequence goes on along the minus strand of NC_134181.1, from coordinate 40,900,472 downwards.
AAACCCATCCTTTAAATCCAGATTTTAGAATAGCTATTGCTGGTTTCCCATTATTTTGCCTGGAAACCTTGTTTGGCTGGCCGGCCTGCAATCTTCTGCCTGGTGCAAAATACCTTTGGGGTCTGGAAGAAAGTCACTATCACGGCAACATTCAGACTGCCTCAGCTGCAGCCTTAAGGAAGAATAAAAAGTCAGCTGCTGATTTTTAAATGCCTACCTTTAGAATCAGCTGCTTAATCTCTACTTTATTTACTGCGGGAATGGAAGAATAGATCATACAATGACCAGGTCATCTGGCTTTTCAACAAATCCAGAATACATACAGTAGTTCTTGAGCCTCCCTGTAGTGTTATTGACCACTGTTCAACCTTGAATTCCTAACAGGCCGGTATCACTTAACATGCCTTTTTATTTCTCGAGTCCTTTAGAGCACCTTTAACTCTGCTGACCACATTTCTCTTTGTGATTTTCCTCCACTCCCAGATTCTATTTCTTCATTCGCTATATAGCGGTGCAGCTGCTTTCACGTTAGCCAGCACAGGCATGTCTGTACTGTGACGTTTTCCTGTCTCTCCAACAGCTTTAAAGCTTCCATTAGCATTTTCATTTTGTATGCATTTGTGCGATCTCAAAGTATATGAATAATTTTCAATGTTTTGAAGTCTTCCCCTTTGCAACCACTAGAGATAAGGTCCTGCCACCAGCCTCGTATTTGAAAGGAAGGGGCTTTGCCTCAGTCAGTTTGGCTCTGACCCCGATGCCAAAATTCTCCTTGGTAAGTTGCTTGCGAACATTTACTTAATACAGGCAGGACCAAAGCGGTCACTTGTTTGCACCTGCCAGCAGTTCAGAAAAAGCAGAACATTTAATACTACTTGCAGGTAGCAAGGCAGAGCCACAGAGCAAACCAGTCTCAGCAAGCATTCCTCTCTTCAATCACATTTCCAGTACTTCTGGTTTGCTCAGGGCCCTGGAGAAACAATGTTCTCCTCTGCACTGTGAAAAACAAGCAAATGGGCAACAAACAACAGCATTTTTCTATTTCTGTAGTGACCCACCACTACCTAACTAAATAAGCAGCTGGGCATCGCTGTTTTGTGTTGTAAGAACGCTGCATTTACAAAATGGATTACACTACAGCTCTTGTGCCTCTCACCAGGCACGGATCTCCTCCAACCAGGTTGACCACGTGCCACAGAATAAAGGGGGCAGACCGTGGAAATATTGTACTAGTCAAAATTTCAGCCCTTACACTCTCCCTTCGGAACCCCACACCTACAGACAGCGGCCGCAAAAGCACTAGCTGTAGAGGATGGCATCCCTTCCTTCCTCCTCCCACATCTGATTATCCTGTAAATGGCATAGCCAACTCACCAGTACAATTTGACCCTGGAGAGTTTTCAGTGCTCCCACTTGCAGGATTGATCACTTAGTCTTAATTCTACAGGCATTTCTTCATTTAGTTAACAAAGAGCAGGAACATATTTGTGCATTCTAGTGAAATCCTTTAGCAGGCTACATTACTTTTGTACAATAAACTTTCCCAAATCCGTTGAGGATAGTGAAAGTGTTCTCAGAAAAACAGTTATAGTTAGAATAAAATACAGATGATCAGAAATTCCCAGATGACAACAAACACATATACGCATGTGCTAGGCAATCACGTAGGAAACGTAAGGGAGTAGCTAAGGTGTCCAGCCCCATAGAATCAGGGGGTTTAACATGGCTGTGCACAGAGATACATCCTAAATTTTATTCCCCCACGTAAGAAGGAAAAGAAAAGCCTTTTGTTCCAAACAAACACCACCAGATCACAATTATAAAAGCAGCACTGGATACAAGCTTCAAACCCCCACACCACGATTCAAATCACAGCAGTCTCCTCTTGTCATCCTCAGGACCTTTCATCAACCACAGTGCTGCGGTGGATCAACACAAACACACCTCTTCTGCCTCCCTCTCTCCACTACAGGTGCACAAGCTTCCTGCTGAACTGCTCGCTAGGAGCAGATGGATGAAATCCTAAAGCTGCTCCTACAGCTCTCCATAAAGAAAGCAGTCATGTAAAAATCAGGTATCTTCTCAACATGCAAAAAGCAATTATGCTAAAGACACGGGGAGAGCCCTGCAAGGTCCAGATCAAAAGCCAGAGACATTGGAGGCAAGAGAAAGACCTATCAAATTCACCGCACTTTTCCCAGCTTAAGGATCAGAAATGGAGCGTTCTGGCTCATAAATTCTACTTCCAGCAAATTCAAGCTTAAATCCCCTGAAGGCAATAAGGAAAAGGCAATCAACAACAACTCTAACCACTTCACAGATGCTCCTGTTTAGTTTATACAGCACTTCTTACAGCATTCAAATGGGTAAAATGGGATTTCAACGCAGGGGGGCTGACGGCAGCAAGCAGGATTCCTCGGTGAAGATACCAAGGGCAAAGGAAGTTCTGAGAAGCATCATATTGGTTATGATGAGTGAACTCAGCGTGCTCAGCCTTTGCTCATTTTAATCTGCCAGTAAGCAAGCTTGGCTAAACTGAACATCCTGCATCTACAGTGCCTTAAAAATCCACAGGAATCACAAAAATGAGGGGAAAAACGAACAAACTGATGCGTTCCCTGGGAAGCCATGAAAAAACTAATCGCTATTTGTTTCCAACTGTTGTTCCGCTTCCTGAGCCAAATGTTCCCAAGTCAGCTGCGGTGGCTGAGGAGTGACCGGTTAGAGCTGGAAAGTTGTCGATTTAAAATTGCAGCTTGAACACTTTCAAACTCCTTAACATCTTTTATAGCTCCAGGACCACCTGTTCGAAAAGCGGAGCCCTCTGATGCCATAGCATGTGCCCTTACCCCCGCATCTTCCAACTAAAGCAATCAGCCTGGGGAGAAGACACTTAGCCTAGCCCGTTCTTCTGCTCTCACACCAAAAAGATGCAAGCTGTGTACTAGAGAAGAGATACATGAAGGGAACAGCCTCGCTCCCTCAAAGCATCAAGGTCATTACTCCTGTTTTCAGGAAAGGAGGGAGAAGAAGCTTCCAGACTCCTCGAACCCCTCTGCAGCATCTTCCCTAATTTACAGTGAGCATGCATGAAAGATGATATCCATCCCTAGTGCTCCGGGAGATGACAAAGGAGAAAGAACTATTTGACTCCAGGATAATGGAACACTAACCCAAGTCTTCTTTACCTTGTATACGCTTTTACTCGCTCAGATTTGAACAGCATGGGGCATTCAAGACAGAATCACTAGGATTTTTTTTTTACTGCGCGAAAGAGTCAACAGTGCGGAGATTCTGTTTGACAAAGCATCCTACTGTGAAACACACAATGTGTGCATTGTGCAAACTGATCTCCTGCAGGGCTAAGAAAACAAGGCAGGCTTGAAAAAAAAACCCCACAAGATAACTGCAGCCCGCAATACCTCCTGGTACTTTACTCTGCTCACGGTTTTTCTTCTATAGGTACCACATTTACAGAGTCACGTTTGAGAATGTCTTGATACAAATGCTTTTGTGAGTCCTGGACAACGCAGTGCTGTTTCTCTTGAATCAAAGGTACCAGCTCTACCCTCTCATTATGGCAAGTATTTAAGCACAGCTGAGGCGGTCAGTCCTCCCTTAAAACCTGAATTCTCAGGATAAATGAGATTCCAGAGGATAATGCATTTGGAACTTAAGAGCACAAACACATTTTCCACTATTTCTAACACTGTATCAAAAGATACCCAACATCTCCTAAAAAGCAGCATTTGCCTCCTTCCTCTGAGTTTACAGAGCTCATCACCGAGGGAAACGAATTGTACTGAAGGAGAAAACAATAATCTCCTTATGTTTTGGGTGTTCATTTCCCTTTCCAAGATTTTTACCCCTCACTCATCTCGGAGGCAGTTTTGCTTCGCTTTGCTTGCTTAAAACATTCATTATAAGTCATCTAGGCCAGGAAAGGATTAGAGAAGCACTGGCAGAAGTTGCAAAATGCAAGGCTGTTAGGTCGGAGAAATGAGACTTTCAGAGGCATAAACAACAATCCAGCACTGAACTACCACTTGTGCTTCAGAAAAAATTCCTCTATAAATTTTAAGCAGGTATATACTAAGAAAAACAAATCATGCACAGCAATGCAAAACAGCACCTCTTCATAACAAAGTAATGAAGCCTACCTGTCCACTTCCACGTAAGGTGTAATCTGCGCTTTACAGATGAGACGTGTTAATCACAGTGATGTTAACTGACTTACCCCAGGTACAAGGAGGAGCAGCTTCAACAGCAGAACTAGATTGCCTCCAAAAAGGTGGTCCCAGTCCTGTGCTCTAGCCATGCTTCACCTCCAAACGCGGCAGCAGAAGCGCTGATACTGGAACTAATTAAAGGCAAATCGGTAGAACTAGGAGCCATGACGCAAGAAAATATCCTGCGTAGCATCCAAGAAAGCCACCAGATAATCCAAAAGGCTGTTTAAGAGCCTGGCTGTCAGAGATGTCGGGATCTGCCAGGTCCATCGCAAGTGTCTGCCTGTTCCCTCGTCCCTATTTCTTCACACCAATTAGCAACAGCATTTTATAACTAGTGCCCAAGTCCAAATAACCATCTCTGAAATCCTTGCTTTCACACAGGGATCAAAAACTACAGATCCTGGAGGACTTATTAAATCTACTAGATGGCTAACATTTAAAATGCCTGTTTTTCTTCAAAGATAGCAAAGCCAAAATGCTTTCACTGCAATTAAAGTGGTACCTCAAAAAGCACAGCTACTGAGTTTGTGTGGTTGCAGCATTTCCCCAAAGGTCAGGTATTTATTCTCTGTTTGTTCCCTCAGTCCATCAGAAAATGTACACTTATTTTACACCTGGAAATCTCTTTCATCCATGGACGGCACTACAGGAAGCGGCAGTAGGAAGAAGCCAACAGAGATGTTTGAAGAGCAGGGACTTGTTGACCAGATGAGCTGAAGCTGTGGACTGTGCAGACAGACTTACTTTCTCTCACTGCTGACAGAAACAAGTTCTGGAACCAGATCCAACACGAAGAGAATTATATCACTTCAGGTTGCATTGGCTGACAAACACATCGAAATCCAGGTGGCTCACATGTCTCAAAAGAACAACACTAAGTGCCACCAATCCTGGGCCACCCCCAAAAGCATATGTCTACCTGGGGATTAGTAAATGATTTTTTTTTTTTTTAAAGACATGTTTGTTGCATACAACATCCATTAATGCTGTAATTAGGCTCTGTGTTCAGAAACATCACTTGAGTTTCCATCAGCCAATTACAAAAAGAACAGCTTTGCTGAAAGCCTTTTCCTACATTTCATGAAGGAATTGGGCCGACATGCAGAAGCAAGGCAAGGGAAGAGGCCCTCCTTCCAGCAGCTCCAGGAAGCACAGCGCACACCACACACTGTTTTACAAGCACAACCAACAGTCCCAGAGGCAGTCACTGCCCTCCTTATCCACAGTCACGTTCCACACCAAGCACACCTTGGGCAGCCCCTCCAACTTCACCACAGTAAAATGTTATTTTCTTTACATGCTTTGGGCCACCTCCTCCTTCACGGCAGTGCACAGTCATGGGGGCACACACGTCAACAATTCTACTACTACCCAAAAGGCCAGGCCGGCTCTAGTTTTCCTGACAATTTACTCTTCAGGCAGCAGAAACAGATTGCAAAGGCTCAGCTGAAACCTCAACATCAAAGTTTTAACTTCCCATTTTCCAACAATTCTTCTAGAAAACATTGCACTTTGCTGTTGCGGTTGCTCCCCCCACCTCCCCACATATACGCAATAATTCATTTTTACCTCAATAGCAGATGCAGTTGCTTTCTTGTAAAAACCCAGAGTTTAAAGATGACTTCTTCCACTTGCCATAATCCATTGTGTGGGAGAAACAGACATACAGTATCATATTGTTCCCTGTACAACACTTTGAGCTGTACTTTCTGCTCTGAACACACTGAAACTCCACTTGAGGCTACAGCAATTTCCATGCAGGAGGCAAAGGAGATTCTTGTGTCTGATCTAATATAGGATAAATCAATGTGCACTCATTTATTGCTTATAGTTCCCATCAGCTCAAGGAGAGACACCGTCCTAGAGTTTCAAGGCTATCCACACTGCTTTTGTATATGGAAAACACACCTCACACTTTGAGATATTTTGAGAACCCCGTTCCAATGCTTCCCCAGAGTTCAGGTGAGGGACGGGAAATCACTCAACCCCAGCTGCTTCTCACCGCGATTTTGGGAAAGGTCGTGCAAGGATTGCATCCCTGTTTTTGCCTTCTACAGAAATTCAGTTAGTATTAGTCATTCACCTCAGACAGCTGCTGGGAAGCTTAATTAGAGTGTGTACAGCACTCAGAGATTCTCAGATAAGATGTACCAGGGAAGGGCAGCACCATATTAATTAGCGTGGATTCAAGTGACGAAAGCGCTTCTCTCCGTCTCCTTCAGCTGTTGGAGCTTGAAAGAAAAATTACCCAGCACCACAGTCCTACATGTTGTAGTCAGAAAACCACTGGCACCACAGGGACCACATTTTTCTGGATGTGGTCTGAATTCCCATCAGCTTTGCAGGATTCTGACTTTTCGGTGTGGCTGCAAACGGGAGATCCCTGGAAGACATTGATCCCAGCCCAAGTCAAGGAAAGCAGAGTTTTAATATTCTTTCCCATGCAGGTATTTTCTCCCATTAAGTGCTTAAGAGCTGTATGATTACGGAGATTAATTTTTGCAGCTGGACATTTTCTTTAAGAACGTAATTTTCCACACAGTTTTCTCATTTAGCTTTCTTTTATTCTAACCCCAAGACATTCACTTCCCCAGAATAAGACTCTTTGCAAAGTTCAGAAAGGAATACACTCTTGCATTTTAGTCCTTTCTTTTTACATCTGCAACAGGCTTGCTTTCAGAAAACCCTGTTACTACTTATTTCAACACAGTAACTTGTCTGCATTGCCAGACAATCAACACCAGGAGTCCAAAACTACAAATTCATTTACCCAAGGACCTGATTGTAACAAAGCTACCTCATGGATCAAGTTTGGTTTTTTTTAAAAAGCGCAAGAAGTTCCTTAAAAAACATGAGAGTTGATGTACTGAAATCACACAGATACCCAGCACTTAGCAAGATGGTTGTGACAAGCTGGAATATGGATTAAAATTTAGAGAGGTTCATTGACATACCGACACAAAACAAGAGTGCAACTTAATTATTATCAACCTCAGACGCATGATTTAACATAAGGGCGGTTACAGCCACTTTGTCTTTCCCTCGTTGTCACCTGGGAAGAGGATGACGGGTCGCTCACTGCAAACAGTCCCAGCCGGTATCTGGGGACACACTTAAATAAAAGCTTTGTGTTTAACCTGCCACCAAATCCCTAGGAGTCGATGGCCAGGCACAGTAACAAGTGAGCTACTCCTCCAAATTCTGGCTGAATATTCTGAGACTTTAGGCATAAGGAAGACAAAACCAGAAGGAAACAACCTCCTGACCTTCCCTGTCCCCATGCCCTCATCATCACCCTAGCAGGCTCTCCCTCTCCTGAAAAGGACTGTTTGGGACAGGACTTTCTCCCTGAAAAAGACAAGCCTCTGAATAAAAACGTGGAATTATACAGTTCTGTTAATGTCATTTCAGTCCTCAGCAGAGAAGTGGGGGCAGAGCAGAGGGGAAACATTTGAATTCCTCACAGCCTCCACGAGACACAACTTTTCTGCATTTCACAGTAGATTTTCTTTGTAGGCAAAGAGGAAAGCTGGACTACATGTTCTGTTTTTAAACAAGCTTACTTTTGCAAGTGATGGCGTTAGGCTTGCTCGCTCACTAATTTAAGCTTCCCGCTTCTCAGAGATAGATGTGCCTTTCAAGTTGTTTATGCCAGCCTTCCTTTTCTAATCTTTTATCCCACTCTCACAGTACCCACTGAATTCAGAAGGCTCCGTATCATTCAGCATCACTTGCACAGAATAAGCTTTATGTTTTTTTCAGCAAATTCAACTTTAACAGTGATTAAAACATAATAGCAAAATAACAGTTCTTTAATACCAAGAGACACTTCATTTGAAGAATCCCAGGAAATGAATTCTCAAAAACCACACAGCAATCTTTTAAGAAGCACAAAATTGGCCTCTAAACAATCTCCCTGTATTTCAAGGGAAGCAGATAGTGGAATATTTTTGTTAATACATTCATTCTCATGCTTGTGCTTTAGCACAGTCATGTTGGCTTTAACCAAATGATAAACCTCACAGAACTTCTTCTTTAAAGGGATGGGAGGCGGGTGGAAGAAACAGATGAGAGAAGAGTGATTAAAATCAGTCACAAGAAAGTCTATAAATACACCAGTGGACAGAGGAAGCATTCTCTCTTCTACTGAACTTAAGAATAGCGAGCTAAACTTTAAAAGACAAACAGATGCAATAGAGCAGATGCAATGGAGCAATGATGCAGCGGAGCTTAGAGAAAGTCAACTGGGCAATTTAGCCAGGGATGTGTATTGCAGGGGTGGGAAAGGAGGAGGAGGGAGGAGGAATCTTGATTGTCAGAAATCCTACTGGCTCAGGGAGTCACAAAAGGAGAAAATTAAGGGAACCCATAAGATTGCAAGAGAGAAATCAAATCACAGAGTCACAGAGGCAGTATGGAATAGAGGTATAATGTAGAAAAAAGGGACGCCAGGCCAGGAAACTGTTTATTTGTTACAAATGTTAAGCTTGTGGCAGCAAGGGCTTGAATAGGATCACAAGACCTGTGCATACACCTGCAATGTCAATTGGAAGTCAAAGGGATGTGTTGAATAAAACTGCTCAAATACATTCAGTGAGGTATAACATAAAACAGAAGCTCACTGAACATGCTCAAACACATCTGCTGTTCCCATCTCACCTAGTGCAGGGCTCTACCAAAGATATACTGAGGAGAAAGCAATGCTTCTAAGGGATGATGGCTTTTGTTTTCCCCCCTCAACGCTCATAGGCTGGCTCTATCCCACTAAATACCTGGGGCTAACAGGAGTACGAATATATTTTCTAAAAGTACTCCTGGTTCTTTGATAAGAATACAATAAAGATGTTAAAGGGATTTGTCAACATGTATCACTTTCCTTATCGCAAAAATCGGAACGTAAACTAGAAATAGGCAAAACAACAGTTGCAAAGGACAGATGCTTTATGGTGCTAGGAAAATACTACATGACATAATTGCAGCTGCTGCGCCTAACAGCTCAGGCCACTGGTACGGCACGGTGGGTCAGTGCCAAGAAAAGGAGACGCTCAGGGCCAATGTGCAGGAAAGGAGAGTTGAGCTTAAGGACAACGAGGTCACAGGTTATTACACGGAAACCACAAAAAATGTGTGTACGAAATGGCATCGGTAGGACCTGTCCATCCAGCGTCCTCCTCCCTCTCAGTGTAACACGGGTACTGTGAGTAAACAAGCAACACAATAAGCAACTTCCTGATCTGATTTTCTCAGGCAGCCGCCGGGACACTGAATGAGAGCTCTGAGAGTTTCAGGTCCTGGCGAGTGCAAGAAAGAGCAGCCACCGCAAAGAGAAAAACAAGCGAGGCCGTCACAGCGGGCCAGAAACAACAAAGCGATCTTACTTTCGTTAGGCAGCTCCTCCCGATCCAGGTCATCAAGAGGGGCTGAGGCGCTGCTTCCACTGTCGTCCAGGGTGAGGATGAGGGGAACATCATCATCCATGCTCACAGCCATCCTGTCCCTTCAGAGGCTCCTACTCCAAGAACTTTAAATAACGCCTTTTTCAGTTCCACTTGTAAAACGCTTACGTCAAAAACTGTCCCCAGAAAGTCCTCCATCAGGGGTGTCTTCTAGACATAAGAATATAAAGGTATGCGTACCCATCTCTAGAGACCACAGTTCAAAAAAGGATCTAGTTATTTGCTTTTGAAAAGCAGCGCAGGATGCTAGACTCAACGGCAGTATTTACGCACGAGCTAAATTCAAAAAGTCAGGTCTGGGCTGCCTACTCCAGTCAGTGCATGGCTCGCAGTACAGCACGGAAGCAAAAGAAAGTGCTTCTTGACAAACTCCTGACCACTCAGCACAAGAAGCAGGCAGGCGTGACGCATCCAGGGCCAGCATGATGCTAAGTGTCACCGTCACACAGGGCTCTTTCCCCTGTCATGCCAGAACGCCTCGATTTCAGGTGGGGAGGGGAAAGAGGGAGAAAAAGAGGCCAGTTTGAGTCCGCACGCATGAAGTTCCCGCAGGCTTTTTTTTTTACTGGGCGCTGTCACTGTCACAAAGTCACGGATTTCTTTAAAAGGTGGAGGAAAAGAAAAATCACGCAGGGCCTGGACAACCTTACAGGGACGCTCCACAACCGGCGCCGCCACGCAGCCGTTACTCTCCCCGTCTCCTTCCTTGCAGGCCGTGGCGAGGGCAGAAAGAAGTCACGGCGGAGGCCGCATCCCCCCAACCAGCAACAGGCCGACCGGGGCCGAGCCGCCCCGCTCCCGCAGGGCCGGCACCGACGGTCGGGACGTCAGCCTTCGCGGCGGACGCTCGGGGGCTTGGGAAACAGGCAGAACGGCCGGGACCGGACTCCTCCCGCGGTCCTACGAGAGAGGGACACCGAGACGGGGCTGTCACCCGCGCTGTGGAGGCCTCGGCCCGGCCCATTCCCCGGGCTCCCGCCGACCCCGGCCCGCGCAAACCGGCCCTGCCGCCCTCCCCACACACACCCTGCGGAGCCCTCGGGCGGCCCACCGGTGAGCCTACCCCCACACACACCACCACCACCACCACCACCACCACCACCAAGCCCCTCACGCCTGCGGCCCCCGGGACCCGCCGCCGAGCCCCCCGGACACGGCCCGGCCCCGCCGAACCGGCGCCCGCGGCCGCTGCGACACCGACACCTCTCCTCAGCGCCCGCCGCCCCGCCCCGGCCCCGCCCCGCCGCCTCTCATTGGCCGCGGCGGCTCAGGCCTCTCGCCGGAGAGGCCGAGCCTCCCTCCCTTCCCCGCCAATCCACGCTCCGTCACCGCCCCCCCTCCCCGCCCACCGCCCGGCCCTCGGCTCCTGCGAGAGGATCCGGATTATTCCCGCCTCCTCCTCCTCCTCCTCCCTGCCGCACTCGGTCTCGTCATTGGGTAGCGGCGCTGCCTCTCCGGCCAGGCGGGGATGCTGATTGGCCCGAGGGGGTGGAGGGCTAAGAACATCGCGCCTCAACCACGGGAAGGAAGAGGCGGGCTTTCGAAGGAGGGGAGCGGGCTGCCATTGGCTGTGTTGAGGCCCCGCCCCCGGGGTCAGAGGGGAGCGGAGCGGTCACCTAGCAACCGCGGGACGCGGGCGGAAGGCGGGATCTCCGGGCCCGCCGAGGCCGACCCCGAGGGGAGGCCCCGGCCCGGGAATCCCCCGGTCCCCGCCTCCAGGAGGCGATGTTTCTGTTCCCAGGCCCCGGTCCGGGGGCGTCGGTGCCCGCAGGGAAGAGATGGGCCCTGAGGAGGGGCAGCCCAGCCCAGCCCCAAGAGGCAGCGGGTACAGCAGGTGCCGGGAAGGGCCAGGGGCCCCGTCAGTGAAACACGACGTTCCCAGAACCCCAGGATTACATCCATCTCTGACGAGGTGAGGATTCTCAAGCTGGAAGCGAGCAGCCTGGTGTGTAATGAGTACATCTGTTCCACTGGTCCAGGCTGAGCATTTCTCACAGGCAGCCCACTGAGCAGAGTCCCCAGGACAGTCCGCCAGCCCAATCCAGCCTGATAAAGCCACCGGACTCTGTCCAGTGGCTCTGATGGGTTGATTTTGCCACCGGCAGGACTCCTGTCAGTGTTACAAATGGGTAGGCAAGGCCTCTGTCCAGCTGGAGCATCCCCCTTGCTACCAGATCAGATGTGTCCAGTCTTAAATTACCAATGCCTTTGCAAATGAGCCTTTCTTCTGTCCACCTGATGCCCCAACACACCCTCCCCTTCTCAGTGGTTCGTCTTTGTGTCATCCTCCAGGGCTGGATTTACAAGAAGGGCAATGAGATGAGAGATCTCAACAACAGCTTCCAACAGCTGACCAGAAGACCTCAAGATCCACAGACCAAGCAGGAAGCGGTGAAACAGCAGAAACAGGAGCTGCAGGTTTCCCTGAACGAGCGTACGGAGCTACAGCAGGACACGCGGCACCTAAGGACACAACTCAATACACTTGTATTGGAGCACTGAGAATCAGCACTGGCTCTCAGAAAGGTACTGCAAGAGGAGATTAAACATGTCATAGTGCTGTTGGGTCAGGCTGCTGCCTGCTTCAGGTCATTACCTGGCTCCTGCCAGCTCCTGGCAGGATGCATATGCTGGCTTTTGGAGTATACCTGCTCCATCACAATGCTCCACTGATTTCAGTGGAAAGCAGCCCTGTAGCAACACAACTGCAACCACCAAGCAAGTAGCTTACAGGACCGCCTTTCCTCCTCATCCACTGACTCAGCTCTGAAACCTCCTCTGCAAAGGGCCACGCCAGTCTGGAGAGGCTGCACGCTAGCCAGAACTCAGAGCAGCGAGGCTACCACAGATCGGGCGAGGCATGTGTTGAGAACCAAGGGAGCTGGTGTGGGCTAAGCAGAGCAATCGTAATACTGCCCACACGTAAAACCATCTTTTATAGTCGTCTGTAGCACCTAGGGCTGGGCGCAGCTAATTTTGGAAGCGAAGCAGTTCCCAGATTGGCTGGTACTTTGCTGAGAGACACAAGACAAGGAGTCCGGGTTGAGTCAAAGGTGGAAAGTGTGATTAATCAGAGTGCTGAGCAGACAGAAAAATGAGAAATAAGAGCAGCAGCAGGCAGGAGTCCCAGCTGTGATTCAGGCCTCTGTATCAACAACTCTCACCCAAGCTGAGCATTAGTGATACTGGACAGGGTGAATCTGGAGCTAGGAAACAACGGAACATTTTCCCTGCCTCATTTTATTCAGACTTGGTGTTTGCTCCACACAAGCACCAGCCTCCTGGCAGGGAGCACACCACAGTGACGGAGCATCTTTTGCTCTCGTGCTGGACTGCACAGCTCTGGTAGAACAAGAAGACAGGGCAGTAGTAAAGCATCAAATGTGAGTGAGAACTGCAGTATGAAATCCAAGCAACCCATTTATATCCTAAACAACACTGTCCTTGTGGTGTAAATAGTGAGGAAGTGCCAGTTCTGACCTCCTGATGGCCTGAAAGCCCTCGGTGACAACCTGGGCCAGTGTGGGACAGGAAAGCGTGTGGCTGATGCGATGGGTTCTAGTTTCCCCCGTTGATTCCTTGGAACCTGAACACAGCAGCGGGGGTAAACCGGCCACCCCTGGCCATACAAGCCACTGTTAACTTCTTTTTCAGATAAAAATCTCTCTTCATTTTAAGAGGCTTCATCTTTCAAGTACTCCAGCACTCCAATACTGCACCTTGTGTCCTGCTTTCAGGTTCAGCCGTTCTCTGCTGCTTTCGGGGCAGTTACCCCAGTTTGCTGATGACTCACCTCACTGGATCTGACTCGCCCACCTGCTGCTAGGGAACAGGGCTCTCGCTTTTGTGTCAATCCTTAACCCTCTTGTCTCCATCTAGTGTCCAAATCACACTTCGGTTTCTCTCCTAGGCCACTGAGAGACCTGCAGGCTTAACAGCTTGCATGTCACTGTGCCCGACATCCAATTAAGCTGAACAGGCTCAGATTCACGTCAGCACCCCCAACGCCTCCTCCGAGAAGGCCCTAATTGCTTTCACGTCCCTGCAGCTTTTACCCAGGTGGAGAAGAGCTGCCAGACTACTGCAATGCAAAGTGTAGGGAGAGACCCAAAAGCTCGGTGCTAATCATAAGGATCCTCACCTTCTCAGGTTTTTAATAACATCAGGTTATTCTCGCTTCCTATCTGCCAGGGCAGCTGGAGCAGTGAGCCCCAGAACTGCTGGCTCCCCTAATTCTCCTCCTCCTCTGCATGGCTCACTAGTTCAATGGGCAAGGAATAAGTCATTGCTGAGTGCCACCAAGACTACCTGTCCTCGGCCTTCTGCAGGCAGATATGTCCTGGCTTTTCCCACATTCCCAACAGCTCACAGCACATTAGCTGGGTTACAGCACCGCTGATATAACCTGCTTCTCAGCAAAGCTCTCGGCTCAGGCTCAGCCCCATCCAAATCACACAGATGTGGCCTTTTCTTCAGAGTGGTGGCAAAGCAGGCTCTGACCCATGTGTGCAGTACTTGCTCAGAGTCCCCATCAGTGGACAGAGGCCGTCTGCAACATCAGGGCTGGTGGGGGAAGCTCAAAGGAGCATGAAAGTATTTGGACTTGGCACCTCTTGAAAAGTCCCATCAGGCACATTTTCTTTTATGGTCCCTTTGGGAAGGCTCAGTTCAGCAGCCAGGGGCAATTCTACCCGGATTTCGGATAGGTAAAATGATCCCTCCGTAGGGATGTGCAGGGAAAACCTGCTGAAGGCCCTCAGGCTTGCAGTAACTGGTGTCTGCTGTCTTGCCAGGCTGAGCGAGAGGTGCTGTCTGCACCAAGGACAAGGCTTGGCCCTGAAAGAGAAACACACTGTGCTTACCTACTATTCCTGGACTGAGGAGGAGCACTAAATGTGGCAGGAGAAGAATGAGCAGGACGTGAGGGGGACAGCTACGACCTGTGCTGCCACCCACATCCAAAAAAGCTACTTGTTCCAGACACTCCTCACGTCGAAGATGAAAAAAAAGGGAGAGGGCAAGAAGGCCAAGAAATAAGCACAAAATCCATGCTCTGTCCTCCAGTCTTTCCTCCCAGCAAGGCTACTTGCTCCCCTGGGGCTCAGCTCTCCCAGATTACAAGCATTAATTCAGATAGCACTTGCACTAAGGCCTGAGCCTGCCACGGCTGGCTGTCACAGACAGATGACATCAGAGCAGTGGCATGACGATACATCTCACTATTTTAGGTTGAGCTCTGTTGCCTTTCAAAAGCAAGAATAACCTTTCTTGCCAACAGGACTGGACCAGGAGAGCAGGCTCCTGGCTGGCCTTCCTAGCTTCAGTGCCCTTCATGTGCTGGAGTGGGTCAAGGCCCAATCCTGCTGCTGCTCAGGGTGGCAATAAAATAATTTCTGGGGGCAGAATGATGTCCTTAACCTGGCTCAGTTTGTCCTTGGGTGAATTTGAGACAATGTTTCCCTTTGTGTGGGACAGTTACCAAACTCCCAGCAACTCCCCTGCATTTCCTGACCTCAGCGGCTCCTCACTGCAGCCTCCCTTCCCAGGGGAGCAGTGACACGGGCTGCAAACCCCAAGTCACCCAGCCCATGTCCTTTATACGCCTCCCTACCTATATTCCTACAGACCGAGTTGCTCTTTCCCACCTCAGGAATGGAAATCGAGGAGCTGTTTTGCTCAGACAGTTTTTGGAGACGCTAGCTGTGCCCAGATCGTACAGCGGCGTCCTGCGGACCAAACATGAGGCCCCAGCAGATTCGCCTTGGATCATTTATTTGGTAACGAGCATGGCGTTGCTGTGACAGCACCTCACAACACTCCGTATAAACCATGGGATTATGTGTCCACTCAGCACACCCTCGTCACCAGAAGCTGCTGAAATCCCTGCGGCAAATCCTTCTCTGTCACAAACCCCATCCAGCTTGGGGGCACCCCCCCACCAGCGGGACGCAGGGCGATGCCTTTCCTCACCTCTGTGCTCATCCTCCCTTCTTCCTGGCCAAAGGAGATCATTAAAGCATTGATGAAACGGAGCAAGGCCAGCAGAGAACCACCAAGACGGTCAGGGCTGGAGCACACGTCCTGTGCGCGGAGGCTGAGGAAATGGGGCTCGTTCAGCCTGGAGAAGGGACGGTTTTGGGGGGCCTCAGAGCAGCTTCCCAGTGCCTGCGAAGAGGAGGTAACCGTGAGGATTGAGCCAAGCTTTGCGCACAGGCGCAGAGCAGAATGAAAGGACACAAACTGAAACAAGAAATGCTCTGACTGGATATAAAGGGAAACTTTTCACCCCAAGGACAGTCAAGCAGTGGGAGGGGGTGCCAGAGAGGTTGTGCAGCCTCTGTCCTTGAGGGTTTCCACCACCCAACTGGATAAAGCCCTAGACAGCCTTGCCTGAGCCCATAGCTCACCTGGCTCAAGCAGGAGGTTGGGCTAGAGATCTCCTGCAGTCCCATCGAGCACGAGTGATCCTGTGCTAGTACATGACAGGCAGTACGAAGCAGGACTCCTCTCCCCAGAAGCGATCAGTGGAGGTCCCCACTGGGGCTTTCAGACCTTAACTGCCCTGGCCAGCCTCACCTGGGACCCCCCACCCCAGTGGCACCGTCCGCTCCCTGGTCTGGGAGCTCCATCCGACCTGCCCATCCCCGCCAAGCTATGCTCTAGGTGTACCTGTGCCCGGTCCTTCTCCTGGATGGGCCCTGGACCTACGCCATAAGGCAGCCCTGTCTCCTGCTGTTCCGACTTCCCGGCTGGACTTCCTGGACAGAAGGAACCTGACTCGTTATCACACCTCATCTGATGATCACTGGACAGTCAAGGGAAGCTGCTGTTACCACCAAGGCTGTCCCACTCTGGTGCTGCAGGATTGTGCCCTGCTCAGGGAGGTCACTGCCCCGTCAACGCTGCAGTCACCCTTGGCTCCTGGCTTGTCCTCCAGCGCGGAGCAGCCCCATCCTTTGTTTCCAGCCACAGAAAGACCCAGGGTCCTCACAGACTCGGTCACCGGGTGGTCTCGGGTAGGCTAAGGCTGTATTTATGTCCAGAGGGACATTTGGTTTCACTTCCAGGGAGGCCTGGGTTTGCAGCCACCCGCTGCCGTGGAGTTCCTGGCCAAAGGAGGTCCAGACATGCTTTTCGACCGACCCCTCATCAGAGGGCCTCGGGGGGTCGCAGGGGCTGTCGCAGGGCTCTGTTTTTTACACCTTTCTGTCTTGAGGTTGTCTGAAGCCAGGCGGAGCCCGTCTGAGGGGGCGTTCAGCCGGCTGAGAGACTGAGAACGTCCTCTGCAGGGAGCACCCTGGCCTTCGGAGCAAGAACCGCTCTCGGGATGCTTCCAGACGCAGGACTTGCCCTCACGGCCCGCCTCGAAGCCTTCTGTTGCCGGAGACGCCGAGGTTGGCGGGTGGACGGCTCTCAAGGGCATCTCCCTGGAGCGGGGGCAAAGGCTGGGCTGGTTTCGGGGGGCAGGCGGTGGGCTCCAGAGCAGTGGATGGAGCTTGGCCACGTCTTCCTTCCTCATCCAAGGAGCTGCCCAGGCCGGACCCTCGGGCTTGGTACCAAAGAGGGTCTCGTCGCAGAAGGACGGAGTGTGACTCCTCAACCTTCGCGGGGCGGCAAGGAGAGAAAGCCGCGTGTTTATTAAAGCGGGCAAGGGCAGCACGGAGCCCCGGCCGTGGCGTGGGAAGCTCACGGGAGGACAGGGAGGTTGAGATTCGCCCCAGACCCTCCCGAAGGCCGCCCGGGCTGGGGGAACCGAGGGGAGCTACCGGCCCGCCCTCCCCGGGCTGCTGCTCGCAGGGACCGGCACCCTAAGGAGCCCCGGGGCCACCGACGCTTAGCGAGCCCCGAAAAACCGGGACAGCGAGCCGAGGAGGGCTGGCGGGACCGCTCACCTGCACTTACTCCTCGGACGGGGACCGGCAGCGGGAGCCGCCGCCACCGCCGCCGCCCAGGGAGGCGCGAAGCCGGGCGGCACCGGGCGGGCCCCCGCGGGGCTGCCGAAGAGCGACTCGTCCACGAAGGACGCCCGCGCCCGGCGGACACCCCGGCCCCGGCCCGTCCGCGGCAGCTGGGGAACGGGAGCGGGAGCGGAGCCGCCTCCCGAGACCGGCCCCGCCGCCCGCATGGCCGCACACTGCCCGGGGGCGGGGGCGGTGACTGGCTCCGCCCCTTCCGGCTCCGCCCCACCACCACGTGCTTCCGCCGCCGCCGCCGCCGCCGGTACCGACATGGCGCCGTCGCGCGCCCGCCGCCAGCCCCGGGGAGCGCCGGTAGGGGAGGGGGGGGCGGGGGAGGGAGGGAGGGAGGGGGGCGGGAACGGGGCGGGGCTCCAGGGCGGCGTCACGGCTGCAGCCGGGGCCGGGGGCGTCGGTCCGCGCGTGTCCGGTCCCCGTGTGCCCCGTCCCCATGTGCTGGTGCTCCCGGTGCCCGTATCCCCCGTACCGGTATCCCCAGTCCCCGTGTGCCGGCGTCTCCCCAGTACTGGTGTCACCAGTCCCTGTGTGCTGCTGTCCTCAAAACCAGCGTCCCCCAGTCCCCGTGTGCCATAATCCCCAGTGCCGGTGTCCCCAGTACCGGTGTCCCCAGTACCGGTGTCCCCAGTGCCAGCGTCCCCAGTGCCGGCATCCCCAGTACTGGTGTCCCCCGTACCGGTGTCCCCAGTGCCAGCGTCCCCAGTACTGGTGTCCCCAGTACCATTGTCCCTAGTGGCGGTCTCCCCAGTTCTGGTGTCCCCACCGCCAGCGTCCCCAGTACTGGTGTCCCCAGTGCTGATGTCCCCAGTGCCAGCGTTCCTAGTACTGGTGTCCCCAGAGCCAGCATCCTTAGTTCTGGTGTCCCCAGTGCCAGTGTCCCCAGTGCTGGTGTCTCCAGTACTGGTGTCCCCAGTTCTGGTGTCCCCAGTGCCAGCATCCCCAGTGCCAGCGTCCCCAGTCCTGGCGTCCCCAGTGCTGGCGTCCCCAGTCCTGGCATCCCCAGTCCTGGTGTCCCCAGTCCTGGTGTCCCCAGTGCCAGCGTCCCCAGTACTGGTGTCCCCAGTTCTGGTGTCCCCAGCACCAGCGTCCCCAGTACCGGCGTCCCCAGTACCAGTGTCCCCAGTTCTGGTGTCCCCAGTGCCGGCGTCCCCAGTACTGGTGTCCCCAGTTCTGGTGTCCCCAGCACCAGCGTCCCCAGTACCGGCGTCCCCAGTACCGGCGTCCCCAGTACTGGTGTCCCCAGTTCTGGTGTCCCCAGCGCCGGCGTCCCCAGCACCGGCGTCCCCAGTACTGGCGTCCCCAGTACGGGCGTCCCTGCCCGCCAGGCTGGCAGCGCAGCGCCGCACTGCCCCGGCGCCTCCGGGATGCCAGTGTCCGCAGCCGCGTCCCCTCCGCCGTCCCCAGGTCCCCGTGCCCCCGCTGCCCGCCTTCCCCACCGCCGAGGAGGACGATGGCGCCGACGCCGAGCCGGACACGCGGGCCATGGTGCGGGCCCAGAACCAGAAGAAGAAGAAATCCGGGGGCTTCCAGTCCATGGGTGCGTGTCCGGGGGGGACACACGGGGGACGACACGGCCGTCCCCGGGATGGGGACCGTCCCCTCCTGCCCGCGTCCCCTCACCCGTCCCCGTCCCCACAGGCCTCAGCTACCCCGTCTTCAAGGGCGTCATGAAGAAGGGCTACAAGGTGCCCACCCCCATCCAGAGGAAGGTGAGCGCGGGGAGGGGAGGGGGGGACGGCGGCGGCGGGACCCCCGTCCCGGGTCGGTGGCGGTGGGACGGTGACGTTGACGGTGACGCGATGTCTCGCAGAGCATCCCCGCCATCCTGCGCGGCCGGGACGTGGTGGCGATGGCGCGGACGGGCAGCGGGAAGACGGCCTGCTTCCTCATCCCCATGTTCGAGAGGCTGAAGGCCCCCAGCCAGGCCGGGGCGCGCGCCCTCATCCTCTCGCCCACCCGCGAGCTGGCCCTGCAGACCCTCAAGTTCACCAAGGAGGTACGGGGGACGACGACGGGGGGGCGACTGGGGACGACGGGGGCGAGTGGGTTTGGTTTTAACGCCCCCCCTCGACGTGTTTCTTTCTCGCCCCGCAGTTGGGCAAGTTCACAGGCCTGAAGACCGCCCTGATCCTGGGAGGAGACAAGTAAGTCGTCCCCACGTCCCCGCCGGTCCCCGTTTCTCCAAAGCCTCCCCAAAACCTGGCGAGGGGCTGAGGTGCCCCGTGCCACCCCAGCCTCTCTCCTGTCTCGCAGGATGGAGGACCAGTTCGCCGCCCTGCACGAGAACCCCGACATGTGAGTGGGGGTGCGGGGAGGGGACCTGGGGGAGGGGGGAGATGGCCCCCGAGAGCCACCCGCCATCCGGGGACAGCGCTGGCGTTTACAGCCACTGCGCCCGATGGACGTGTCCTGGTGTTCCTTTGGAGCATCTTCCCGTGCTCCCTGTGGGGGACAAGGGGGTCTCTTGGGTCTTCTTTGGGTCAGATTTGGGACCTGCACCTGGGATAATGTGGGGGTGCCGTGTCCCCCCCACCACCACCAGCCTGGTCCCATCAGCAGCTCTGTTCCCGCAGAATCATCGCCACCCCCGGGCGTCTGGTGCACGTGGCGGTGGAGATGAAACTGAAGCTGCACACCGTGGAGTACGTGGTGTTCGACGAGGCCGACAGGTCAGCGGGGTGCAGGGGGGTGGTCCCCAGGGCTGGCAGCGTCCCCGTGTGTGGGATGAGCAACAGTGGGGAGCGAGGTGCCCCGAGGGGGTGGCAGGGCTGGGCCCAGAGGGACCGAACGGGCGCTGCCATGTCCCGTGTCCCTTCTCCCGCAGGCTTTTCGAGATGGGCTTCGCCGAGCAGCTCCAGGAGATCATCGCCCGGCTCCCGGACTGCCACCAGACCGTCCTCTTCTCCGCCACGCTGCCCAAGCTGCTCGTCGAGTTTGCCCGGGCCGGTGAGGAGCGTGGGGCAGACAGCGGTTGGGGGGGGGGGCTGGACCTGGGGGGAACCTGGGGACGGGGACACGGCACGGTCCCGCAGCGGGGCTGAGCCCAGGACTGGTAAAACCAGGCTGGGCCGAGCAGGTGTCCCCAAGCCGAGAGGTGGGACTGGTCCCAGTGGCTCATCCCACGTGTGACCCACGTCCCGCGTGTCACCACGTCCCACAGGTCTCACCGAGCCGATGCTGATCCGTCTGGATGTGGAGTCCAAGCTCAGCGAGCAGCTCAAGGTGAGAGGGGCTGGTGGCGGGGCGGGCTTGAGATGGGCTTTGTGCCCCCCACCCCCTGCAAGCCACCCTGCGGTGGCTCCAGGCTTGTGAGGAGGGGACAGGAGGGGCGGTGGCATCTGGTGTGGAGACGCAGAGGGGCTGAGCTCTGCCCTCCTTTTGCAGCTGGCTTTCTTCCACGTGCGCGGGGATGACAAACCGGCCGTGCTGCTCCACCTGCTCCGGAACGTGGTGAAGCCCCAGGACCAGACGGTCGTCTTCGTGGCCACCAAGCACCACACGGAGTATCTCAAGGAGGCAAGTGGCATTTGGGGTTGCCTGGCATGTCCCCCTGTTAAAGGGCAGGCTGCCGGGGGGGGTGCTTCAGACCCCTCTCCAGACCTACGTGGGGTCTGCATCTGTGATCGCATCCCTGCTGGAATCTCTGCCTCTGTTTCGCTGGGTCGAAGGAGAAATCCCAGCATACGTCATTGTGGAGGTGCTGCATCCACCTACCCCTTGGAGAGAGGGGGGAGCACAGTGGGATTTGGGGGTCCGGGCAGGCATCCAGGAGTCTCAGGGAACTGGGCAGCCCTGTCTCTCGGCTGAAGGTGCATGCCCAGGTGGGATCTGATCTCTCTTCCCCCTCCCCAGCTGCTGACGGCCCAGGGCATCCGTTGCACACACATCTACAGCTCGCTGGACCAGACCGCCCGCAAGATCAACATCGCCAAGTTCGCCCAGGGCAAGTGCCCAGTCCTGCTGGTCACCGACGTGGCCGCCCGTGGCCTTGACATCCCCATGCTGGACAACGTCATCAACTTCAGCTTCCCCGCCAAGGCCAAGCTGTTCCTGCATCGTGTCGGTGGGTGCCGGTGCCCTGCGCAGGGATCCTGGCAACCTGGGGGTCCCTCAGGGTGACAGGGAGGGTGTGAGTGGGCTGTCCCTTGTCCCCTGGTTTTCCTATCTCTGTGTCCTGCTGGGCTGGCGCTGCTGCCCTTGACTTGGTAGTGATATTTTTGGGGCAGGAGGTTGGCGTGTTGTGACATCAGGAGACAGGCTGGGGACAAAACAGTGTCAGGAACGTCCCTGATCTCCCAGCTGAACTGTAGGGGCTCCTGCAGGCAGGGTTGGTGTCTTACCTTTAGGATGACACCGTGGTGGGCTCCCCTTTTCCCTCTTCCCCAGCATCCCACAGCCCCTTGCCAGCCATGGCCACCGGGTAAATATCACGTGCGTGGGCTCCCAGGGGCACCAGTGGGTCCCTGGCCGGGTGGGGGCAGGCTGGGTTGGCACTGGGTCTGGTTTCCCACTCTCCTCCTCTCCTTGCCAGGTCGCGTGGCCCGAGCTGGCCGGAGCGGCACTGCCTACTCGCTGGTGGCTCCCGATGAGATGCCCTACGTCTTTGACCTCCACCTCTTCCTGGGGCGCCCGCTCGTCCTTGCCGGTGCCCAGGAGATGCCCGCTGGTGAGCCAGACCCGGTTGCAGGCATCGGGGTGGCTGCATGTCCAGGCTGGGACACTGGCCGTGTGGCTGCTGTGGTTTTATCCTTGGCCAGCGCTGGATTTCGTGGTCTTGTGGTCAGCATTCATGCAGAGGGGCGATACGCTCTCATTGCTGGGGTGCAGCTGGGTAAAATGGGGCGCTGGGGGCTCCGACACACCCCGCGTGTCGGCGACGCTGATATAACACCGCCGAGCTCCTTGTGGCTGTTAGCTCTGCTCCATTAAATCCTGGATTGCTGCCGCGCCTGCTGCAATAATCCCAGGGTGGGTGCCAGCGAGGTGACGCGGTGTCCCCCGGGCTGCAGATGCCGGCGGGGTCCTGGGCCGTGTCCCCCAGAGCCTGGTGGACGACGAGGAGTGCCTGCTGCTGACGGACCACGAGGGCTCGCTGGAGCTGCGGAGCCTGCGCCGCGTCGCCGACAACGCCCACAAGCAGTACCTGCGGTCCCGGCCCGGCCCCTCGCCTGAGTCTATCAAGAGGGCGAAGGACCTGGACGTGTCCCAGCTGGGCATCCACCCGCTCTTCAGTGAGTGGCTCGGGGACGCCGAGGGAGGGGACCCCGTCCCCCTCGCCAAGGAGCTGATCTGTGCCCCTCTCTGTGCCCACGTTCCCCAGGTGCTCACTTCGAAGACACTGAGCTGGAGAGGCTGAAGTTCGTGGACAGCATTAAAACCTACAAGTCCAAGGCGGTGAGTTGAGACCCGGCCTCGGGCACGAGGCGCCTGCGTTGGGGTGGGAGGGAAGCTCCGTGGGGCCAGCCACGCAGCTCACTGGGACTTGCACTCCCGCTCTGGGAGCAGACCATCTTTGAGATCAACGCCACGTCGCGGACACCGGCCAGCACCGTGATGCGGTCGAAGCGGCGTCACGACCACGCTCTCATCGAGAAGTACCAGCGCGGGCAGCAGGAGAAGCGGGCAGCGGCTCTCAAAGGGCAGGGGTTGTGCCCGGCCCCCCCCGGGCCCGAGGAGGGAGAAGGAGAAGAAGGAGAGGAGGAAAACCTCCAGGTAACACGGCAGGGATGAGGAGTTTGCCGTGGCCACCGGAGCTGCTGCAAGGTGGCCTCAGCTGGGTGCTGGCAGCACCAGGGCCCTGGGGCTATGCCAGGGCTCAGGGGGACAGTGTAGGGACTGGTGGGGGGGGCACGGCTCCTCCAACCCATCCACTATCCCCTTCCAGGACGTGTTCTCTACTGTGGTGGGCCAGAAGCGAAAACGGGGCCGAGGGGGAGAAGACGGTTCCAGGAAAAAGCCGCAGCAGCCGGCGCAGCGGGATGAAGACTTCTACATCCCGTACCGGCCCAAGGACTTTGAGAGCGAGAGGGGGTGAGTCCAGGAGGGCTCCCGCTGCAGTCCTGCCATGGCCTGCTTGGGGGGGGGGGAGCGGAACGTTCTCATCGCCCACCCTTTGCAGGCTGAGCGTGGGCGGCGAGGGCAGCCCCTTCGAGCAGCAGGCAGCTGGAGCCATCCTGGATCTCATGGGGGACGAAAACCACAACCTCAACAAGAGCAAGCAACTGCTGAAGTGGTGAGGGGGGTCTGGCCATGGGCGGGAGGGGGTGGGAAGTGGGGCTGGGGGTCCCACCCCCCGGTCCCACTGCTCTCCGCTCTCTCACAGGGACCGCAAGAAGAAGCGGTTCGTGGGGCAGACGGGCCAGGAGGACAAGAAGAAGGTGCGGACGGAGAGCGGGCGCTACATCAGCAGCTCCTACAAGAACAACCTGTATCCTGCCTGCGGGCACCGGTGGGGAGCGGGGCTGGTCCCGCTGGCAGCTGTGCAGCATTGTGCCCTGATCCCGGGGATCCAGCCCGTGCCAGGGCAGGGGCCTGGGGAGGGAGCCTGGCCAGACACTACGGTGGGTCGAGCGGTGGGGAGTCGGGCGATGGGGAGTCACGGCACGTTCCCTTAACCCACCCTGGCCCAGCTATGAAAAGTGGAAGCAGAAGTACAAGGTAGACGAGCGGGACGAGGACGGGGAAGATGGAGGAGGCAGGGAGCAGTTCAGAGGGAAGCACAGGCGCGGGCACGGTGAGTACCTGGAGCAAGCGGCGGAGCCCCCCCATCATCCCCCCGCCACCTCGCTCTGGCCTCTGAGCTCAGCTTGGCTGTGTTCCCCCCCCTCCACAGGACCTGCGCAGCCCCCCGCCCGGGGCAGGGTACGCTCGGAGCTGAAGAACAAGCAGCAGATCCTGAAGCAGCGCAAGAAGGCCGCCAAGCAGCGCTTCCTGCAGAGCGGGGGGCTGAAGCGCCTGAAGGCCAGGAACCGGCAGCGGGTGCAGGAGCTGCGGCAGATGGCCTTCGGGCGACGGGTGGGGGCCGCCAAGAAGGGCAAGCTGCGGAAAAGGGTGTAAGAGAGGGGGCCGTGCCCCAGCAGCTTCCCCCGTGCCTGGGCTGGGTGCCGGGGAAGGAGACATTAAATACGTGGCTGGTTTTGCATCCTGACTCCTCTTTGTCCTTGCCAAGAGGATCGTGCTTGGGATAATTCCCCCCACCTTGGGCCACCCCCGGGCGCAGTCCAAAAACAGCCAGGAGCTGCGGGTCCGCAGCTGGGTTGTATTTTGGCAGGAGACGCCTGCGATGATACCCAACAGCCTGAACGTGAGCAGCAGCCGATTCCTGCTGCCTGGGGTGCCCCTTGCAGGCTCTGCCCCAACGCGGTGCCATCCCGGTGTGCCCGTGCCGCTGCCACGCGCGTCGCCTCTCATTATGGGGGTTTCCAGACTTATTGGGGAGCGACCTCCATCCCCAGGGAGGTGCCGGGGGTCCTGTGTCTCCACGCTGGCCCTGGCAGCCCTGGGAGCTGGGGGGGGATTGTCCCCAGGGGCTATTCCTGGCTCAGAGCACCCTGGCACCCCCATGGCGCAGAGGGCTTATGCTGGTGGTAATGGGCAAGCGTGGGGGACACGTCCCCGGCTGCCTGGGGCGCAGCTCAGCAGAGATGGCAGCCAGGTCCTGCATGCAGAGCAGCACCTGCGGAGACAGGGACCTCGGTGCCGCGGCCATCCGGGGACGTGAACGAATGTCCCCGTGTCCCTCCCAGCCCCTCTGCCCAGGGGAAAGGGCTGCGCTGACCGTGTCCAGCTGGGCCTCGGTGTCCTCCAGGGCCACGTCCGCGGGGACCTCGAGCTGTGCGGTGGCCAGCTGGAAGAGGTTCAGCACTGCCAGCTTGATCTGCCCCAGCAGCAGGGTCTTCTGGGTGGCTGTGCTCTGGACATGGGCCCACTGGGACTCCTGGGGGACAGAGCGACAGAGAGCCCTGGGCCCCCCCACCCCAGCCGCTGCCCCACGTCCCCTGCACGC
The DNA here is from genome assembly GCF_964188355.1 of Buteo buteo. Taxonomy (NCBI): domain Eukaryota; kingdom Metazoa; phylum Chordata; class Aves; order Accipitriformes; family Accipitridae; genus Buteo; species Buteo buteo. The sequence goes on along the minus strand of NC_134181.1, from coordinate 40,874,806 downwards.
CCCCCAGCTGGGAGAGGGGGACCTAGGAGTCCTGGCTGTGTATCCCCCCATGCAGAGTTCCTGATGATGCTTTTTCCGGGCACATGGGGACCCCCAGCCCAGCTTCCCCCCACCACCACCGTGTTGGGCATCTCCCCTCTGCAGCACTCTTGGGGTCCACACTGCTGCCCCTCTCCCTGAAGGGGGACCCCCACGTGTGTGTGTCCCCCCTTACCCCTTGAAGCACATCACGGCGGGTGGCCTCCAGGCGTGCACGGAGCCGGGTCAGCTCGTCCTTGGTCCACAGGAGCTCACTGCCGGCTTCCTCGCGGTACCGCCGGAGCTGTGCCCAGCCCTGGGCCAGCTGCTCCTGCCCGGCTTCTGCCTGTTGCGCCAGGGCTGCCCGTGCCCCCGCCAGCGCCCCGAAATGGGCCAGCATGGCCGGGATGTCCTGGAACTGGGCAGCAGGAGGGGGTTGAGAAGCTGCTGCCCTGGATGGGGCTGTCCACCCCCCCCAAAAGAAAAAAAAAAAGGGGACTTGGGGACATGGAGGTGGCACCGCAGGATGGGGACCCCCGCGCTCACCTGCCCCATCCCGGCCAGCACGCTCCGCAGGTAGTCACCGAAGCCGCGGAGGCTCCGCAGGCGCCGGGCCAGGCGTTCCCTGCGCCGCAGCAGCCCCTCAAGCTCCCGGCGCAGGCGGGCGACCTCGGCACCCTGCCCCGCCGCCCGCGCCCGCTCCTCGTCTGCCCGCCGCAGCGCCCGCTCCCGCCTCGCCGCTGAAGCCTGCGGCGTGGGGACGGAGTCAGAGGGGCCCCGACGGCCGGTCCCGTCCCGGGTCCCCGCCTTGGCACCTTGATGAAGGCGTCGAATTTGAGGACGACGTCCCGGAGCTCCTCTTCCCTCCGGCTCAGCTGCTGCCGGCGCTGCGCCAGGCACTCCATCCTCTGCCGAAATTCCTGCGGGACCGCGGGGTGCCGGGAGCGTTGTCCCATGTCGGCGGACCCGAGTTGGGGACGGGTGCCGGTCCTTGAACGGCTGGGGACGTGCCCACCAGCTCCTCGTCTCCCGTGGCACGCTGCAAGCCCCCGGGGAGGGGGCACATGGAGGGGCTGGGGGGTCCCCCCTTACCTCCCGCTGGCTCCGCAGCGCCCGCTCCACCTCCGCCACCTCCCGCCGTTTCAGCAGCAAGCGCGTGGAAGGCAGCAGCGTGGCACCATCCCGCGTCGGCACCGTCCTGCCGCAGGTTGCGTGGAGCTCATCGTGGCTGGGGTCGGGCGGGGGGGAGAGCCCGGGCGGGGGCACCCATCACTGTGGCATGGCCGGGGACCCCCAGGGACCACCGCTGCCTGCTGGGGCTCAGCACGGGGGGGCTTGGCCCGCTCTCCCTTCACCCACCCTTCCTCTTCAGCCTCCCTCCGCTCAGAGACCCCCCAGCGCCACTGTAGCACCCCAGGGAAGGAGAAGTCACGGCACAACCTCAGCACCCACCCAGTGACACCCCCCGTGGGGACCCACCGACGGGAACATAAAACCGACAGACCACCGGGGACGGAGGACGCGCTGGCCCCGTTGCCGAGCCTTTTCTCGCCTCCGGCCAGCAGCACCCGCCGTGGGAGCCAGGCAGGCAGCTGTCGGTCCCGCGGGGAGGACGACGGGGGGGAATCTCACTTACAGCAGCCGGAGCTTGTCCCGGAAAACCGTCCGCAAATACTCCTCCAGGTCGAAGGCCATCTTGCCGGTGCCTCCTGCTTGCCGAGAGGCCGGCACGTCGGGCGGCCGAGATGGCGGCAGCACAACACTGTTGCCAGGGGCAGCCGGAGGCTCCCGCAGCTCCCTGGGATTTTCCCGGCATGGCTCCGAGCATCGCCCGCGATGGCGGGGTGCTGGGCACGGGGACTGCGCTGAGGCTCCTCGGGGGCCAGCTCGCAGGTCAGTCCCACTCGCAGCCCTCTAATCACACTCCATCCTCCCGCCCGCGCTCCGGTCCCCCCCAAGCCCTCAGACTCCGCTCCAGCCCCTCAGAAACCTCTGTTCAGGCTCCACATCCCTTCAGAGACCACGGCACACAACTGGACCCCAACCCCTGCCCCCCCCCAAGTGCTCGGGTCCCCCCCGCCCTGTACTCCCTCAGCTCTCCTCCATCTCACACTGTTCTCACCCACGTCCCAGGGAGGGCTCAGACCCCACGGCTTCACCCACGGTGCAGAAGCTGCTCCTCCCTGCGTGCCCCAGGAGTGCCTCCTTTCCCCTCCACGTGCCCTCAGGCCCCCTTCGCTCCCCCCACTCCTCATTACCCTCCACGCACTCAGATCCCTTGTGCACTCACTTCTCCATCACCCTTTATGCACTTGTTCACTCCCCACTTCACACAGTTTATTCCTGTTCCCCTCCAGCACACTCAGAGCCCTCCACCCCCCTCCAACCCCTGTTCCACCCTGATCCCATCCTGCTGTTTGGCCATTCCCATCCACACGTGCCGATCCCCTCCCTCACCCTCCGATCCCCCCCTGCTCTCCTCTGAACACACAGCTCCTCTCTGTGTGCCTTTTCAATCCCTCCCTTTACCCTCACAGGGCGCTCAGACTTGACCTGTCCCTCCATCCCCTCCTGCACGCTCTGGCCCCTCCGTTACCCACCCTACGGTTCCCCTGCACGGCTGCTGTGATCCCCTCCCTGCGGATCCTGCTCCCCTCGTCCCCTCCCTGTGTAAATTCCCTCCATGCTTTCCATCACGGCCAGGGATCCCCCTCAAAACCACACCGCAAGGTACAGGTTAACTCCCAACTTAGATATGGAGCAACACTTCAGAAGGACTTGGGGAAAAAATATTTATAACAAAAAAAAACCAACCAACCAAACCAAAACAATTAAGCCTCCCTAGAGTCAGCATCACTCACCCATATCCTGCCCATGTACCAGTTGTTTCTTCTGTTATACTGGGACCAAAACGGCCCCACAGCGACTTTCTCCATCACACTCCCTGCAACCCCAGCACTGCTCATGGCGACTGAGCCAGAATCCCGTACCAGTACTGGAGTCCATCACAGGCATCAAGAGGAGTGGGCTACTGGGACCCACTTCCCGAGCTCTGCCTGTGCTGGGTGCCCCCTTGTTAAAAAGGACACCTGAGACAGAGAGGAACATGAAGAGAGGGGGAAAAGAAATGGAGAAACGAGGCTGGGGAGGGACGGAATGAAAGCTGGGGAAGGGGTCAGTGGAGAGGGAAGTAGGGACGCTCCGACCGAACCAGCCTGCTGCAGGACACTAACAGCCTGCTCTCAGCCACACGGCAATGAGGATGTGCTTGACGCTGGGCATCCAGCTGGAGTTCTGGCCGTTTCCACAAGAAGGGATGGAAACTATGAGCCTCGTGTCTCTTCTTCCCTTGTTTCCTGCGGAGAGCCCCCGCCGTGCTGTTCGCCATCATCACCTACATGGGGCACAGAGCAGCAGCATCTCAGCAAGAGCCAACAAGCCAGACAACAGGAATTCCTCCTTCCCCGGCAGCTTCTCCTGGAAGACCCACAGCTTAGCATGAGAGCAGGCAGCTCCAGCCCCAAAACTGGTCTGTCAGGCAGGCACCAGGGCTCACCTTCCGTAAGGCAGTTGAGGTAAGCAGTCTGGACGCTGTTCCCATTGACCAGCGCCATCGCCTCATGCTTGGTGGAACTGCTCATGGTCTCTTCTTCCCCCTTCCCCTCCTCGTCATCTTCTGAGTCCACCAGCACTAAGATATCACCCGAGTCCTGATTCCTGTGAACAGCAGAGCAAGCAGAGGTGGGCTGAAAGGCTGAGGATGGCCCGTCCTGACCCCTCCCTCCAGCCTGTGCCTCCCCTGGCTTTGACAACCCTCTACGACAAAATGGCCAATTCTGATGGATTCTCCCAATCCTGCACTATGTTCAAAGAACAGCTGGTTTCAGACCCTGCTGGCAGCAACGCCACCACTGGCATTCTGCACTACTTCCCATTCGTCTTCCAAAGTCCTCAACCACTAATATTCTAATGTACTAAACTGCACGAGCCCCTCCCAAGTGGAGTTATTCTCCCCTCCTGTACACATGGGGATACGAAGGCATTCAGAAAAGAGCCTTCCCACGCCGCAGCACCACAGCTGTGGGAACAGAACCAAGAGGGGCAAGGGAAGGGAGCGGGGCCAGGAGGGGTGCGAGCAGGAAGCAGAGAAGAAACCCGGTGCACCTGAACCCCAAGAAGCCACTTGTTCACGTGCAGTTATCAGACATCCTCCCGAGAGAGGAAGGACATGGGCAAACACCCACACAGAGCGGCAGAAGATCACCGTTTCCATTTACTCTAAGTCTTCAGGCTCACCTGCACCAAGGAGCAGCTCTCCCACACAGCCTCCTCCCACGCTAACGGGCACCTTGCCAGCACCACCCCTGCGCATCCCAAAGCGACACCACTCCTGCTCTGATGCCAAGCGCTCTCCTCTCCCCCCATCCTCCTGCTCCCACGCCGAGTCTCACCCAGCCCCACCATTCCCTTCCCGTGGGAAGCACAGCTCCCACGTAGGAACAGCTTTGCTCTGGGGATGTCTCCTGCCTCAGAGGTGGATTCCCTACCCTACAGGGAGATCACCTCTGTCAGGAGGCGGACTAGCAAGGCCACGCAGGACTGGGCTGAGGAAAATCAACACTCACCTGAATGCAGCACCTGAACGGGAGAGAAGGGAAGGAAAAAGACAGCGTTAGAAACCAGCCCCAAAGCAGTCCCTTGGGCAGCGCGCTGTTGGTTTTACTGTACCACCCCAGCCAATCCTGCCTGCGGTAGGACGGTCTCTGGCAGCCACACATAGAGGCATGGATGCGAAGCGGACCTGCACACGTATACAAGGGGAACACCAGAGAGGTCACAAGGAAAAGGGAGAAGGCCCAGCACAGCACAGCTCCCTGGAGAAGACGAGGGGAATGTGCCTGAAGCACTCAGTTGGGGAAGGGCCTTGCGTTTCCAACCCATCTGCCTCCAGAGTTTTGACCAGGAGCAGGATGAGGCCCAAGGGCTGGGGTGATTGTCACAGCACACCAGAAGGGTCTAGCTGGTTAGGGATAAAACCAGGCCACCTCAGGAAGGAGTAACCTCCTCCCTGTCTTGTGCAGAGAAGAGCTCCTACCTCTCAGGCACAAGAGGGGATTGTAGTACAAGACGATCCCAGTGACGGTGAGAATAGCCAGCAGGGACAGGACCACCACTGCACCCACGACCCCGACGATGTTCACCGGCTCTGTGGAGAGGAGACACAGGAGACCAGCTTGTCAACGAGACATGGATGGATGAGGAAATCTCAGTGCCTGGTGCTGTCTCAGCTCCCATCTCCCATCACTGCAACAGTCCCACCAGCACAAGGGGCGAGAGTTTCAGCATTCATACTTCATTGATATAGAAAGCACCACACTAAGGCCCCTGTTTTTGTGCCCATGTGCATTTAAGTGAAAGGAAATCAACCCCTGCCCATTGCACCTTGAGCAGCTTGGCCCTCAGAGGTGCACCTCTGCACTCACAACCCCCAGGAGGGACCAAGGATGCTCCTCTCTCAGGCCCATTACACTGAGGAGAGGGGAATCAGGCCTTTTCACCCTGGGATGGAGGGAGCCAGTCCTGCATCTACACTTGCCGCAAGAGTATGGAAAGTGTCAACAGGTTAAGAGGGCTCTTAGTGGCGAATGGAGCCCCTTGGGGGCTTGCCAATTACCCCAAACGGCTGTGTCCCTAACTCCTCCTCAATCCCTGCTGCAGCAACCCCAGGCAGCCCCACTCACGCTTCACTGTCAGGCAGACGAACAACTCCCTCAGTCCCACGGGGTTCTGTGCCTTGCAGACGTAACAACCCCCGTCAGTGCCCTGGGAGCAGTTCCGGATGGTGAGCCGGGACACGTTGCCCTCCTGGGCAATGAGGTACCTCCCTCCGGGTCGGATCTCCACCTCTGGCTGGGTGATGCCCCGCAGCCAGCTGAGCCTCGCTGCCGGGGTGCTCTCAGTCACACGGCATGTCAGGGTCACGTTGTCACCCACAAAGCAGGTCTTTGGGGGCTCCGACTCCAGTGAAGGGATTTCTGAACAGCCCAAGGGGAAAAAAAAAGAAAAAGAAAAGAGTCAAGGAGGGAATGGAGGAGTTTAACATAACAAGCAATCAGCCATCTGACTGATTAATAATCATTAACAGAAGGAAGTCAGACAGGAGTCTGGGACTTGAGCGCTATGGGTTCGGCATTCAGCTCACTCACAAGACTTCAGCAGCCTTCCAAGGAGCAATCTGAGCAACTTTCACGTTGCTCAGTCCCTTTTTTGACACCTGTCTTTATATCCCCAGGGAGGAACAGTCAGAGGGTAGCCAGTGGGAAGATGGCAGAGAGGAGAAAGGTAGCCCAGGAATTTTCCCTGGGAGCAGCAGAGCTCACAACCCTTGGAGGATAAATACAGCTCAGGTTTTCAAAAGCCACTTCAGTCAGACCCCTTAGTTGCTTGAAGGGGGCCTGGGGGCATGCACAACCCTTCTGCTATAAACCCAGCCCGGCCAAATTTAATCTCAAGATGAGCAAGACACTAAAACCGCCTCTCACTTTCACACAGGCACGAGTGCTTGCACAGGTGAAAAGCTTGATGCAGAGAGATTCGTCAGCCCCTGAAGATGTACCCAAACCACAACTAACTCACCTGCGACTGTGCCATGATGGATCTCAGCTGCAGGACTTCTGTGCCTTGTGCAGTCACCTTTGCACAAGCCAAGCCCTGCCACGCTGCCTCATTAGCATTGCCCCCTGCGGCAAGTGCTCCCCCCGCAAGCCTGGCTTGCCTGATCACTGCCTTAGTGCTTTGGAGGGCAGAGAATGATGGGGGTGCCTGTCTGCCCCACCATTAGCAGGCTCATTAATAGTTAATAAGGTAGGCAAGTCAACTCACTTATCTCCACAGTGCATGCAGGCTGCTCCTGCTTGACGACATGGCTCCCGACACACTTGAACACTTTGTGGTGGGAGAGGTGAGAGCTGTTCAGCGTTTCCACGTGGGTGTCCGAGGAGCTCGTGGAGCTGATGACCCAGCTTGAGTTCTCCAGATCGTGCCCCTCTTCTCTCCAGTGCAGGGTGGGGTGGGGGTACCCCCCAGGCCAGCTGCAAAACAGCTGCAGCATCAGCCCCGACGAGGAAGTCTCAGCCCAGCACTTTGGGGTTGAATGCGGTGGATCTATCAGCAAGAACAGCACATAGTTAGAAACATTTCCAAGTCACAGCTCTTGGCACCTCAGGGCTGGAACCCCCAGAAGTGCTTGCTTTTGCCATCATTCCCCCTGAAAGTCTTCCTGCTTCCCCTGCCTGTCTTGCTCCCTGACCTGTGTCCCACAGCCTCAGGGGAGCACAACTCTGAATGACAGTCAACACGGACCAAAAGCCGTAACAGCAACCACAGCCAAGCCTTGAGGGACTAATGCACAGGGAGGAAAAAAATTATTGCCCCAGCTTTCTCCAACAGAGAGAAGATAAGCACCTAAAAACACAGCAGGAGAACAAAATCTCCGTGCTGCCCTTGGCAATTCATCACAGCACAGGTCCTCATGCCTCAGATAGAAGGGGGTGACACTGATTCACACTACTTAAGAACAAGGCTCTGCCTCTCCCTGTCGCTGATACAAGTGCTCGGATTTCCCAAGGGAACATGGAAAGCATGAGGGCTCTTGCCAAGGGACAAGTAACCAGCTTCTCAGAGCCACCAGCTCAAAGCTGGAGCACTTCCCCAGCAAGCCCAGCACATTGTTGGAGGAGAAGGCTGTTCCCAGCATACAAGATTCTCTCTCCACAGGGAATCCTGGTGACTCCAGCTCGCAGCGTCAGGGCCACAGACACGTGCCACTGAAGCCAAACCAATCCTGCTCCGCGGGGCCAGACAGTATCACTCAACCACGCACCACGGTCTGTGTCTGCACCACACCTCAGCAGGGGGGACAAACTCCAGCAAAGAACATAGGTAGGGTAAGTCACCACTGGCCTCCTGCCAGGGCTGATCACTTGGTAACCGCCACAACTATGTTTGTTACTTAAATACAGAAACAACTACATGATAGCAGGAATGGGTCAGAAGTCAATAGAAACCCAAGAGCAATCCCTTTGGGCAGAGCGGGTCTCACGTTTCATGCAGTATGATGCAGTATGAGTTCCTGCCTCTCTCCCATCAGCTGGCTTCACACACACACCCGTGCACAGATAGACACACGTGTTCGTTTAACAGCCATAGGGATTCTGGACTCCGATCCAGGCAGAATTTACACACTGTACCCTTGTGGCTGGCTTGCCTAATGCAAAACTGAACAAGACCCCACCAAGAGATCAGATGCTGCAAAAGCAAGCCCCTCACAAGAGGTGTCAGAGGGATAGCCTGATGTTTATTTTGCAGAGCATTTATTCAAGTGATTCTCAAATGACATGAGTTAAAAAAAAAAAAAATCACAGCAAAACCCCAGGTGAGTGACAAGAACATACCTTCTTGGGGCTTGGCTTTCCAGGAATTATACACACGCATCTCGTATGATCTTTGAAACCATCCAGCTCTGGCAAGCAAGTTCTCCATAACACTTCCTCTGTCCCAGCTCTGGGAAGGTCTCACAACCAATCCCAAAACCTGGCTGTGGTTAATAAAAGCAACCTGTCAGCCTGAATCACCAGAAACTGCCCCATGTCAAGAGGCAGACGCAGCCCTTCCAGGACATCCAGCCAGAGAGCTGCACTTTTTGTGCTGGTTCCAGGAACCTGCCTCCTGAAGCCATCAGCTTTACATCCTGAACTCCTGGGCTCTCCCAGTACAACTCTACTCTTCTGTCCAAATGCTAACAGAGATCTCTTTCCAAAATGTTAACACAACAAAACCCTAAAAACCCCCAACCAAAAAAAAGACTCACAAAACACCAGCAAAAAGGACCTCATGCCTGCAGGAGAGCCAACGGCAGCTTGTATCAAATTGCAGAGAAACATACCAAGAAATCACTTGGAGGTGTGCAATTGCACACTTCTTCATACCATGTGCTTCCTATCCAAACCAAACACAGAACAGCAGCTCAGGGCTGGGCTGCACCTTTGTCATGTTGCTAGAATGTTTACTCTACTGCTTGTGGTTTTTTTTAAAATGCAGTTTTAAGCAAAGAGAACTTTTTGGTACAAGCCACAAGGTGGGTTGAAGACTGTCAATTGGTAACTCCCACATGAAGCCCACAGATCCTGGGTGGCTCTTTTACAGCGGTGCCAAGTCTGTGTCTGAGAGGTTCACTCCAGCCTGGGCTAAGCTGGTCCAGTAACAGTGAAGTGTGAAAAATCAGGGCCTGCGCTTCTAGTCTGAGGTTGAGAAGCTTCAGCTTCTGGCCTTTGCTGATGCTTCTTCTGCTGATCTAAAGCACCACCAGAAGTACCTCTCTCACCTATTTTAAGGGCATGGCACTGTCCCATATCAGCTTTGTAACCTTTGGAAATTAATTGACACATTATTTCCGTGCTAATAAATGAAGTTCAGAGTGCAGCACCAACACTTGGCATGCCATAGATATCTTTTGCTCACGAGTGTTTCACACCAATGCTCCAGATTTAGGGCTCCCCCCTCCTAAGCCCTGTGCCTACATATATATTCTCTGAAGGAGCCTGGGGTTCGATTCCTTCACTCCAGCCCTCCTTGACGCTCCAAACCCCATCTACAGGTTCCTTGCCCCAGGAAGGGAATTTTTACTTGTGTGACCTTACAGAGATTTAATCTGCACAAAACAGGTACAACAGCACGAACCCTTCACCAAACACCTAGGAGGAAGGAACACCCTGAATGCAAACAGAAAACAGGTCTCATGCACGGTACGTGTTGACAGAAAGACCAGCAAGAAAGGAAGGGGCCAATAGACCAGAGTGTTACTGAAATAGTCAAACTGGCAGCAGCCTTTCCCTCTTCGCAATCCTATAAACATGGGTTTGGCTGGCATAAAGGACAGCAGGTCACAGCCTAGGTGTGAGGGGCCAGAGCCTACAACACATCTGATTTGACTTGGTGAAGGGGCCAAGAGTGGTACCAGCCATAGGACCTGCAGTCCCTGATAATCTGGAGGCGGCTGCTCCCACAAAACAGATGAGGCATCTGGGCAAGATAATGGTTCCCCGGCAGAAGCAGGAAGGACCTGTGGCAGTGGTGTGCAAAGCAAGCGACTTGAGTGCTCTCCAGCCCGATGTTCCACCTGTGCTGTGAAGATTTCTAAGAGAATGAATGAATGAAATAGGGATGGAAATGGGAAAGAGCACCAAAAGACACAACAGGACAAAAAGGTTGAAAGAATGGCCTGTGCTGGTAATGACAGGCATGCTCCCAGGACAGTGCTCCTAGCAGTAAATTTGAGGAATGTGGTGTTTCCATCAAAACTGGAAGGCTGCACAGTAAGCCTTGGCACAGACAACTCGTCAGCTGAGGACCCTCCATCCTCTCACCAAAACGATGGCAACAAGGAATGGCACAGCACATCTATTTCAAACACGTATTTCAACCAAGGGGAAAAAAGAGAGTGGGCAGCAGCCCCCACCCTAAGATTTATGAAGGCTCAAGTCAGCCAGATTCTGAGGCAAAGGGCCACCCTGGAAGAGCTACAGGATACGAAAGATCTGACCAAAAACTAGTTTATCATCACCAGTGAAGAAGGAATTGAAGAGACATAGTGAGGACTTGACAGCTGGCATTTCATCCTCTGCATCGCAAACAACTGATCCTTGACAGACCATTTAGACACGTCTTGGTGCTCGTGAGTGAATGTGTAATTAAGTAGTATCAGCCTGCTCACAGATTTTGCATGATAAGACTACCTTGCCGTTTTTTACATTACTTTTCCACCAGTGCCAGATGAATCTGGGGACCTGTGAGACTGAGGGGAGGAAATTCACAGATGCGGGACAGACTTACTGGCTACCAGGAGCCGGACCCTGTGCTCATGGTCTGTCTTGTTCAGCACTTCTTTGCAAGTGTAGTTGCCTTCATCCTGCACACGCAGCTCCGTGATGCGCAGAGAGCTGTTGTCAACCAAGGAGAAACGGACGTCCGGGGGAAAGGTGACCCTTGAGGAGAAGAGCGGGGGGAAAGAGTGCGGATCCCCTTGAAACCAGACCACCTCGGTTGCTTCTTTGGAGACATTTCGGCATAAAAGGAGGATGCTTCCTCCAACCTTCCCAAAGACCACTTCCTCTGTTCCTGCAAAACAGAATGGACAGTATTAGGGATGTAGGGAACCGGCAAAGCCCTCTTCTGTCAGCAAAGACCCGGACATCTGATATATCTCAACCCTCTGGGGTCCTTGTTAGCGGGCTACTGTCAAGGGATCTCCGAGATGCATTTGGCGACTAAAAACGTTTGAGTGCAGACGCACGATCAGGAAGAGGAACGCAGCTTAAAAGGCTCAAGAAGAAAGCAAGGACAGGCTATTTCTGCCCGAGAGAGGAGGGCAACAAAGAAGTGACCTGAAGGAGCCAGAGAAGAGCGGTGTTAGAGCCCTAACGACGTGGGGTCACAGCAAAGCCCACGCTCCGCCAACGTTTTGCTGGACCACTTGCCCCAGTAGCCTCATCCCTGCACCGCTCAGGAGGGTGCATGGTACTGAAAAAAGAGACAAAAACCGCCTGGGTATTGGCAGCTGTCGAGGAAGATGACATGACTGTCGATATCCCCCTTTTGCCTTTTTCCTATTTTCCCCTTCCTGCCAAGTGGCACCTGGACCCTACAGCCAGCTCGAGGGTCTGCAGGAGTCCCCGCTTCTACCAGCCCCCTCAGCGTCTGCCCTGCTTGTTTTCAATGGGGAATCGTGTTACTTTCAACACAAAAAAAATTACTTTTTTAAAAAAATAAGTCGGTGTTAGGGCCCACTGGGGAGCTCCCCTCAGGAGCGCGGCGGACTGAGGTACGGCTCTAAAAGTCGCCCACACACGGTGGCCGCTCCCCTCCCCTCAGCCCCTGCTACCTGCGGCGTCCCGGCGCTGCACCAGCCTCCAGACGCAGAGGGCGAGGAAGAACCGGGCTGGCGGCGTCCCGCCGGGGAACCGCATCGCCGTGTGCTGCCGCCAGAGCCTCCCGCCTCGGGGAGGCGGCGCTGCCTCGCCTCCGCCCCGGCGAACGGGCAGGGGAGGGCCGGCGGGCCCGTCCTGCCCCGCTGCCCGCTCGCTGGGGCCCGTGAAGGGGGTCGGGTATCCATCCCCGCCGCCTCACACCCGCCATCTTGAGCGCCCGCCATCTTGGGCGCCCCCCCCGACCCCGCCCGCCATCTTGGGGGCACCCCCCCCCCCCCGCCATCTTGGGCAGCCCCCTCAGAGCGGCCCGAAGCCGGTTTCCCTGCCCGGGCAGGCAGGCACTGACCTGGGGTGCAGTCCAAGGATCGGGAACGTTTAACGCAAGGAGGATGGTGTTTCCAGACGGCAAAACTAAGTGAAGGTAGTAAGCAAACCCCCTGCCACCCAGAGGATCTTCCATAATTCAACCACTTAGAGACACCCCAAAAGCAGCGGGAGCGGGAAGAACAGTGATAAATGACTACAAACGGTGCCACAAACTGTATGATTCTTGGCTAAGGGCAAAACCAAAATGAAAAAACCCCAGGCAGCAGCATAAACCAAAGCTGGAAAGAAGCAGACCACAGACCGAAGAGGGACTGGCAGGAGGAAGCAGGTGGAAGGGGTAAAGGATGAGCTTCTCCACAGCTGGATGGGTCCCAAGGAAACAGGCAACAAACAGAAAGGCACTAGTGCTTTCGGTTTCTTTAAAGGCATTCCCTCGGATTCCCCTGGGTGAACATAACAAAAGCACAGCCAGTGTGCTGTTCAATGTCTGCAGCAGATGTGTTATGAGAAATTGTCCCAATGACAGGTTTTTCTTGCTGACTGATGCCAAGTAGACCCAACGGTCCTGCATTGTCCACCATTGCAGACAGCAACTTCCATGCTGGTTTGTTGTATGCAGTAATACATAGATTACTTCTCTGCGTAACCCCGCAAAAAGGGCCGTAAAGCACGCAGGTATCCTCAGGTTCCTCCAGGACACCTTACCGCTTGGGAAAGGCGCAACACGGCCAGCTCTCCAGCAGCTACTGCACATTGGGCTAGGGCTCCCATGGAGCAGAGCAGCGAGATCCACGGGGCTGGCCCCTGGCACGTAAATTATAACCTAATTAACGTCAGGGCCAAGGCCGTTAAGCAGGGGCAGGGCTGCTGCTTTAGGTAATGGCTCTGCTTCTGCGCCCCGTCGGCCGCGGCCCCCCCGCTTGGGGGCGCCCCAACGGCTGGAGCGGGGGAAAGGCTAGCGGCGCGCCGCCGCCAATGAGAGCGGGGCGTGGCGGCGCCTCCGCCAATGGGAGCGGGGGGGCGGGGATTGGGCGGCGCGGTGGCGGTGCGCGGAGCGGAGGGGAGCAGCAGCCATGCCGGTGGACCTGGGGCTGTGGAGCGGGCCGCTGAGCCTCACCGAGGTGGAGCAGAAGCCGGCGCACCCGCTGCGTGTCAAGTATGGCTCCGTGGAGATAGACGAGCTGGGCAAGGTGCTCACGCCCACTCAGGTGAGCAGGGCTCGGCCCCGCGTTCCCGGGGAGGGGGGGGGGGGTGTGTGTCGCACGGGGGCGCGGCAAAATGGCGGGAGGCGGCCGGGCCTCTTGCGCCTTCGCTCCGGCAGCTCCCATCGGAGCCTCGCCGGGTGCGTGGGGGGGAGAGAGGTGCCCCGCTTTCCTGTCGACTTTTGTGCGGGGGCGGCGCGGTCAGGCCTGGCTCCGTGCTGCGGGAGAGGTCCCGGCGGCTCCCGTGGGCTGGGCGTGAGCTGGCGCTGAACGGCCTTGAACTCGTTCGGGTGCTGCTGGCTGCGCCGGTCACGCGTGGCCTCCGTGTGCAGTGCAAGCTGGCTGGCGCAGGCTGCGTGGTGCGGGCAGGAGGGCTGGCCGGTTGGGCTAAGGCTGTCGTCTCTCCAGGTCCAGCATCGCCCCACCAGCATCGAGTGGGATGGCTGTGATCCGCAGAAGCTTTACACCCTGGTTCTCACAGACCCAGATGCTCCCAGCAGGAAGGACCCAAAGTTCAGGTAATGGGCACGGGCAGCTCCCTATCTCGCCTGGGGAAAAGGGAGCATCTCTCTTGATCTGAGCAGAGGCTTAGAAGGAGATCAGGAATGTGCTCTGCTTAAGGTGCAGCAGTGAGAAACAGTGCCCTTGCATCTCTCCTTGAGACAGGGACAGCATGGGGAGGAGCAGCTGCTTTTGCCAGGGGTGGTTGAAGGTCTGCTGTTGCTTGGAGAAGCACAGCATTAGCTGCCTGCTCTAATTTGGCACATGTGTGAGTTGGAATTAGGTCTGTCAGTACTAGCAGCGGAGTCTTAAACCTGGGACCAGCTCACCTTTCTCAAATCAGGCTCAGAAGCATGTGGAATACCCACTCTTAGAGGTCAGGCTCTGGGAAACCCAGGCAGGATGACAGAGCTGGTTTTGACAGGCTCTGCTGCCTGAAGGAGGCAGTACCTGCTCTAGGACTGGTGCTCTTTGGGTTTGGCAAAGCAGGAGTGGCAGCTGTTAGCTTCAGTTACCCTATACTGACAGCCTGACAGAAAAGCAGCAGCTCGGAGTAATGAAGGATCTTAGCTGAGGCTGTGATGCAGTCTGATTGTTTTTTGCCTTCTTCCAGGGAATGGCATCACTTCTTGGTGACCAACATGAAAGGCAACAATGTGGGGAGTGGGACTGTGCTGTCAGATTACGTCGGCTCTGGACCTCCCAAGGGAACAGGTCGGTACCTGGCTGCAGCAGTTCCCACATTCTGAGCACAGCCGTGCCGCATGGATCAAATGCGGTGCGCAGGGGAGGGTGGGGAGGCCTGCAGAAAACTGGCTGCCTGCTTGGCGTGTGCTGCATGGCTGGGCAAACGCTGTCCTGTGCTGTGGAAACGGACCATGCGGGACTGCCTGCAGCTGCTTGTAGCCATGGCCAGCGCGGACACGTCCCTTTGTTGGATGGCAGGCTTGCGCTGTCCTGCCTGCAGTTTGTAGGCAGTGTTGCTTGGTGAGGGGGAGCACTAGCTCAGGCAGGACATGAGCTATTTAAGCCTATCTAGTACATCTTCTCTAAGCTCCTTTAGCTCCATCATACTTACCCTTCTGATCCTGGGGAATGCACGTGTCCGTTTCCCTGCGTTCCTGGGGTCACTTCAAAGCAAACCTTAAACCCGGGAACTGCAGGTGACTGGCACTTGTAATGCTGTCTCCTTCCCACAGGGCTGCATCGCTATGTGTGGCTGGTGTATGAGCAGCCGAAGCAGCTGACCTGCAACGAGCCCATCCTCTCTAATCGCTCTGGTGACAAACGAGGGAAGTTCAAGGTGGCTTCTTTCCGCAGCAAGTATGAGTTGGGGGTGCCGGTGGCTGGCACTTGCTACCAGGCAGAGTGGGATGACTATGTGCCAAAGCTCTACGAGCAGCTGTCAGGGAAGTAGGGCGAGGGGCCCTGAAGAAGCACTGTGCAGCATGCTCTGCGCCCCTGGAGACCAAGCTGGTCAAAGCACATCGCTGTAGTTTTGTTTGATTAGTGAGTTAAACCCAACTGCTCCTGTGCTGACTGCTGGAACTGTAACCCTGTCACTGTCCCTGGCCTGAACCTGCTTCTGCGTCAGTGTGGTCCAGACCTGTGCTGGGCTTCAGCCGATTCCTGTAGGTACAGGTAATCGCTAGCTAGATGAGCTTCTGACAAGGTGTCCCTCTAAGGGCCACCCCCTCCAAGCTGACCTGCTTAAGGGAAACCAAACCCTCTGTGAATTAGTGTCACTCAGTGTTTCTACTATACTGAAATGGTATTATGTGGCAGCGGTGTGGGTACAGAACCACTTCTGGGTTGGTGCTGGCAGCGTAGCCTCCCCTTTCCAGGAGAGGAAATGGCAGTCTAAGGGAAACTACTGTTCTTTTGGTTTTGTTTTGGTTTTTTTTGTTTTTGTTATTTTTACCCTCAAGTATTTGGCCAGTGCCTCCACTTCACTGAAGTGAACCACTAAAACAGTGAAGGCATAGCTGGTAGGAGGAGGCAGGGAAGCTGGTTTATAGCACTACCTTCTGTTCTCTGTTGCCCCTCAAAGCTGAGAGACCACTGTCATTTTGTTCAAGTTCTGTTGTGACCTGATGTTAACGTGCTGTTTGCTCACAGTGCAATTAAAAACTTACCACGGTGGATGGTGTGGTTGTCTTCTTGGGGGACGAGGGCAGTGCTTACAGGAGCAGGTCGCTGTCAACAGGTTCCTTTCCTCCTGATGTAGAGAGGCTGGACCCTCTGGCAGGAGCTCCACCTTCCTGGCAGTGCCACCTGAAATAAGCGCTGATGCTGGAGGAACGCAGCTCAAAGCAGTCACTGTCTTTCCAACAGCCTACCTTGTGCCAACTTAAGTCTACTCGCCTTGAGGTGCAGCTCGCCTTCACAGTAAAGGCTTATGGCAAACAGAGTGCTGGCAGGCTGGCTTTAGAAATTCAGAGAGGACACTTCTTTTTCCAGGGTGTTTCTGAAGCCACCATCTCAGCAGCAGCAGGGTGATTTACCCCCTGAAAACCTCCTGTCCCCTGTTAGAACCTTGACATTCCTTGCAGCTGATGGGGCAGCCTGTGCTCACAGCTCTGTCCTGTGCCTTGGCCAGCTGTGGGGGAGCAGAGCCAGCTGTTAACGAGCCCTTCCACCCTGGAACGAGCCTCCTTGTGGCTGAGGGAGCCCAGTGCCTTTAGCCCATGTTTGGTAGCTGGCAGAGGTGCCTGTCCCACGGGATCTCCCATGCATGGTGCTCCCTGGAGGCCTCCTCCTTTCCACCCAGCAGGTGCTGTGCTGCAGGAACTCACACTGCCACAGCTGAAGCCCGATTGCAGATTTCAGCTCCTGTGAGAAGCACCACCAGCTTTACTGACCTGAAGCCATTTCCCAGCCAAGCTGCAGGGTCCCAGTTGTTTTCCTGATCCTCCAACAGCTTGCAGTGAGGCCTGGTGGTGTCTCCTAAGCACTTAAAGCAGAAAATGAACTTTTGGTCCGGTCTGACATCTTTAAAAAGTTAAAAAAGAGGAAGCCAATGTAATTCTACTTCATGGAACGAGAAGCATTCCCCCTTTTCTAAACTGCTGCTTTTCTCAAAGATCTGCACCCAAGTGATCAGAGAAACAGGTATCAAAAACCTCAACATGCTGCGTCAGGGCCCTGTAAAAATCAGCATGACGCTGTAATGACCAAGACCCACAAGATGAAACGCATCAGGTGGGTGGAGACATGCTTGAGAACAGCCATACTTCACCAGGCTCAGCAAGGGCTGATCCACCTTGGGCTGGAAGTGCGACATAAAGAATAAGCCGCAATCCATTAGCCTAAAAACCTCCACTGTCAAGAAAACCAGGTTTAGAACAAAGCCCCAGAGGTTCCTCCAGCCCTCACAGGGCTGGAGGGACATCTCACCCCTTGCGTGTCCACAAGAGGTGCGCTGGTGGGAGTGCAGTGGGTCACCTCCCCTGTTCCCACCTTCAGACTGTGCCAGGGACAGGCCACGAGCCGCTCTTGCCACAATGAGACAGCGAGGCATTGTGATGAACACTTTTATTTACAAATATAATTAAAAGCTCTGACAGTTATTCATGCTCTTCCTTGGAACCTGAAAAATGTTTTTGTTGTTTTGTTGTTTTTTTTTGTTGTTTTTTGTTTTTTGGTTTTTTTTTTTTTTTTAAAGTGCATGCAAAAGAAGTAAAGCCTTTTTTTTTTATCTTTTTATTGTAAGAAAATACACAGTTTGAAAGTGTGAATAATGCAATATTTATGACCAAGATCATGGGGTTGGGGGTGGACTTGGGGGAGGAACAACAAAAAAAAAAAAAAAAGAAAGAAAAAAAAGGGCTGGGGATGATCTAACAGACAGTGTTGAACTCCAAGTACTGAACTGGAGAGTGGGCGGGGTGGCTGGGAGCAGGAGGGAAGGGGGGAAAGAAGTAAAAAAATTTTTGATCAGAGAAACAGTTAAAATACAATATGAAAATAAGTAAAAGCTCTCCTTAAATTCCTTCTATACACAAAATACACGATTTGACAAAGCCCAATTTGTGCTACTGGGATCCTGTGGGCTCATTTAAGTGTATTCACATTCTCTGCGACAGCAGAAAATGATTATGATACAATCAAGAATATGCCGAGGACCGAGGTCTCATCCCCGCCTCGCCTGGCATGGTTCTTCTAAAAATCACCAGATCTTCGCCCCGCCCCTCCCCACCCCCAAAAAAGTAATAATATGTCACCACTGATATGTACATCACGATTAAGTTTTTTTTCTGTAAAATGTATCAAATTTCTCAATCTTTAATAAAATTTTTTATTATTTAATTATTCCTGATGAATAAATACCAAAAAAATAAAAATAAAATAAAATTATGCAGCAGCTAGTTAAGGTAAGGCTGCGGATTTAGTCTCTCTCCCCCTGGGTTTGTATATATCTTTTGATTATTATTTTTTTTTTTTGCTTGTACTTTCATTGATTGGTGGTAAAATGAGTGATTGCTCAAAAGCAACATACATCCACTTTTTTTTTTTTCCATTAAAATTGTCTCCAAAGTTTTCACTGAAACATTTTTAATCATTGCACAGAGACATCAATACTGTGACATACTATGGAAAAGACCGCCAGGAGCTGTCCTGCACCGGGACTTGACACAGGGGGAAAGGGGGCCCCTGATGGAGTAAGAATATACAGGCACTAGTCCGACACGATGTCAGTAAGAGAGACAGAAAGAGAGAGAGCACGCCCGTTAACATGGGGAATGTTGGTTTTGCAAGTTTCATCATTGTTTTGTTTGCTTTTTGTCTTTTTTTGTTTTTAAATGGCAAAGAAATTTAATCTCATCTATAGTCCTCCTTGGGATATTCTAATGTGACCAAATTCCCAAAGCCCATTCGCAAGCTCTCCATGTCAAACGTTTCAATCTCTCGCTCCTGCCTTTCCAACAGAAACTTTATCCTCTCGCTGCGTTCCTTCTGGAGGGCGGCTAGCTCCTCTTCGATCTGAAAGAAGCACAGTCAGCAGCCCCTTAGCAGAGCATGACCGCCCCGGGTATGGCAGCTCCCGACGCACGGTGCCAGCCCCGTGTCCGAGGCGAGATCGACACGTCTAACCGGGTACCCCCTGGCAGCCCACCCAAAACGTACCTTTTGTTCAAGATGTGCCCTGCGCAGCGACACCCGTTGCTCCAGCTTCTGGAGTTCTCTTTCGTGCTGTGCTTCTGTCTGCATCTTAATTTTGCTCTGGTATGCGTTGAGCAGCTCCATCTCCTGCTGGAGTTGCAGTCTCAGGGCTTGGCATTCTGCTTCTTGGGCCTCATCCAGCCGTAGCTGTAAGATCATTGGGAAAACAACATTCAAGCCTCCACTAGTAACTTCTCTGCTCCGACGCTAGCAACACACCGCTCTTCCTTCTCAAAGCTGGGGAGCCTCTGGTGTTGGTGGCAGAATGAGAAAGCAGGAAGGGCTTCATGAACAGCTGCTTCCCCACTGACACAGAGGCAGAAGCCTCAGAGAAGATCCAATTCTAAACCCCAGCATGCGAGGGGCAGCGGGGAAAGGATGCGTGTTCTGGGGGATGCTTATTACAAGAGGGAAAGTACGACCTGACGCGTTATTTAAAACAGTTGTTAAAAACACAGCCGCATCGCTCACCATCCGGCGGCTAGGACGGGAAGAACACGATATGCTGCAAGGACTGATGGCCCAACTGTACCCCAACTCCACGCACCTTGGTCAGAGACCCCCTGCCCAGGGACAGGAGGTGCTGGATGCTGCACCTACCGCTTGTGAGGCCATCATCTCGTTGATGCTCTGCTCATACTGCTCTGCCAGGATGGCGAGCTTCCTTGTCTGCTCATCCTTCAGACTCTTCAAAATTGTCTTGTGCTCACTCTTTGGAGTTACTTCCAGCTGGTGATTCTTCAGTGCTTTGTACTGCTTAGTTTGCACTTTGCATGTGTCCTGGAACTGCTTTTTGATCTGCATTTCCATAGCCTGCCAAGGAAGGAATGATGTGAGGAGCATGAAGAGCTTTGGGAATGGAAAGGTTGTAGTACATCCAAATGGGCAGGTTGGTGAGAGACAGCCACAGTTCTCCTGTGCTCTGCGCTGTCTCCTGCCCCTGCACGCGGGTTGAGCAGGGTGTACTCCACACACACAGCCACCTAACCAGCGGCATCAACTCAGGCTCTCCTTCAGCACTGACCACAGGCCTGGGCTGGGAACAGGATCCACTAAGCCCTCCTCAGCCCAGAACATCTCATCTCCTACCCCTGCTTCCTGCAGGTCGCCCAGCCCCTCACCCCGCCCCCTGCCTCCCAAAAAGCATTTGCTTTTTCAAGGCCTCCCATTTTGCTACTTCACCAAGGCCTCCACAAAATGCCTCCCCCATCTCAACCATGCGCTACATGGAGACCATAGATCCGAGAACTGGCGACGGTGTGACAAAGCGAATAAAGGCGACGTGCCTTTTTGGACGTTCAGAGAAGGAACAGAAATCTCCCACAGCAAGCAGGTCAGAGGTTTCTAATCAACCTGCAGCCAAACTGGGACAGAGCACAGCACTCAGCACACCCATGTTCTCTCTCTCCGTTGACTTTGAAAGTGAGGAAGCATCACCCAACCCCTTTCCATATCAAGGTTTATAGGCTGACACCAGCAAGGGCCTAAAGAAGCACAGCTCATCAGAAGCAAATTCTGTAATACTTTGCTAAGGACTAGCCTATTTTTACCCAGCAGCCTCAATTAGCATGGCACTTAAAAATTCCTCAGTAAGCTCTTTGCTATAATAGCCTACAACTTTCTTATACCAGAGCAGCCCTGCGCAAAGGAAAGGGAGGCAAGGGAGAGCACACAGTGCTGGTGGAGAACAGCGGTTCTGCAGCATGGATGCTGCACAGAGGAGGCAGCGAGCGCACAGCCCAGCCTGCCTGGCAGGACAGAGTTTGGAAGAGGAGGAAGGAAAGCTTCCAGCACCTTCAGGTTCTTTGGTTGCTGCCGGAGCTCCATGAAATGCTTCCTGTGCAGCTCCCGCTCTCGCCGCTTGTTGTATTCCAGCTGGTTCTCAAGCTCAGTCTGGTGCTGCAGCCGGATCAGGTCCATTCGCAGCTTCTGCAGTGTGTGCAGCTGTCTGTATTCCAGCTCACGCGTCGACTCGTCGTGCCGGATCAGCATGGCGTGCTCCATTTCCTTCTGGGTCCGCTTCTTGTTTAACTCCTGCACAAGAAGACAGCAGAGCACAAGACAAAAGCTGAGGAGTGATTCTCTCTGCCCTGAGACGCAGTAGAGTTTGTGAGGCTGGGTGTTTTGGTCACTTGTCTAGGCAACATCAAGGACTTCCACGTACCGCAGGGAAACACAAACCCAGCAGCACGATGGGAAGGCTAATAAAGCAGCCACCTAGCATCCATCCATCCATCCCCCTGTAACCTGCTCCTCTGGCAGCTCCTGGATCACCCAGGGAGTCTCCAGCAGGTGGCACTGGGTCCACACGCAAACCCTCTGTGACTGCCGAGAATCACGGAAGTTATAATAAATGCATCCTGGGGTGCTCAGAGCTGGGGTGACTGACAGAATCAGGGGCTCTTATTTGTCTGTTTTAAATTACCCTGAGCCCCTGCTAGGCACTGGGAGTTGAGGCTTCTCTCATATCACTTATACTAGAATGGCCAAAGCAGAGGCAAACAGCTCCAACACACACACCCGATAAGAAAAAGAATTTCATCTACCATTGTGTGTACAGGTGGCTTTTGGCCCCAGGCACAGCCCGTTTAAAATGAGGATACAGCCCAAGCCTCACACAATTTTGCAATGTGCACATCAGAGTTCCTGCACATGGTGCCCTGCAGTCTAGGAAAACCTTCACTGAGTTGCAAGCCAAGGAAGAGGAAGATACCGGATTCTCTCCCCGATTACTGCCAGTATTTCTGGCTCAGGGTATCAGCAACAACTTGTGGAGCATGGAGCTGAATCCAGCTCAGTCAAGCAGTGATTACAGCTGTACCCCTTGCTGATATTTGGTGACCTTCACAGATGGTCTGCTGGTACATCTCAGTTTCAGCTCTCAGGTTTACAAACTCATCACTGTGCTTCATGCTAGACTAAGACAGGCACAGTGGGAGCTGCCTCGCACTATGCACACGCACAGTGCCCAGCACAGGGAGGGCCCAGTGTTGGCTCAGTCTAACAAGTTTCTGCAGTAAAAGCAAAAAAATCTAATTATTTTGAGTTGTTGCTTGCATGCTGTAATCCTGTTTTAATTCTCAACATCAGCACCTGCAAACAGGCACTTCAGCCCCTCTGGCTATTACAACTGTGACAGGTTTAAGCTAGGAGGATGGGGAAGGAAACAGGGCCAGGTCTTGCCTCTGCATTCTTGGCCATAAGGATGTTGCACATGTTTACATTTAAGCAAAATTTGCACCTTGACAGCCAAGATAAAAAATTAGATCTGCTGGTGTGCTCAATCATTTCCCACTTGCACAAAGGCAGGTAGCGCACTGAACAGGCACTATGTCAGCCCATACAGTGAGCTGTGGCACTTGTGCCTTCATCTTAGGACAGGACAGCCAGCCTCTCTAGTGCCCATTCCACACCTGATTTCAGTTCACAGAGCATGAACAAACAGAGGCACTCCACTTCTCTCAAACACTTTCCCACTTGAAAAAAAGAACCTCTGTGGTTACTTAAAATATCAAGACAAAAACATTTTGGAAGTGTTACTTACTTCAGGTGTCTGATCCAGTGAATTTGAACCAGTTAGTAGGGATGTTATTTTCAGGAAATAAACACATCATTCTGAAAATTAGGTCTCTCAAGAGCTTAAATGCAGGAGCTCAGAGGAGTGTTTCCTAGTTAAAATACCATGCTAGGTAACTGAACTCTGTTCTCATCCCTGCCACAGAGCTTATATGCTGTGATAAGGGTGCCCAAATCTGATTTTTCAGCCATTCATTTTCAGGGTGTCCAAGTTGAGATGTCTGGATGTGATCTGCAAAGCAGCTGAGCAGCCCCAGGCACATCTGAAGTCAAGGGCAGCAAAGCTCCAAACAGGTGAAATATAGAGCAATGCTAAATATGCCAGAAAATTTGATGGTAGCAGACTAAGTACATGATTATTAGAAATTTTTGACCACTCACTCTCATCTTTACTAAAATACCTTCTCATCTGATAGTCTTTATCAAAAAATAACATTGATGAAGAATTCAGATACTATAGTGATGAGCGCAGAAAAATCTACAAGTAATAATTCTTTCTCCAAAGTGGTATTTGACTACAGGCAGCCTGGAAGGCAAGGGTTAATAACTAATGAGAAAAAGCAAGATGTTAAATAGCTTCTCATTAACAAACTATTGCCCATTCTGTGCATTAACTTGAGCAGAGCCCAGTGGAAAAGCAACATCTGCTTACTTGTAGACAACCAGAATGCAGACACAAGAAAGGACTGAATTTTTGGCATTTCTTACATTTGTAGCATTTCATTCTGCAACCTTAATACTGTTCTTTTAAGGTTATTACTGGTTTATTACACATATTTCAACTGCATGAGTTTTCTTTAGCCAACAAGTAGAACTCCTCACATGATGATGCCCTTTCAGCCGTCTCACAGGTGGCCCTGGCACTCAACATGGCACAAACTGCCCTGTGCTGCAAAAGCAGCCCAGCAGGATCCCCCAAAATCTAATGCCCAGGAGCTCAGATGACACATCTTACACAGAGTGGGTGGCCTACATAATGTTTCCATCTGCAAATCAACAATGCCACCCCTCCTCAGTTAATAAAAGCATCCACATCTGTGTGGAAAACTATTTCCCCAAACATGTTTCCTACATTTTTCTCAGCTCTGTTTAGCAACTGGAAACATGAAGATCTAATGTCAGCAAACTGTTTTACAAATGTGAAGCTAAAACAGTTACAGAAACACTTGGGAAAGGAAGTGAAGAGTGCCATACTTCCCGAATGTTCTGCTGCTCCATCTCGTGCCTCTTGATCATTGTTTTTCTTTTGAAGAAACGGCAGTTTTTGTCGTAGTAGAGTCTCTGCTGGCTGAGAAGATGGGCCTCCTCTTCAGCCTGTGTGTGCTGCAGGTTCTCTTTATGTTTGGATATTCTTTCTTGCTTCTCTTTCTTCGGCGTGCTGTGGTCCTCATTCATTTCCTGCATACATACAGGGTCAAAACCAAGACTTCCCTTAGGATTACAGTGACACAGGACTTGGAGGACCTTCAGTCACTGGTGGCTATTCTGCCATTCAGTTCACAAAAGGACACCAAAATCCTGACTACAACACCAGGTACCAGCAGAACCAGACTCGTCACCTGCCATGACCGGCCCTACTGCCTCTTGTTGTATTATGACTCACCAAGTGGAGAAGGAAAAAGTGGCCATTAAACACAAACATCTCAGGGGGCTAAACAGCACAGCAATGAAAAGACAGTAACACACCACTGCAAGGGATGCTCTGGCTGTTCAGGAAAGAGACTGGGTCAAACCCTTTGGCTCCCTTCCCAGCTCTGCACCTGTTTTACAACGGAGTCCAGCTTGGGCTTAAGTTTCATTTCAACAAGACTCATGCTCGATTCTCTATCAAATCAGATACCTAACAGAGCTTCTTGCTATTCATTTTCTCACCTTGACATTCTTAACAGCAAATGATTTTTGTGATGTGGTGGGGACACTGTACTTAAGTAATGCAATTTGGAATAGATAAGCTATATACTAAGTTACTTCTTTTTCTAATTCATATAAGTGATCACAGGGCTTTTAGTCAAGTGACATCTAAATGGCTGCTCTGATTACTTCCAGCTTGAGCAAAATAAAAAAAAAACAAAAAACCAACCCCCAAAATAAAACAAACCCGATGAGGAAAAAGGGGAAGACGACTTCTCTGCGAAGTCCCATTTTCCCTCATCACCATTGGTTTCAAAGATTCTGCTCTTACAGCAAATTGTGAAGGCACCTCTAGTACCCTTACAGATTATTCTAGAAATGCTGCCAGATGCTCCCAGTTCCTGAAAGTTTACTTGCTGAGAATCTACATGTGCTTCCAAGCATAACAGTATCCCTTAAACCCCTGGGCTGGCCCAGTTTTGTCAAAACGAAAGTCTAGTTCGTGTTCATTCCACACCCCTTCGGCCCTGAAAATGATGGTTTCTTGCCTCTTTAATCTTTTCCTTGCAAAGCTTGTATTGTTTCTTCTGACTTTCTAAAAAGGTCGCCAGGTCTTTCTTTTGCTGAGCCAAAATCTGTTGCTGGAATTTCTTTTCATCTGCTGCAGCTGCCTTTGCCTGCAAAGCACAAAGGAAAAAAAAAAGAAAGAAAAAACCCAAAGGGTGAGGGAACAGGTACTGAATCCAGCACAAATCAGTCTCCTGTTGTGTGTTTTTCGGTCTGTCATTCTGCCATCGCTGTGCTAGACAAAGCCATGAGTATTCCACCACATGAAAGCTGCTTGCACAAAAACCCCATAATGCTCACATACCTTTAAGGGTTTCCTCATGCTTCTTACCTCTCTTACCAAAACCACCCCAGAGGGTAAAACCCCACTAATTTACCGTATGGATTAACGTGTTGATTTTTAAACAGACTGAGTAACAGCAGCAAGCTTTTGTCATTCCCTCAGCCATGAGGCAGAAGCTTCCTCCAAGGTCTCCACAGAGTTTGTCAGTCTCTTTTAGCCAGCTGTCACTAGCTACAGCATTGGTCGATGCCAATGGAGCGCCCATCACCCAGAAGGTTGACTTCTGGCTGGGAAGCTATTTCGCAAAACTAGCCAGGGCAGCTCCGGACAGTAACCGCACAGTGCACTTAAGAACATGGGGTTTAAGCAGTACTTCCACAGCCTTCTCTTAGAGGTCTGGTACACACCTCTCCCTCCAATCTTGATGTACAGCTAGGGAGCCTGTAACTCTACTCACCTCTTTCTCCATCACAGCCACTTGCTTCTTGGCCAGCTTCTCCAGCTCAATGGACGAGTTGTTGGCATGCGTCTCCACCTCCTTCTGCAGCTTGAGGCGGTGCTCGTCCATCTCGGCCTTCAACTTGTTTTCCAGGGCGATCAGCTGCTTCTGGTGCTGGCGCCGCATCCGCTTATATCCTGACATCTGTTCCCGCAACTCGTTCTCCTGCTCATGCTCATGGATCTGTCTTGTAACCTGATGTCAGGAAAAGGGGAAGAAGTGCTACATGGCCGCCTTCACAGACAAGCTGTCTCCATGTTAGCTGCTTACCTGTAAACCAGACCCTACTCTTATAAATCAACTTTCAGGGAATGCTGTTGCAGGTTTCAGAGGGTGCTGCTGTTTAATGTAAAAAATGAGGTCATAAGGTTTCTCTCTCCTGATTTTTACCCCCCATCTTTTCCTGAGAATTTTATGTGCATTTTCAGTAACACAGCCATGTTACGAATAAAGGAAACAGCAGGTTACTAATCACTCCATGAAACACTAGAGGAGATCTGGAAACAAAGGTGGCTGCTGGACAACCTTCTTCAGACACAGGACTCAAATCTTGAGGGTGACATGGACTTATAAGATGGCAGCCATTTTAAGAACACACACACCCCCCCCAACCCACCCATTCTTTCCTTCCTCCTCAAGTCACCACAGTTCCAATTCAGTCCCTCAATACCTACTTCCTGCGACAAGTAGCCTCCTTCAAAATTTCTTCTTAAAATTTGAGAGTATGGCAAGACTGAGCTCATTCCCTACCAGAACTGAAAGTTTTCTAACAAGGGAACGCTGTTCTGGAACTGTGTGCTCTTAACAAGATTGATCAGATGGTCTAAGCAGATTTTAAACTCTGCTCAGCTGAAACAAACTCACAAGTTCCACATTCATTTCCATGCCCAAGTGTATCCATGTGAAAGGAAAAAAAACCCGCCAGTAAGTTGTGCCAAAAATTTTCAGAAGAAAATGCGAATGGTAATGCTTCCATTTCAAAAGAAGAAAAGTGTCCAAGGCTGATTTTTTTTTTTTTTTTTTTTAAAATACAGTCCCAGGAACTTCACATATAAAGATCTACTGATCTTTTATATGACAGTCCTGGGAGCCAAAAGCTAGAGCCCTTAGTACATGTGTAGAGCTGCAGTCCCTGATTCTGTACAAGGAGACCTCTCCTTTCACACTTAACAAGTATGAAGCAAAGAGCTCAGCCCTTTGATGGTGATCATTGAAGCTTTATGAACCAACAGTCCTTCCTGCAGTCTGCAAGAGCCCAGCCTTCCTGATGCATTTCTGACAGCAGCCAAGAGAAAGAACTGGCACCTACTACAGTACTGCTGTCATTTGAAGGCTATTTTTCAGAGATCTTCAAAGTAAGTTCAGACGTAGGATGGGATGCACCTACAGACCTGAGAAGGCTCAAGTTCAACAGAAGATGAGCAGCTGCTTTACCGAGCAGCAAACCAAGGCCACTTGCTGGCAGCCCTGTGCTTCAGGACTAGTAGCTGATAGCAAGCAGTGATCAAGTAAGAGCTCCAAAATCAACAAGCAAGTTTAACACCATAACTGATGTATCACCCAAGGCAGACAGCATGCTGCCACCTGTCTCAGCTCAAATGACTACCAACACTTGGAAGGAGTGTGAAGAGGAGGTTAGGAAGAGCCTTCCAAAGCCTTCACCTTGAAATAGATTAACAACAATTTACAGTAAATAGTTACCAACCAAGAAAATGATAGCCAGAGTGCCAGAACAGAAACAAGAAGTGAAAGGATGAAGCGACTGAAGTGGACAGCCTCTGTCTTCCCCCATCCCTTCCAAAGACAACCCCAGAGAGAAAAGGAAACATCTGATCGCAAAGAAAACAAAGAACTAGCCTGACTACAGTGCTGTGTCAGACTCCATTACCAAGAAGTGATGATGGTGGGTTTTCCACATTAGTGAAGTCAAACATCAACTACAAGGTAAGCGATGATGCATAAATCACATCCTCCTTGTACGAGGAATTTTGGGATGTTATTTTGAAGTTGGCTGGATTAAATATACACTTACACCTCAGCAATTGGTGTAACATAGCAGCCTTCAAATGCTTGAGGCTAGGTAATGAAATAGATCTAAGCCAGATACCAGGAATATGTGAGACTGCAGAAATGACTACAGAAACACAAACACAGTATTAGTCCTCTGTATTGCTATAGTTCAAAAAGCCTTTTTTTTTTTTCTTTTTTAAAGTGTAACAATGACAGCCATACTTCGCGGAAGTTGGTAAGCATTTGAAGGAATTTGCACATTTCAGTCAAGTTCAGCAGGAATAAGATCTCTGACAGAAGCTTCCAGGTAATGAAAGTTCCTCTGAGAAGTCATCCAAGTTAATTTTAAGGGACAGATGTCAGGTAAGACAGGCAGACCCCCAACATTTCACATATGCCATTTACCATGTTAAATGACATATGACTTGGAGAGAACACACTTGGTCAGGGACTTGCGGAGACACAGAGATAAGTACCATGCAGCAGTACAAGATCTTCCTGGATGTGCTATTTTTGAGGCCCGGCCTTTTTGTGAGCAGTGGGACGTTCTGCACGGCACACTCCGTTCCAAGAAGTTGGCAGAATGAAGCAAACAGCAAGAGTATAAGAAAAAATGGATCTAAGAATCCACTAGCAACGTTCCCAGTTTCCCCTTCGGTCTAATCTCTAATGAGATTTAGAATATGCACTTGTTTTATTTACAGCAAAAATGAACTTTTATCCTTTTTTTTTTTTTGCTGCTCCTGTGCACACCATTTCCAGTTTTGCTCAGCTTGTCTCTCTAATGACAAGAATTCCATCTCTGAAAGATTTCACATTAGGTCTGGGATATTTATCCTCAACAATAGGATGCAATTACTAATTATAACACTAGCTGATAAAGCCTTTTAGTCACAGCAGCATATGAGACATTAAAAAGTCAGAGGAAAACAAAAGAAGCATTTCATTCCTGAAGACAAGAGAGAAGGAGAACAGTAGATTTGGTGGACATCTCATGGATTTAATGTCTGCATACAGCATGCTTGTGCTAAAGACCTAATTTATCACCATAATTTCTAATCAAGACCAACACTCTTCAGAACTCCGTCTTTGAAGACAAGGTCTCCAAATGGTGATCTCAGGGAATGGATGAAATTGGAAGAAATTAATATTAGTTACTGAATATGACCAGTTAGTACCAGAGAAGTTCTTCAGACTAAGCATGTCAACACATGAATGAATAAAGGATTATGGTTTTAAAGATTAAGCCCCTAATGAATGAACAGTTCGAGAAACCATTTTAAAAAGAAAATTTGGGGAAGTTCCAGTAATCACCTTTCTGGTGTTCTTAGACAAAGGCACTTGGAACTTTATGAAGTACTTGACAAACATAATCCCATAGATTATTATGGGGAAAAAAGATAACTGAATTGCTCATTGCAAAATTTGTTCTCCACATAACCAGAAAATGTCAGGATTCTTTAAAGCAGAAAACGGCAGTTTCCTGAAGCTCTATCTGCAGCATGCAATAATCAAGCAGATCATCAGGAGAACCAAAAAAACTGTCTAAAACAGAACAGCTTTTATTAAGGTATGACATTTTCTCAGTTTCTTATCTCTCTGTATCTTTGGCACACACAGAACTGAGAGATGTCTTTTCCAACCTACTCCCACAGGCAGTTCACTTGCCATAAAAATCCAAACTTTCCCTCTTTCACCCCTCCAGGATTTTTGCTTTACGTAAGGAAGTTGGACTCAACTTCTCCTCCAAACCAGCAGCTCTTTAGAGTTCCCTTTTCCACATTGTTTAACCAAGATACTGAATGCTCTCCTAAAGGACGGTTATTCTCACCTCACAATAACCAAAGAAAATACTGAGCTCCTCCTTGCTGGACAAAGCAGGGTACCAAGCAAGACACTGCTGGCAGCCTCTCACAGCAAGAAAAGAACTTTTGAGATAAGAAAGAACAAGTTTGGTATTTTTAGAGCAAAGATCTATAAAGGCAGCAGCCAGATGAGTCTGTTAAGAGAAACTCAACCATCTGGAATAAAATGTCATTGCTTCAGCAGAAGAGGGTGGAAGGGAACAGCCATCATGTAAATGTACCTGGTTTTGGAGTCAGACTGCCCTGATGTCCTTTTAATGGCCACATCCAGAGAAGCCTGCTCACACATAGCTAGGCATTTCGCTTTGCAGACCCTGGATGAGATCACATCATTCTTTCGCTGGCATTTGGATTTCAAAGACAACGCCAAGGCCTTCAATAAGAGTCCACACTGTCTGATCTTTCTATGAAATTTTAACTATTAAATCATTTCATCTGAAAACTGTAAAAGCAGCTATCAAGGAAATGCATGAGGTGGTGGGGAGTTAAGAGGTCAAGCATGAAAGACATCCAGAAAAGCAGATCGATGCATCTCTGCACATATTTAAAAAACACCTTTCACTTGAAAATGCTGACAGATGTAGTCTTATCAACATGCAGAAGCTCTACCATTCTTTTTAAACAGCAGCTTTCTGAGCTTCAAGACTTAGATTTCTAGTTGTAACTTTTAATTTATGGATCACTGATAGTCTGCAAAATAATATGGAGATGTAGTAGGTACCTGATCGCCATTTCAGATAGTAACTTCCACTGCAACAGCAGAAATATGCAGTGTATTTTCCACCACTGTTCCAAAGTGATGGTTACTGTTGCCACAAGAGTGTCATGAAAAAAAAAAAAGGGAGGGTTAGGGGAGGTTGGTCTCCACAATGACCAAAGGGAAAGGTGGCCCAGGAAAGAGTGACTATTAAAATTGCTGCTTGAATTATGACCAAAGGTAAGCTCCTTCAGCTTTCTGAACGACATCTGCTCCTTTTTTTTTTTTTTTTTTTTAACCTTAGTATCAAAGCATCACTGAAAGACTAGAAAGGTATATTCACAGCCTGTTTGTTTGTGGACAGCCCATTTCACTATTTTATCTGGAAGTTTGTCCAATTTCCTTCTTATTCACGTGATGCTTTTGCAGAGCAACTGGACAGGGCCATTAAAATGATGCTTAAAATCACTGGGACATCTGGAGCGTAGAGCTGTCTAATGTAGTTCTCCTGTCACCCCTGCACTTGCTGAAGCTACCTGAGCTTGTTTTTAGAAAGAGATCCAACTTCCAAGTTAGGAGCATCCTTTTAGAAATGCCAGTCTTCCCTCCATCTGCAATATCCTGATCTAAGGGTGAATAACAAGGACCTGAGGGCCCAAGACCCTGGACCCCACCAGCAGGAACAGCTGTGAAGCAACAGCCTCCGGCAGCCAGACTCGGTGCTTTTCTTCTATAATGCTGCCCTGCTCTCATGTTGGGGGGCAGTGTTCAGCAAATCCCACAAGCAGAAGTTTTTACACCCAAATATCATCCCGTATTATTGAATTTGGGGTCAGAACTCCCATTTTCTGATTCTCTGCAATACAGGCCACCTGATGCTCTCAACTGCATAATCCTTCTGCGCCCAGGAAGCGGTACCCAGCTGCTGAGACACCAACTGATGGTCAGCAGCAACGATGTAGGGAACCAAAGTGTGCTGGTTTTTTTAGTTTTTAATACTGTGGGATCAATTTCTGGTTTCACACTATGAATTCCAGACATGTTTAGGTCATTCTCAGCATATCAGCTACATGGCTGACCTTGCCCTCCCCACAGATATTTAAGCAGGAAGTCAAGGGGGCAGGCGTGAGAGTCTTCCTTTGGCCAGAAGAGCAGCAGCATTCAGCACCATTACCCACTGACATCATCCAGCCACTGAGCAGTGATCGAATGCACAGTGATAAAAAAAAAAAAGCGTGCTGACAGCCACACCAGCACTTCAAACCCAAGCACGTATGCTGGCATTCTTCATGTTCTGTGCAATAGGTTTCAGCTTAGCCTTTTTTTTTTTTCCCCCTAGACTTCCATTTTGGAACATGAAGAGGTGGGAATGAAAGATTATTAAAGGGAAAGCCTATCACAAGGTTAACTGAAATTAAATGAAATATTTCTGTTGTAAACACAGGGAAACTTCTTCCCCACCACATAACCTCAGAACCTAAGGACACAATAACACCTCCTGTAGCACCAAGGAGGTGCTTTGGGAACTTCCCTCTATACTGGGAAGGGGATATGTGTGCATATGATGGGGACAACAAAGCTTTTGCATGACACATACTTCCATGTGCTTTTCCAAAGGCCTGCTGGCTAACATAGTGAGCTAATGGGTGGGACTTCCCTCTCCCCCAAAAGATACTGTGCTGTGCATGTACTGCTTACCTTACATGTGCACCCTAAGCCCTCCCAGCATGAGCCCAGACACACTCCACACCAGAGCATGTTCCACAGAAAGCCAAAAAAAAAAAAAGTTCTCCAAAAAAGCCTACCATCTTCTCCACCCAGTATTAATTTTATCATCATTTGGTCACTGAAGCAGAAAGATTTAGCAAATCCAAGTGACTAAGGAATTAAGGGAGACAGACTCCCAGCCCCACAGGAGGCTGCCATGGGATTTAGGAGCAACCTTGGGACATTAGCTGTCTTCCTCAGAGCTTAGAGGTCTGGGAAGATCTCACAGTCCATACCTTCATACCAATATCTTTCATCAGCTCCCAAGGGGGCCTTGCCCCCTTCAAGCCACCCAAGTAGCCCAAGGATGACCTATTGAAGGAAGACAGGAGTTATGGACTCTGCTGCTGAAGGCAGGACAAGAAGGTGCAGCAGCTTTCCACAGGCAGTAAAAGAATATTAATATATTCAACACACATACCTATTTATCAATCAAATTGTATATACGTTTGGAGTATGATACTTGAGTCATTCATCATTGCTTCCTTCCAGCCAACCTAACTGGATCCTACTTTTATTTGCTCAGTGCAGGCAATAGTGTTGGCACTATACTGGGTGCATGCACACACACATACACATACAAAAGAGAAAAAAAAAAAAAATCACAAGCCAGAGGGTATCCAGGAGACCAGAGATCCTGCCTGTGTCAGGTGTGCTGCATGAAGTCCTCCAATGCACACATTTCTAGGTCACTCTTTAAATTTGGGGAGGGGGGGGGCAGGTAGGGAAGGGGGAGCAGGGGACACTGGCCTGGGGAGCACTCAGGCTATGGCCACCCAGAAGTACACCTGCAAAAGATGGAACTCAGATGCTCCCCTCAAATGTCAGCCCATGAAGCATCTGTCCAGAAGTCTGAATGCCACAGCATCATTTTGGATTTTAACAGCAGCAGCAGCAACCACCACACAGAAAAATTTTGGCTACTGGCACTGCTGCTGCTTTTTCCCTCCACTCACAACCTTTAGCTGTGGTCACACACACACACACACAGTCTGTCTAGTGCATCTAGAAATGGGAAACAATTCAGGGGATCAAGAAATGGTGGTATAGAAGGAAAAATCCCACCGTTCAGGCAGGGTAAAACAAGAAGGGGAGGGCTCACTGGTGTAATTTTGGGGTTGGTCTAGGATGATGTCATAGCACTGAGCAAGTGCCATGGCCAACAGTGGGTACTTTCTAATGCTCCCTGTCCATCTGACCTCTAATACCATCGGGCTGAAATATTTAAGATTACATTTATTCTAGCTTTAAAAGGCCATTTTTCACTCCTTTCCGCCAAAAAGGTTGCTACCGACTGCAGCCTGTGCGGATGCAAGGTGGGGGAGGCGGCACGACAACTAACTCTTCCAGCACACACCCCTTTCCCTACTACAAAGGCATCCACAGCAATCACATTTGCAATAGTACAAATCTTGATGGATTCATCCCATCCCCCTCCTCTTTGTAAGCCCACAGCCCGCTGTAAGCCCTCTCCGTTATCGCAACCCAGCAATCCTTCCTAGGGATCAAGCTGAAAAATGCAGTCACGGTACAGTTGCTTGAAATAAATGAATGAATGAAAAAAAAAAAAACCAGCCAGCAGCTCAGCCGGGAAGCAGCAATCTTATTGTTTCAAAACCCATCTGCATCTCCATAGCATTTAAGCATATTTCACACGAGCACGTAAACACACTTTATGCACATGCAAATAAACATATTAAT
The DNA here is from genome assembly GCF_964188355.1 of Buteo buteo. Lineage (NCBI taxonomy): Eukaryota > Metazoa > Chordata > Aves > Accipitriformes > Accipitridae > Buteo > Buteo buteo. Next base: position 40,840,795 of record NC_134181.1, on the reverse strand, counting down.
AAAAGAGATAGGTGGAAAAGGGAGGGGGTGGAATCTGAGATGATATTAACTTCACCCAGGAAAGTGGCTTATCTCACATATACTGGAAATAGACACAGAAATTAAACATATTCTGCATTTTACATCTCACACACACAGAGCTAAAATATCTTTCGGTGCAATATCTAGTTGCTATGCCAACAACAACAACAACAGAAAAATTAGGAGAGAAAAAAAAAAAAATCCCTGACCCCTTTGCAGAGGGAGAGGGGATGAGAGGAGGTGGGGTGGGGTGGCTGCTTACCAAAGATGCTGATTTGATTGTGGCAAAGCGCTCTCGGTTCCGGTAGTGGAGGGCCTGATTCTGCACTGACTGGGTAGGCCGCACCTCAGGCCTGCGATCCCTGTGGCCCACCTCATCCCTTATAAATACATGATCCTGCAGAAATGGATAAAAACAAGGAGAAAGTCCGGCTGTGCTCTTCCCGCGGCGGCTGCCTCTCTCTCACCCCTCTGTCTGCACAAGCGCCGCTGTTTGAGAGGCATAGTTCAGCTCTCTGCTAGCCCCGGCAGCTCCCACGGTACAAAATGAATAAGCAACACATTGCAGGCTTGGGTTCGGCGTGTCAGCTGATCGCTAGCGGGATGCCTTCTGAATCCCTGGCTGTTTTTTTTTTTTTTTTTTAAACCTCCAGTATTACATATGTGCAAAAAAAAAAAGGACTCAAAAGCATAAAGCGATGCAGAGCAATCGGACTCCTCGGAAAGGTCGGGTTCAAGCACTGCAACCGAGCAATCCCATTAAAAACGTGATTTCCATGTCTAGCAAAGATGATGCTTTTCCCTTTTAACACAAGAGCAACATTTTGCCTCATTCCCTTTGCCGGTTCGTCCTCAACAGGGTTTCTTTGTCTCTTGTTTGCTATCTGCTGTGGAGGACAAGCATCCTGGCTAAAACCATGGCAGGCTGGAGAGGACCAGGAAAGCCTCCGTGACCGCTCAGGGATCCTGCTTTCCAGTCATGATCCTGCACAGTTCTAGCACTTTCTCTCCACAGCCCACAAAGGATTTTTTTTTTTTTCCCCCCTTTTAAAGCAACAGCTCACAGGTTTTAGCACGAATGGTTCCCGGTACAACCTCCCTCTTGCTCGCTGGCCAGGCTTCGCGAGGAGCAACTGTGCATCTGCAAAACGGCGCGTACAAATTTTCCAACAGAACAATGCTCTCATCACATGTATAGAGGAGAGACCCTAATCACAAAGGCCGGTGAAAAACACAACCACAATCTTACTAACTGAAATGGTGACTGCCAAAACTCAGTGCACCCAAAGGCTATGCCTTCAGGACGGAGCAGCCTTTGGACACCAGGGATGGTAGCTAGCGTTGGCACATCTGCCACGCTGCCATCTACCACAGTTTCATGACTCAAGCTCCCTCTCCTAAAAAACTCTAAGGAAAACTGAGATCCTTCTTGAATTACATCAGCTGCCAGGGCTGCAAAATAAAGGCTGCAAATGTGAGCAAAGGCCTATACCAAAAGGCAAACATAAGACTCCAACCCTTGCAGAGAACGGCTGGCTCCATCAGAGTGACTCACTGCCTCCATGCACCCGGTGTCTGCAGGCGAGCATAGCCAGCTTTGCCACCTTGCCATGCCAGAGCAGACACCAGTAAGGTCAGAAAGCCCCATGGTGAGAAACCAGCCAATATGGAGTAGCATCTCCGTTATGACGTTGCTGTCGTACCAACGCTCCTTTCGCACTCTGCAGACACTTGTTTCCCTCTCTGCTGTCCTCAATTTCTAGCTGCTTTTAGTCTGGATCCACGCACATTCAGCCGTTTTCAATATGATTCCGTAAATGATTTCAAGCAAAAGCCAAACAGGTACAGAAATGTTGATATAAAGAGCTGGACAACATGTTGATTTAAAGTGCCTTAAACCCAATATCTTTTCTCATATTCTTCATTTTGAGCATTTATGCTCCATGCTCACCTTTCACCTCCCTTTGCATGGAGAGACAACAATGTCCAAGACCATCACAGAGCCAAGTCCGTACCAGCTCCTCCATACCCACTCAAGGGAGACAGACCAAGCTAAAACAGTTAAAAAGGACAGTCCTCCATAGAAGTAGTACGGCTACAGAGTATAATAGAAAACTGCAGTTTCATTTTATATTGGCCATACTTATACTGGACCTTTTGTTGCACTGTCTTAGGAGGGGAAGGCAGAATTACAGAAGGGCAATTACTGGCAATTGGGATGATCTTAGATTTTCTACTTGTGCATGCTCATACAACAGGCAGGGCTCTCAGACTTACACGCTTTCCTGAGAAAGGTACATCTTAGGCTTTACAATAGTCATACCAAAAAAATCCTCATTAAAGTTTAACAGTATCGCTCAGTTTAATTGGACTCATGGCTTCACTGGAAGAATACCAATCCCAAGCTTTATACAGCTTTGCAGCACTCTTGCCCATCAAGTAGGTATAAGGAGGACCCTGAAATATAATCAGGGATACCCCAATAACCCAAAGCAGATGGGCTGGCTACTAACCTTAGTAGAAATACCAAACTAAAAGGTGATGTGTTTTGGAGCTTTCCGGCACAACAGCCCCCTAGCCAGGCAAGGGGTAGTGCTAGAAAGCAATGCTGAAGTTGGCCTCTCACTCTCCAACAAGCAGCTCTGCAGAGATAAACCTGAATCTTTGGGGCTAGTGCAAACACAGCCTCGTGTAAATGCACTGGTACGAAGCAAGCTGCAGCAAGGGGAACGGAGTCAGCAACTGCAAAAGGGAACTCCTTTGTTACAGGCTGAAACTGGAGCACCTCATAAAAAAATAAAGCTGAATAAAAAAGTCCTGTGGTAAAGATCTATACAAGACTTACTCATCTGAACCATGGAAGACTGAAGAGAAATGATAGTACACAGGAGCTACTATTCCTCTACTGTAGCTATGAAATTAAGGTGGAGACAGGACAAATATTACCCATGGTCACACACAAAGCCTGCAGCAGCACATGTGAACATACAAGGTTCCTAAGATCTGCTAGCAATATCCCAATCCCTGGACCTTCGTCCCTTTCTCCATTACATTGGTATGCCAGGGTGAATGTGAAATGCTAAAACCAGAGAAGCAGCAAATCACTGAAAAAAAGACTTTTAAAATGGGCATTCAGATTTTTCAGAATGCTCCAAAACACCACCTAAAATGACAAGTTGAAATTGTAATTACTTCTTACATAGGAGAAATTAATCTGTAGGTTACTTTGCTTTCTAAGAGATGGATTCTTAAGAGGGCAGAATGTCATCCCGGTCTTGTTTTATGGGACTTCTAGTAACTTCAGTGCACACAAGAAGCTCACAACAGAATCTAACTGCCCTTCTGGAATGTGAATTAACTGCATACTCCATTTCAAATTGAGCTGGGCAAGGAATGGGAAAATTCCTTTGCAACTGAGCAAAAGGACCAATTTTAAAGTGGACAAAAACCTTGGCGGTTGTCCTTGGCATTCCTTAATCTGGAATCTGAGGCTTCCGCATCAGGCAGGCAACCACTATTAACTCTCAAATAAGCCCATGCAACCTTAACAGGCAAAACATTTTTCAGAAAAACTGTCACACTACCAGAAATAAAATCACTTGGCGTGAAGAGTTACCAAATCTAGCAAGTTACACTACCACAGAGACCTGCAGGATAAACCTAAGAGAAACCATATCTCCACCAGCCTTCCTCAGACAAAATGACTGATGGCTCCTACAACAGACATCTACCTACAAACCCAGAAAATAGATTTCTGCTCTTCTAATTTTATTTTCTTCTCCAATAAGCTTGCTAAGAGACACTGCAATCATATCTCCTTTCAGATGTTGGCACAAATGAAGAGATTTTGTTTCAAACTTTTAGCTCCAGGTTTGTGGGAAACAAAGATACAAAACTGTCATCTCAGCTCAAGTTACTCAGTAAGTAAAATCTGATCAAAAGTACCCCAGAAACTCACCAAGTTTGCGTCAGGGTATCTCTCGGCCGTAAATCTGCAGTTCAAACATTGGTTTGTTTTTAAAGTAATGTATCTTCATGTGTATTTCACTTTCCAACTGTTTTCTGTGTTTATTGCAATATTTGCTTTATGAATACAACCTCAGGCATGCTCAGATAACAACTCACCTTAAACCATTACAATCCTTCTATTTAGGGTCAATAATCTAGAATCTTCAACCTCCTACTACAGAAATAATTTGTTCTTCTAACTGTATTATCTGCTACATAAACAGTTTTCAAGTTGATCACAACAAATGGGGGTATTTGGCTGGGTGTTGGCTTTGAAATTGCTGATCATATTTGTCAGCACAAAAATTCTCAAACATTTCTACAGTATTATCCGATCAGAGAGCTGGTAGAGCTTCCAGTTACTTAGCAGATGGTAAAGAGCAAGTCTCAAAAACAATGAAAAACCCAAAAGGCAGGACTCCTACATATATTATGGATTAATAAGTAACCTAAAAAAACCCCACCCAAACAAACAACAATTGTTCTTGTAGAAATTAATCTCTGGATAAATAGAAATACAGAGAAGCAGTCAGAATATTTGTTCAGATACAAATTGATTCAAGTGGGTTCCAGCTGGATATCTAAAGGGCTACCACTGGTGTATTGTCTGAGCATCCTACAATGCACATGGGTTTCTGCTCAAACCAGTGAGTTTTGCCCAAGGTCACCCTACAGAGTAAGAACTTGAATTTTGCTCTCTAGAGTCCCATGCCAGTTCTATCACATGCTGTCTTTTCATCCTCCTCACTGAAAAAAGGGCTTTACCAGCCACTGCCTCCAACACCAGCGCAACATTTCAGGAATATCTGCTTAACACTGTTGCTACGCATTTTTAAGAGCGACATTAACAGCATGTTGCTAACAGTATCTTCATTTTATGTTCAAGATATTCCGACTAGACTCCTTCCTCATAACACTTAATAATTACACTGATCAGATAATTTTTTTGTTTTGTTTTTTTTTTTTAGAGGAAGACGTAGCTTGTTCCAAGAAACGCTAGGGAAAAAACCCACGCACACATTGCTGCAACAAAACTTCCTAGGTGAATAAAATACCTGCTCAGAAGACAACTGGAACAAGAAAGATATAGAAGCAAACAGAAAACAACTCAGTAGGTAGACAGGAGTTTTCCTACAGAAAAAAAAAATCAATGAGAATTTCACCTCAGATTTTAATCACAGCAAAACCAGGCAGACAGATCTATAAATTGCATTTGATATTTACATTTTTTCATGTAACGTTGTTATATGGTTGAAGCAACCCTTGCACTGACAAAGAATCAAACACAAGAATTAACAAAATACAGAGAAAGCAGTCCCATCATCTTCAGCAGCTGACTTGGAAACTAACATACAGCCCAACTGCAAACTCTGATCACACTGGACTCGCCTGAAGCTGAAACATCTAAACTTTCACCTCAGAAAAGCCTTCACTTGCATATAGCATTTTTTGTTATGCACACCAAATAAAAACCTTCACAAACACTGTTTACACAAGAGGATTCACTAACTGGAAAGGACTGCCAGTCTCCTAGACAAATAGGAAAGGCAATTTCTGAGCCATAGTAAGGACTTTAATGGAATTGCAGCAAATCCCTTCCTTCTAAGAATTTAAAGAGCAAGGAAGCAGTGTGCCATCGTTCATTTTAATACATTGCACTAAATGCCTCAATAATCTACAGAGAGGCTTAACTATCAAGAGTCTTTCAAGAAAAGGCTTCATGTCACCAACCTGCTTGACATGACTCCAGAGGGTACACGAGGGGTCATCACTGCTGGCACATACAAGCCAAAACTTAGCAAGTCATTCCCTAAATATCCTTTAAATCTCATAAAAACATCTTTTCCAAGTATGAATCATAAATCTTGACATGTAGGGAAAACACCCTCAGCTTTGCCTCAGCTGTAACTCATGCAGAACTGCCATGCCAGAGCACTCTCCATCCACAGAATTCAACATGAACCCTGCATATTAATCACGGCAGTGATAGGTGACACGTAAAGGTTAATTTAATGGATTTGGAAAGTCACTCAAGTTGCAACAGTTATTACAGAAGTATGTTTTTATTACAGACGCTGGGCAAGAATTTGTGATGATCAACTATGAACATCCTCTTTTCATCCTTTTGTTATAAACTAGATTTTAATCAGAGGATTTCTCTGACATTTTTATTGCCCAAGTTTCATCTTTGTAAGTATTGATGATTTTTAAGGTTGAAGTAAGTAAAGGCAACAACTCTGTATTGCAGTTGAACAAAACAGTACTGTACTGGCTTTTTGTTTAGATTAAAAGATAACAATTTTTTTACTTTTTTACTATTATAAAGTTTTATGGAAATAAAATAATACCATGTGGGATCATTCTAAATCCTACCACTTGGCATATTCATTTTGGACAACAAGATAATATTTCTGGGAAGCCACCTGTACACACACTGACATATACCAGCAGTTGAACAAAGCAGATGACAAACTACCTACGATGCATCAACTGATGCCTGTATTCTTAGGGAGACAAAATCTTCATCCTCATTTTAAGATGGATTAACTGATACCTGTCTGCTTTTAAGATCCAGGTTACGTGTCTTTGAAGCACAGTGTATTTGGAACTTAACTCCCTGATCCTTTTGTCTTCTTTTTTTTTGCGCGCTCAGATAGAATTGGATTTGCATTAGAGCTGCAATTTACTCTTCAGTTCTCAACCTGTGCAGCTGAACAACTGAATCAGTTTCCAACAGGAGATGGGCACGAGAATGTGTATCCATAGGCAAGATGATCCTTGGGTGGGGAAGCACAGTTATGTTAACTGTCTTCAAAAGAGACATTAGAAAGCCAGAACTCTTACACTGACCATACTGTGACTTTTGTGGAGGAGGTCACCAATCTGAAACCTGGAAAGGGGTAAGGAAAAGTTCTAGCAGGACAGTTCATCCAAGCTGCACATCTGAATTTCCTGTAAAGAATTTGGTGGCAATTAAGGCATCCTCCTGAGGAAGCAGTCTTTGATCCTGAAGATGGACTGAGGTCCCAGGAAGGGAGGATGCAGGCTTCCTGCCTGAGTAGCAGACATTATTGCAATTTTTTTTCCTCTCAGGAGTTTAGGACACAGCTATAAACTAAGTTATATAACAAGCTACACATTCAATTATGGCTTTTTATTATTTTCTTCCTGTCCAGTGATTTCTCTTCCAATCTACAAGTTCTACTCTGCTGATAGGTGGGAGTCACCTTTGTTCCAAGCACAAGTTCAGAAACATGGAGCTCTACTGCTGCCCCAAAGCTTTTGTATTGTGGAAGGGGTGAGTCTGTGCCTGCTTTTCATGGAGGATTTATCACAGCTGCTACTCTCCATCAGGCAAAACCCAAGCATTTTGGCTATCATGATCTAGTATAGGCAGTGAATATTAACCAGATCAGAAGCAGGTCATTTCACTTACCCTATGACCACAAAACATTTTTTGGATGTTACAGCCAACTAGCAGCTGTTTAAAACAAACAAACAAAAAGTTATTTACAAATGCTTTTACTGTATCAGCCTCTTTCTTATGATTTGTCTCTGTCTCAGACTAACTGGTCACAGTATAGATGCTAGGAGTGCTTGATAGGGATACTTAAAGCTTCTCCCAGCCTAGCGCTGCACAGGTCATATTGTGAGAGCCTGAGGTCTGCTCCTGATTTACACCAAGTAAATGCCACTCCAAACTGGCTCTTCACACCAACCAGCAGCCTGAAGCACTGAAGGCTGGGAACTATATTTCACACATGACCACAGACTCTTTCATCCTACATTTTACAATTGCATGTGACATTCTGGGGCTGTGGTCCAAAGAAATCAAAAGGCCTCTGACACTTAGAGCTTTGAGCCTCAGAAAATATCAACAGTCTAGGCAATTTTGCCATCTTGGTCATTCTACACAGTGTGGTACATCCAGAGATTGTTAATTAACACATCTGCGGAATACCATAATTTTACACAACACTTTGATTTGACCCATGTCAAAACAATCTCGTATGTGACCCTATGCTCACATAATGGAGACAGCTGGCTAATTATATTCATCAGTATTTTCTTTTTAGCCTTTAAAGGCTGATTAAATGCAAAACAAAAGCTTAGATTAAACTTGAACTCCAGGTTCTTTCCATTTTGTTTGTGATTAGGCTCCAGAGTGCTACCAAACTCAGCACTCCCTACTTCTCACCTGCTAGAACAAAACCAAGTTGTGTGGATTAGCTTCATCACAGTTTACAGAAACACAGTTAAAGCAAGCACAGAGACAAATTGAAGTCTTTTCAGAATAAGGAACTTTACCTTGAAAATCGGGTGAGATGTATGTGTATATAAACCCCCTGAAGTCTACTGTTCCAATTTTAGTCTTTTCACATGTATTAATATATACGTAATATACACATGAAGCAGTTTGCCATTTAAAATTGCATTCCCCAAAGTAACAGAGAATAAAAAAAAAAATCATGTACTAAATTAAAACAATATATTTGCAGACTGGAATACATCTTGCTACACATAGTCTAAATTTGCCTTATGCATACATACAGTGGAAGGTAACATTTGCCAATTGAGAAGGTACCTACTCCACTGCAAGAATCAGTAATCACAGCCAGTTGTTAACTATTTTGTAAAGACCATCAGTGCAGACCTGGGTTTTGTGCTTCCAAAATTACCCTAAAACACCTGTGTTAAGTGATCTACAGGTGATTTCTTTTACAATACTTCCATTACAAGTATGCAAGAGACCCTGTTTTTTCAAACCAGGTAACAAAAACTTTCATGGGGTGTCATGTTTATGCATTCTAGCCAACTGAATGTCTTAATCTCAACAAAAAAAACCCAGCTATACAGAAGTTTAAGAGGACTGAATTCATAGCATCAGAAATCTTCCTGTATTTGTACTTCAGGTGTCATACAATCACTGTAAGCCAAAATATTATTCTTAAAACAAGCAGGAACTCCACTTCTTTCACAAATGCAATTTATGTCTGGTGGGAGTGGCTCACATTTTGTTTTCATCAACTGTAATGACACTGATCAGTCAGCAATATTGTAACATATGACTACTGTGTAAATCTGTCCCTCACACTTGTATTTTAATGCATATGTAAATAAGACTGCTATTCAGTGTGAAATTAAAGTTAATACACATTTCTGAAGCCTACACAAAATGAGAAAGAGCTCCAACTATAACCACCCAAAACATATAATCAGTTGCACCGTTCTTCATTCAGGATGGTTCCTCAGGCTGGCATTTTGTACCTAAAAATGTTTTTTCCAGAAAGGTGAAAATAAAATCTTCTCAAAGGTGCTATTGCGAATGTATTTCAGAAGGATGTAAACCCCTGAAACCTATGCAACTTATCTGCCAGTATCTTTAAATATGTAAGGCAATCTTTAGCTGAAGACAAAATTTCTTGAGAGCTCCCTTTTATAAGCGCTTCAATATCCAATTACACACACACACAGTATTTCAGGAGGAAAAATTGCTTACAAATATTTAGTTAGTTGAAACCAGGCTTTACTGTAACCTTACAAATGAGAAATTCATACTTCTCATGCTGCCGTAATGTTTTAGCTCCTCTGGCAAAAAGCATACATACACTTTGAAGCTCTTTGCGAACGCACTCACACAAACAACCTACATTTTTCCTGCCCACTAGCAAATGACACTGCTAAGGCCAAGCCAAAACTATTTTAGTCAAACAATCTTAGATTAGATGCTGACTTACAGCTAGACAACTTTAGCTTGATATCTAGCATTAAGAAAACAAAAGGCAACAGATCACAACATGCAGCAAAAGAGCAGAAAAGCATTGAGTGGAACTTGACTCAAAACATACCTCGTGGGAAGGGTCCAAAGTTCTGCACACTTCCACTTCTCATGAGGGAAATCCAAGTGCAAGCAGATTTTAATCATACACTGTGACTGGTAAATGGTTAGCTTAGCTGCTATGACCACTTGTCACCATACTACATAATACAGTACAATCATTCACAAGGAAACAAGGACGGATGTTACAAGCAGAGATGAAGAAGTGCACATGCAGGGCTGGGTAAGGAGGCATGCACTAAATCTGTGCCAACCCTGCCTAGACACTGACAGCGCTACCTTCCATTAGCGGCCTCTTTTTCTTTTCAGAGGTTATTTAAATGCAGTTTAGCTTTTAAAGAAAAAACACAGAACTTGATTCTGGCAAGCCCGGCACCAGCTCCTGCTCTCAGCAGATGGCTCAGCACAAGACCACAGCACACTGATGGTTGGGCCCTACGCAGGTGAGCCAACGTGAGCAATAGCAGGGACTGCAGGAAACTATGGAGAGCACCAGAGAACATACCTTCTTATGAACAACGGAGGAAGTGGAATTAATTGTGCTCTCGTCACTATGCATCATGACCAGTTCAGGGCTGCTCTCATCCAGGACCTCCTGCATGCTGCTCACACTGCTGCTCTGACTGCCTGTGCTCACAGACATACTTGGGATGGAATGGTTGCTGCCCAGACTGTCCATCTTCCTACTCAGGTTTGATCCATGCTCACTGTCCTATAAAACAAGGGGCATCAGTTACAAATACTGCAGGAGATCACCTGCCCAGCATGTGCCTGCAGTGCCCAAAGTTTGTTTTAAAGGCAGCTCTGCAGAGTTAAAGGTTCTTTGCTCATTATTTTAGCAACTACGTTTCTCAAGGTTGCTTGGGTTATGAAATACTCCATATGGGGAGTTAGCTTTTGCTTTTTCGCCTGCAATCTTACTACATCAGGCTTCAAGTCAGTTTTTTCTACATATCAGTAAGTCTGGGCATGGCTCTTGGCTTGAATAGGAGACATCCAGGAATACTGGATGGCTGGCGGAGAAGTCTCATAATTAGAAGGAGTGATCTAAGTTTGTATTAAAACAGTGTTCCAGGTCAGGATATGCTACAACACACTTTGTGAATCAGAAAAGATGTAAGACAATGAACCCATTTGTTTATTATTTGATAAATATCACATGGTGCTTAACAGGTGTAGAGGTTTTAACCTCCATGTCCCAAGCAGTCAGGAATTACATTTTGTCAAGTTAAAAACCCCTTTAATCTTGTGCTTTTGGCCAAGATAAATTCTTCATTCACTTTTAAAGCAGCTGATTCAGAAGAGCCTGCATTACTACAGTGATTAAAACTGCTGTAATGTAGCCATACGTAAATAAATATTCCTTGTATAGGACATATTTTTGATTCTACAGACTAATATTAGAAGTTAGCAGCCTTTCTTCTTGTTGCATACTCATATGAGCACAGTAATCCCAAAGTATGTGCTTAATCCGGACTGACTTAAGAGAATTTATGGAGTTCTTTGTAATTAACTAGTGGCACTGAAGAGGCTTGCAAGGAGTTCACAGTGAGGACTGAGAACTCTGAATGTCCTTCAGCTCCTGGTCCAAAATAGCCTTGATTCACCAAAATGAATGGCTTGCTACTGCACCCAGTTTGTCCTGGCCTCCAAAGTGGTCTTGGGGAGAATTACATTACAAATCAATTAACAGGGTACTCATTTTGTTGGAAACTGACAGAAAGATAAAGTTGACAGACTCGACAGATTTGTATTTGATTGTGTGATTATTTTTTAAGCAATCAACAGATCATTCAGAGCCTGCGCGAGAGCACTTAAAATCCAAAATACAAAATAATACTCTTTTAGAGAGAACGTATGCACATGAGAATGAAAATATTTCCAGGATGCTTATAAAAAGTTGCAGAAGAAATAACATAACGAACCATCTGAAATGAGGATATGGCTATGCAATTAATTAATGTATATGCACAAAGGGCAGAGATGAGATTGCATATGCAACCTTAACATTGACTTCCTGACTTGAATACTTTCCAAATGACCTTAACTTCCTTGCAAGAGCTCCAATGAAAGCATTAGTAATATTTTGAGTGTTAAAGATTTGTAATGCTCCTTTTCTACCTTAGAAAGTCTAAGGTAGAAAAAGGAACTGTCTTGTGGCATTAACAGTTGAGCAGCTTCTGTTAACCAGTTAAGTAGTAACTGAAGCACGTGCTAGGTTTTCTTTTTACTGCCAAGTTAGTGATACACACGAGCAATACAACCTCCTTTCATGGTACACAAGCTCAGTGGTAAAACACAGTGCAGAGCATGCTGTGCACATGCAGAGTGTGAGCTTCATTAGAGTGTTAATTCCTGGAGATGCAATATCTTTTTTCCCTCCTCTCTTTTGAGGAGTGGGGACAGGAGGAACAGAAGAAGATACATCCTGGAGTCAACTACTACCACATGTATCCCACTTAGCTGTTCAGCTCTGATCTGCTGAACAGCCAAGTGGGGAACCCATTCCCTTGCGCTTTCCTACCCTGTCACCCTTCTAACAGCTTTTCACAGATGGGTAGAAAAAGCTTGAAGGTTTCAGTGCAAAAGTCTGACAATCACCCCACCCCCCAACTAAGCTTGAAGTTTAGAAGTTGGCTAGCTAGAGGTGAGCGCTTCGTAGCTTTAATCACAGTGGTTGCTGTTCTTGCTCCTTTTGTACATCTCCTTCAAAGTGAAGGACAGTGCTAAGTGCCAGTCCCCTCCTTCTGTATGCTCTCCTACCTGACACCCAGGCTCGCCCATTTCTTAAACCAGAGCTCTGGTTTAGCTTTAAAGGAACATGTGACATACACAAACCTCAAAACCAAGTCCCTGACTATATGCTGAGCTTGGGCATCTCACTGCATATTATCTAGCTATACTGCAGGAAGAAGGAATACAAACATCAATTTGTCTGTCAATTTTTTTCATTGAGAACCAGTCATGGATTCTATTTACCCAATGTGTCTGCACCAAATGACATTAATTTCCACCTAAGCTCATCAATTGAAAAATGACTGGTTTCCTTCTGTAAGCCACAGTTAGTGTCAGTGTCAATTATCATAAACTGATTAAGTGGGTTGTTTATTACAAGATTAAACTGAAGCTTAATTTTACGTCTTTAACTTTTTTTCTTCTTCAACATTAAAGAATTTTAAAAAATAAGTCTTACTAATTTGGTGATTTGCTTTTCAGCTCATGGTAGGCCAATTACTTTACAGTAAAGTTATGGCAATTGAAAAAAAATATTAACATTAATCAAGTGGTCTTGACTGTACTTATGAGAAAGAAAAGCTTGGACTGTCAATAGACCCTTCTTCACACAGGCTGTGAGAAGCTTTCTTCTCACAGAGAATCTCCCTCCAAACAGGTTTCTCCCTAAAGCTTTCAGAAGAAAGGCCACCATTTGAAATAAATCCAAAGTTTTAAAGCTGCCAATAAATGCACATCTAACACTGAGTAAGGCCTATTATTGCTCATTACCCTATCCTGTCTTTCTGCTGATCCAGATGATATTCCAATAACATGGATTGCATCCTCACCTAGGCTGTGCTTGTTCTGCCCCCCTAATGGCAGGAACACCTCACCTGCCCTAAAATTATAACAGTGCAAATGGTAACAAAATAAAAGTACCTCCTCCTCTTCTTGAGACTCGGTCAGCGGGCCATTCCGTGTCTCTTGGAAAAGGATTTTCTTCATTTTCCGGTACTGAAGGTTATCCAGTTCACGTACTGCATCTTTTGTCCTTTGTATGAGGTCTATTAGTACCCTTGGTGGTCGGTCTCGGCGAACAAAATCATGCTAAATTAAAGGAAATAAAACAGATTGTTTCAGACATGACACTAGTATGTTTGATGTAAAAACAGGGACAAAGTGACTTTTTTTGAGACACCTGAAAAGACAGTTCATGTTCAGTAATTGGTCTGTTCATATTCAGTAATTAGTAATACCCATTATGAAAGACTCCAAACACACTGAGCACTGAAATACACTGACTGGGCTCACCATGACATCAAATAACCAAACTGATCATGCTACACACTATGAGCTTTCAGGCATGAGGTGCAAAATGTTTTGTTCAGAAGTCAAAATATCTGCTTAAGCACAGAACTCTATCAAATGTAGAGTACAGAGAAGTGAGGCAAAATCACTTTGCTGCTTGAAACTGATGTGCATGTGTACGCATGCGCACGGGCACATCAGCAGCAGGAGAAGCTGGGGAGTGGATGGAGAGGCGTGAGGTTTGGCTGACCCTTCACAAGGTCTCTTTGGCCCCGACTCCCTTATTCACTTTTCTGTCTGAAGTGAAACAGTTTGGACCAGGGTCAGGTGTTCTGAGCTCTCCAGGCAACACAGCTGATTTGTCCCTTCCTGAGCTCATTCACTTGAAGCATACCAGGTACAAGACGGTGCCACTTCAAACCTTACAAAGGCATAGGACTTTACAATGAACAAAATGCATAAAGGACAAAGAAGAATCAATCAAGATTATGCAAGACTACCTGCCTAAGCTTATCCTGCATCTATCTGTTTTGATTCATACATAAACCAATAAGATGACTGCAAGGTTTGTTTGGGTTTTTTTTTTATACTCGAAACATTGGTAGCTAAAGTAAAATCACATTCTTACCAACTCCTGCTAAGGAGATACTAGAAGTGCAGGTTTTAAGTGCAGGCTTCACAATAAATTCTTCAATGGAATTTAAGTATATGATTAAAAGCTCTTCTCTGACTTCACAGATACATTCTCCTGAACTGTACAGCTGCCAGTAGAGTATGAAAGCCTTGCAGCTTTCCCATTAACCTTTGACTAAAGTAGACAGCCTGAGTATACACTAGCCAATGTTCTATATGGTATCACTACAGTTGGGTATGTTGCTTAGTATGTGCCATGGGAGATGGCCAGAAGGCACAGACATCTTCTACATGCTTCTGGAAACTTTAACAGTGAAAGAGAGAAATGGGAAACATAGTTGTTCTCTACCCTGTATTGCAAATGCCACGATGGCCTTTTGTTAGAGACCCTCAACAGCTGGACCCTACCTGCAAAGAAATTCTCAGGAGGGTCACGTCTGCCCACTTGGCTTCACATATCTTTCCACACCTGGTGAACTCAGTGTCCCATAGGACAGGGAAAAGCACCTCTACCCTAGACATGTTGCCATTCCTCAAGTTCAAGAACTAATACATCCAGCTGTAGCTGGAGTAACTGATACATGAAACCCAGTCCTCCTTAAAACAGGAGTCTTACATACAAAAAAGCTGAAAGGATAAGCTGATCTTCTTTTAACGATTTGTAAATAACATGGACAGTATCATGCCACAGGCTTATTTCTTGTTTTGAATTGAATTCAAACTGTTGTGCATTTGAGTTTTACTAATGGGGGCGGCTAGTCATCTCACTATCAATTTTTTGCTAGTAGTGATGATATTTACTTTTGAATTATGGCTAAAAGTTCTAAACATCATTTCACACAAAAGCAAAATGAATAATTTCTGCTCCTCAACACAGATAACCACCATTTATTTCTCTATAAACAGCAACAATCTGCAGCTTATCTATGATTAGAAAAAAGGTAATAATTTTTATCTCATTGTAGATAATTTTTAGAAAGCAGTAATGCATTTGGAACAACAGTCCTGAACTTAAATCCATCCTGCATGTCCAGTGTCTGCTTGTTTATGCATATTCTTTAGCAGTGCAAATACTCATTTCACTGGAAAGACTATGTCCTTCATATTCAAGCACTACTCAAATATCAGAATGCAGCCACATGGAAACCATAGGGCAGACGCACAGAAGTGAAAACCAAAAGGGTCTTGTATAGCGAGAATACAATTCTGACTGTTACTTGCATTATCTAATTGTCAAAACTGCACATAAGAGATGTAGGCAACCCTCTGCTAGGTACCATGCAACTCTAAGAAATGAAGGCTGAAAGGACTTAATTTGTCTACTTTCTCCAAATTGCAAGGAAAAAAACCCCAAGCAAACAACAAAACCAAAACGGACTCAAAGGGGGGAAAAGGTTAGTCTAAAGGCATGTACCAAGTTGGCTGGAAGAGTGACTAATGGAACGCAAGTCTCCTGGGAACGTCATGTAAGCTGAGAAAAACAGGGAAAAAAGTGTTTAAAACAAATTGTATAATTGCTTTTCACTTTAAAAGTGAAAAAATATTAGTGAGAGAGTTTTGGAAGTTTGGGGGGTTTATTTTTTATTTTTTATTTCAACTGCATTTTAATATCACTACAGTCATTTGACTATTTTCATCCGGGATAGTGAAGGGAAACCGAATTCATTCTCAAATACCTCACTTAAAATTCAGTTCTCTAGGAAAATGTGGCCACAAAAAATTTGCTCTACCCCTGTTTACCACAGACAAGTGAAAAACCCTCAAAAGACAAAAAGGTCTTCATTCTTACAGTCTAACAAGCTTTAGGGAGAGCTACTGCAGGAGGGAACATCTAGGGTGCTGTTCTGAAAGTCTAAACCAAATAAAAAGACTGCATATACATGATCTAAGAATAAGATCTCAGATCCGATTGTTTGCACAGACTCCAACCTAAGGTACTCATGAAATCATATCCTTCAATGAACTTACACTATTCCTAGAGAGCAGAAAGGCTGCCAATCCACATGAATGAATCATTCTGAAACCCACAACATAAACCTATTAGCTGGTCAAAGGATTGTCAGGGTGCTGCAAGCAGAACCAGAGAACAAAACGCTGGTTACGTGCCACAGCACAAATGTATCACAGGAAAAAAAATATACCAGGCACTGAGGAGAGAGTACAAACAAGCTCGTTCATCAGCCTTTACCTGGAGAGTGAAGGCATGAGAGTTAAATATTCTATATGGTCCAGGCTTAAAGCAAGGACAGAAGCGAATGCAAAGCTAGCTGTTCGGTAAAGAGCGCAGGGTTTCAATTTCTTTCTTCAAGAACCAAGAGGCTCAGAAACATCCATGAAAATGCATTTTACTGAGCTGAAAGAGTAACAAGAGAAGCCATAAAACAAAGGCTGAATGGTAGCCTTAGAACAAAAATCAGCATGAAAAGGCTGTCAGGTAGACACAGAGCAGCAATCTAACCTACTGTGGAAATTAAGCAAAACGCTCAATGGAGCTAGCAATTCCTCTGCTCAAATATTTAAGGAAAAACTGAATCCTGTTTACCTGGTGTGGAACAGCAGCATGCAATGCAATTCTCACCAGCAGCTATGTACGGCAACCAGAGGAATAGCAGGGCCACTAATCAATTTTAAAGAAAGGAAATACTTAAAAGAAAAAAGCAAAAAGCATGATGGAAAAGGGGCTGGACAGGATTTCACACATCCCTACCTTCTAATGGAAGGCTGCTCCTGAATTTCCCAAACAGAAAGCCCTTGGAGCTATAAGCAGTTCCTATACCTCTCAGGTAAACTGAGACTTAAACTGGAACTGATTTATGATTCACTGACAAAACTTTGGCAAATTTTGGACACATCACTCCCAGCACAGGTCCCCCTCCTACATGCTCTTGGAAATTATGAACCTGTACAAGGCACCTTCCAAAATGGTACAGTTATTTCCAAAACAAATTCTAATTAATTAGGTTTAGTATAGAAACTATTAAGGGGATATAAACAACTTCTGGGTTTGGTGGTTTAATTGGGGAAGAAGTTAACCTAGGCCTATCCTGTTAGTGCTACTTTTAACAGTGAAGTATGATGCATGAATATAGAAAAGAAGCAAACACGTTACAAGATGTTAATGAAACAAGAGCAATTGCTCAAAACCCATCTAGGACAGAGATGATTGGAAAATGGAGATCAGAAACACAGATAGAAAATACAACACTGCATGACTAGAGAGAGAAGTTGAAAAAAAAGTGATGTCTGGAAATACACTATTAAAAAAAACCAAACAACAACAGATGCAGAGTATGTTTGGTAAGTAATAATATGAGGTGGGATCTACAGTTGGCACTAACCATAGAATGGTTTGGGTTGGAAGGGACCTCAAAGATCTTCTAGTTCCAACCCCCCTGCCATGGGCTGGGACATCTTCCACCAGACCAGGTTGCTCAAAGCCCCATCCAACCTGGCCTTGAACACTGCCAGGGATGGGGCATCCACAACCTTTCTGGACAACCTGTTCCAGTGCCTCACCACCCTCACAGGGAAGAACTTCTTCCTTAAATCTAATATAAGTCTGCGTTCTTTCAGTTTAAAGCCATTACGCCTTGTCCTATCAATAAATTTGTCAGGACTTCTGCACCAGACAGCAGTCAACAGAACACAGCATCAAAACCTCCTCCTGTTGTAACACCACAGAGCAGAGCAGAGCCTGCCTTTCCCAGCTCCCACGTAACCACACCTGGGATAACATTGCACATTATGTATATTAGTGCCAGAAATGCCTGTCCAGCCAGAGGAACACTAGACAAAAAACCAAACCAAAATGTGGATCAGAAAGGCCCAAATGAATGATTTACATGAATAGAGCAAAAACAAGAGCTGAACTGAGATCAGGCAGAAAGATCATTAAAAGATACATATTCAAAAGGTATGAACAGATAAAGAATTAATCATGTTCACATTAGCATCACTAGAAGAAAAAGGTCAAGATAACCTTCCTGAACTTCTTCAGTGTCTGCCAAAAAACCAGGTAAGACAGGACAGTTCAGAGCACCCCACACAGAACAATCCTGCTCTGGCCAGGAGATAAACATAAGTCATCCAGTCTCTTTCCATCTCTAATACCCATGCTCCTTTAAATAATCAGCCTCTATCTGTAAATCTTTATTAAGAGCTCAATCCTCTGATCATGTGAAGCATAATTCTCAAAGTACTAGTAGCGCTGCAAAAGATTTGCTATTGCCTATACATCTTATAAAGACTGGTTAAGTCTAGATTTTGAGTAGCAATTAAAATGGCTTTTTAGATTTTCTATCACTTCTACAGAAAAAGCCTGTAGCAAATTACAAGACTTAAATCTCACTGAAATTGCATATAAGCTTGGTAGCAAGTACTGCCTGTTACACAACAGAAAAATAACATTTTTTCCTTACTGGAGAAGGTAAGCAAAAAAAAAAAAAAGGAACATCAGCAAGTTAACAGTTACATTATTTTACACAAAACCTCGTAACTGCTCTCAGAAGTTCTTCACTTTCACACAAGCTGCACCAAGTTACAGTCTCTCCACTCCCTCTGCCCCCATTTAGAGGGCGAACAGGGTTGCTTCCAGTTTCCTCCCTCACTACTGTCTGCTTTTTCAGAGACCACATAGTGCAGCATGGTCACAACTCAGGACATTGTACTGACAGCACAGTATAGCAGAGAGGCTGGTGAAAACTCCCTTCTTCAAAGCAGTAGGAAACACACTCCTAAGTCCTGCCTACACAGAAAACTATTGGTTGGAATTCACTTCTGCAGCACAGATATTTAACTAACCCAGCTCTGGACCTGTTTGTCCTTGATAATACTTTCAGTTAAAGTATGTACAGCATTATCTTGGAAAAAAACCCCACCCTATTAAAAAACTAAAAATCAAGATTAAATCCTTCTATCCCCCTCCTCCTGACAGGTCCTTCCTTCAGCTAAAAAAAAAAATATCTGTTACTCACACTACTATCCCATGAGGTTTGCAAGTTCTCCAACACAAATGTAACCTCTGCAGAGCCCTGGGGTGTAAGAGGAACAAGGTGCTGGGCTGCTCCCCCAAATAACTCCTCACTCAGCAGTATAACTGTTTTACCACACAGCCTACCTCTACTTTTCTCCAGTAGTTTGACTCTTGAGCATCATATTGTGATATGAATTGTGACGGACATAACAGGCAAAGTCAGGAAACAAAGTTAAACAGCCTAAAATACTCTTTAGAAGAACTCAACACTCTACTGATTCAGATGAGAGCAAAACCAACAATTTTTTTTTTTAAAGGTTAAATATTTTTTCACCATCTTTAGAATTATTTTGGTACACAAACAGATTTTTCCAAAATTTCTGGAAAAGATGTGACAAATTACCCGTAACAGATCTGTTGATGATGGCCTTTCCTGAGGTATTTTCTGTAAGCAGTAATCAACAAATCCCCTAAAGGAGTCTGACCTGTAAATAGAAAAAAAAAAAAGTTCTAAATTAAAAAGAAGCTTAGGATGTGGAATACATGCACACTTATTAGTGCACAGCAAAAGAAAAACCTTGACTAATTTGTTCTTAAGTTCTAGGGCAGAGAAATTAACTGTTTTTTTCAAATTCTGAGTAAGTTGATCCCATCAGCTCTTCAAACAGTTAAAGACTTGCAACAAAACACAAACACACAATTATCCCCAACCACAAACTGAAAACCAAGCAAGAACTATGTGTACCAGTCACTATTTTAAATTTTCTTCAACTACTTAAAAATAGATGACAATGAAATTATTGGTAGCTCCAGAAATGCACTCATTAAGTTAGCCGATGAAATGGCTCTCTGTTCTCTAGAAGCTTCCCACCATTTGTAACACTGACTCAGTGAAGTGCCTTGATACAATGCTTAGTTCAACAACACTTTAGGCTATATATGAGGTTGTATCACAACTGGAAAGAAGAAAACTGATCATCTAGGTGCCACTGAACTCGAAAGCGGCATAAAAGGCACCTTGCTTACTCCCTTCTCAAAGCCACAGAGAGCAAACGGGTGACTATAAACAAACTGCTTGCAATCAAGAATACTGATTCTTATGCTGTATTCACAAGTTGTCTCTACTCTGCATTGCAAATTCTGCAAAGAAGACCATGGGTATCAGAGTGCAGATACAAGACCAAGTTCTTTGAATCTTGAAAAATGGACAAAATGGAGACGATGAAATAAGGAAACTGAAGTAGAGTGGTTTTGATAAAGTGATTAGCAGTAAAATAATTATGCTGCTTAAATGCCTAGCAGTGTAACAGGGGGAACTTCACACCTCTCCAGGAGCTATTGTTTCAAGCCATCTGCAGACTCTGTCAAGCACTACTCCATAGCTACATTCCACTCTTGGGTACAGAGAACAGGAAACGGCGTAACGCCTTTGCTCCCACAGAATAACAAAGCATTCTTGCATCCAAGCCCAGATTCTGGAACAAGCCTGTAGCATGGGGATAGTTACTGGCCACAGAACTCTGATAACTTTTGAAGTCACTCACTGAAAACATCTAATTACCTCTGTATTCCGTGTACCTCTCCCCTCCCTTTCTCCATATTTCAGCTGCACTGCAATGCTAATAATTCTTCTATCGGAGATCTTTTGCAGCTGGAAACTTTGCTGAAGCTGAGCTATGGCTGGCTTAATGCATCCAAGAATATTTTAATTCCTACAGCATCTACAGCCCCATAATTAACACCTCCACACATTTAGATAGTAGCACAGTCAAAGTGACAGAAGGTCAAAATTGAGCCTGCCTACACAGAGGTATTAAAGGAGTATTATTTGAGAACGCAGTCAAATCACTACACTGCAACAAACACTTTTTCTTGTCAGACTTTAACCATGCAGAGAGTTTTGCGGAGCATTTTCAGGGATATAAAACAAACAACAAAAAATTCTGGTAATAGCTCTCTTACCATTCATTTGACTGTAACGTAGGGGAATCGTTCTGGGCTATGTGATATAAGGCACTCATTGCATTCATGTTGAAAAGTGGAGGCTTCCTTTCAGCTAGAAAGAGAAGAGAAAGGTGTGATAAGGCAGTCTGGAAAGAAAAGGAGAAAGATATAGAAGTATGAGCAGGGTATCACGGCTAAATCAATAGCTCGTTACTGTCATCATCACATTTAGGCTACTTATTTTAATATTCTAGGTTAGACCAGGACAACCACTCAAAGAAAGCTGCTATTCATTTGAAGAGGGGATGATGAAATCCGAAGAGAACAGGATGCAAATTATAAGGAAAAGTTTCCAGTAAATTTTACCTTAACTGCAACATTTCACACCTGACCTGCTATGGTAAAATCAGCAGAAGCCGACTAAAGCAGAGCTTAGACATACAGCATGTCAGGGCTAGGAAATTTATGTATCAATCCCTACAGATCTTTGATGCACTGCTGTAGCATCTGTGTTAAGGGAAAAGAGTGGCTGGCTGCCTGGTTCATTTGCCATCGGCAGTCACCTGCAAGTGGGACAGTTTGCCAAATTCACTTGCCAGATGTGTTGTTAACTCTCTCTAAAATTCTTTCTAGTCCTTGCACCAAAAGGACACCTATCTAGCAGCCCCTGACCTTTCAGGAGTGCAGCACATCTCACACAGAAATTGAGAAAAGCTAGTTTTCACCACCATCTAAGGTCAGTCATGCCAATCAGTCAATGATGCCAGGATTTTTAAGTTTGTGTCAGGTCAGAGCAATCACTTGTCATTGACATGCAGCATGCATGCAAACCACTGCATTTTCTTTTCTTTAAACACCACTTTCTTTCAGCTACACAAGAAATTAAAACAACAGCATTCAAAGAAATTTCCTCCCTCTGCTACCTGACCCCATGTTCAGATATGGAATCATGCAAAGGCAAAGTTCAAAGTTTAAGAAAGAAAGTTTAATATTTCTTAAAAGGGTAATATTAAAAAAAGCAAACCCATCAACTATGCAAAGTGACTTTGAGACTCTTGACTGAAAAGCTCCATAGAAATTCTAGTATGAAGACTTAGTGCCTACATAGGGTAGCATAACATCTATTCTACTACTGTGATTTACTCCTTGAGAGGCCATAACATGCCTAAACTCTGCATGAAAAAAAAAAAAAAAAAAAAAAAAAAATCAGCGGCCATGCGGAAGAACAGAAGTCTAAAATTTCTGATGTTGGCATTCTTTATATCAAAATACAGGCTGTGTTAGCAAGGCATTAGTGCTGGCACACGAAATACAACACTGGAAGTTACTAGTCATCTACACTATTACCATCTCCATATTGGAGTCAAAATTTCTTCCCATTCTGTACGTCCTCCTCTTTGTTATCTCATATATATTTCTGCTGATTAAACGTTTATAAATAATGTTTTCAGTGAACTTGTCCTCACAATAAGTTCGTGAGGTACTGCTGTTAAGGTAAGTATAATCCATATCAAAACTATCTTTGAAAATAATCTACTCAGCACATGCAATGTCAATATTCAAACTTAAAATGCACACATCTGCTCTGTATACCTGCTATCACATCTACATCTGCTTCAGGTTGTATGGATGCGTATCATTTGCCCTTTGCAGTGCAAACCCTTTTCTTCTCATGTAAAGAACCTGTCCACGTTGATTCATGTCACAAACTTTCAGCTGAGATTGCGGATTTTTGTTTCAGAGAGTGGGGAAGTAAGAAGAATTGAAAATTAAATGTAGGTCCCTTCTGACGCACAATTCTTAGGACACCAGTTCCCTTGACATAATAGCTGGAACAACTTTCTCAAAATCCAGCTTGAAAAATACAGTCTACAAACTATAATTTCCTCTCATACAAGACTAGAATCCTCTAGTTAAAGGAATAACTGAGCACACCATATTAACATTAAA
This sequence comes from Buteo buteo, assembly GCF_964188355.1. Taxonomy (NCBI): domain Eukaryota; kingdom Metazoa; phylum Chordata; class Aves; order Accipitriformes; family Accipitridae; genus Buteo; species Buteo buteo. Next base: position 40,817,405 of record NC_134181.1, on the reverse strand, counting down.
GAACAACAGCATTAATGGCTTGCTCTTGATTTGCCAGTGAGTAAAAGGTTTAACTCAACTGTCAATGCTTTCCAAGACAGGTTTTTTAAAGAAAAAAAAAAACAAAAACCAGCTTCTGAGGAATAAGAATCTTCCATTTTTTCAGGATTTCCTAATAAATATTGCAAACAGTTAATTATTCATCTCAGCTACCAAGTATTTACTCACCTAACTCAATACACGTGATCCCAAGAGACCAGACATCCACCTTTCCATCATACTGTCCCTCGTCCATAGCAAGGATCACCTCTGGTGCCATCCTACCAACCACAGTGCAAAACATGTGGGTTAGAGGATACAAACTGTGATTCCCAGCATGTAACTTAAAATGAGATGGTTTCATCATCTTCAGCAGTGCAGCGGACCAGAACTTAAAGAGCCAGCATGGAGCTGAGTAAAGCCATGCTGAAATGAAACAATGCTTGCCTGCACTAGCAACTCTTCCAAGAGGCAGTTTAAGAAAGGAAAGTAAGAGGCCAATCTGATCATCTTGCTGTTAGCACAACATGCTGTCACGTGGGAGACCCACACCACTCTCAAAGGCATTGTACCTGCAGGCAGACAGCAAGGGCTGGAAGAGTCCTAAAGGCATCACTTTCACTCTCACCAGAGATGATGGGTTTTCCATTGGCACACCAGGAGAGTTTTCCAGCAGATATATGCAGCCTGTGAGTGTAGCTATGAAAGGAACAGGGAAATCTGGAACAGTGGGGAAATACGGTGGTCCAGGATTAAAGGGATGAGTGGGGGGAAAAAGCAGCGGGTCCTGCCTGCAAAAATTCGGCCTCTTAACTTTTGCTCTTCAAAGATGAAGCAGGCTTCCTGCCAAATGGACTCGTTCAGAGGTTGGGTGATAGGTGACCTCCTGTCAATGCCTGGGGCGTCTGCCACAAAATAAGTGGAGCATAAAGCTATGCTGGTCCACTATGTTAGGAATGCCAAGCAACTCAAGTGACCCTTAAACAAGTTTCTTCAAAACAGAGTTTAAGTAGCTGTGTGACTTGCAGTCTGCATGGCCAGATTAACAGGATTCCCTTTCTCCATGTGGTTGTCTTAGTTCCATCACCTGTGACAAGTGTTAATAATTTTTAAGCCAATAGCATTACAACAGTCAAAACATGAACTGGTGCCACTTCAAAGTGCTGCACAGCCTACCTCTACTCATGGGCACTGAGGAAGAACACATTTCCTGAAAAGCTGGACACAGGGATTTTAAGAAAACTGCTTGGTTAATAATGTTTTTTATGCCAGGCATTATTTTCAGATTGTGAAACACTGGAAATGGAAGATAGCAGTCTTATAAAGGACTGAAGTACTGTAGGCTTTACTCACCAGTAAGGCGTTCCCACAAACGAATTGGCAGGGGAGACTATAGACGCAGACCCAAAATCAGCTAGTTTCACTTGACCTGGTTCTGTTAGAAGAATATTTCCAGCTTTAATATCCCTTTAAAAGAAAAAAAGAAAAGTATACTTCCAGCTACAGTAGAGTAACTTCCAAAATTTACAAACACACAGAAATCCACTAAGCTAGAGAAATCAAATACATGGGATTTTTGGGAATGGAAACCTGGTTGCACCCAAAAAGGTAAGGGGTGAGGGAAGAAAAGAGGAGATGAGTCATGGTTGCAAGGTTGAGGCCCCAAACTGAGATGCAGGAGAGATGTATCCTAATACCCAGCTGTGACACCCTTAAACAATACCGGACATGTAATTTTCATCTCTCAAATGCCCTAGGCTCCCTTATGAGAGTTGTAGGAAGGATTAGATAATTCACACATTTAAGAGATTAACAATAATGACACTACTGAAATACAAAAGGCACAAGATACACTCAACACCTCTGGCATCATAAGTTTCTAAATTCCAGCAGTAAGTGGGATAATTTCAAATTAACTGCCCATGAAATGTTGAGAAAGGTTAACTCAATTTGCATACCTTCCAAGACACTTGGCAATGACCCTATTCAAAGTTTTACACAGACTTGTCAGTTATACCCGAAATATTTTTTCTTCCACCCATCTGACATAAAAGGAGGATTGCTCTAAAGACATTCAAGTCTACTTAGACGTTGTCAGCTGAAAATCACAGGTTCCTTAAAACCCTGATACAGCACTTCAATAACAAAAGGAAAATTGCACACTAGGTATGCCACAGATGCCTTTACATGGGCAAAACTATTTGCTTTTGCACAAGTAGACCCTCAACATAAATGGAATACACTTAAGGGATCCCTGTCAGCCAGGCTGTATACACCATACAGTCTGGAATATTTCTTTGCCATGTCTTCGAAATATATAATGTATCTTTATACAAAAAAATTCATCAAGAAAAATATCAGCTTTTCTTATCTGGTGTTCAACTGTAAAGTCCCTAAACACCAAAGCCACTTATCAGTAGTAGTAGTAGACCTCCAACACAAACAAGTTACTGTGTATTGCCAAATGCACTCATACTCTGACCCTATGAAAACTAGCTAATTAGATAAGGGGGAAAGGAAACAAAGCTATCTTGTATTTGTTGCAGAGGAAGAGCATACACTGAATTATCGTGCAACAGTTGAGGCATAATGATTTGTGCATCAAACACAAATCCAGTATCACTGTAGACCCGGTCAACAGCTAAGCTGAAAGACCCTTTAAATTTAGCATGATAAACACTGGTGAGATGCCTTTCCAAAGGGCAGCCCACAGGATAGGCAAAGCTGGGATAAAGAGAGCCACAGAGATAGGAATTTACTTACAGTATTTCAGCAGCAGAGCCAGAGTAAAGAACCTCTATTCCCTCATTCCCAGGACAGTAGAGCTTCAAAACTAATATTACAGAATTATTTGTACACATGTGCTCTCAAATACATCCTGACATGTCTTCATGTTTTGGGTCTATGCATCTCTCACCTCTGCTGGAGGACAAGTGCTAAAGATGTCTTGTATGTGCAAGAATGAACACCTCAAAAGTATAAAAGAGACAGCACAGGCTGTCCTCTTTGCTATCATCTCCACTGCTACCTTCACTGTACAACAATCAACAGAGGACTCAGGAGCCACGTTAGGTATCAGCAAACGTAACTGCTAACTTAGGTTTGCCTTGTGCCTGCAATTAAATGGAAAATAATCTCATCCTTTGCCATCCCATAGCATGACATGAGAACTAACTGGTAGCAGAGATGCTCAGAGAGCTCAGGAGGTGAGATTAGAGACTTGCTTTGTTCCTGCATCTCCACAAGGTGTCCCTCCATTCTAGGTCACGCTCGGTTTTGCCTTCCTTGCTGTGGGGCAGGGAAACCAAAGCTGTCCCACCCGCCAGCTTTGGTCCCTTCTCATTCAGCGTTTGCTTTATTTTTCACAGTCTACGGGAACTTGCCACAGCACAGGCAAGCACGGTGTTTTCCTCCAGTTGTGCGCACTCTTTTGCCTCTCCTTTTTAAGATACAAAGTCTATCAGAAAATTAGAAATCTCTTGATGGTGCTCTTTTCTGAGAGAGGAGACTTGCCTTCCCATCTCAGAAGTTAAAAAGCAGAATATCCTCCGTGGAAGAAAACCAGCTAGATAGGAAAGGCTTGCGTGGTACTTCTAGCAGTAACTTTCCCTATGGCTGCTCTCAGCACGCTGCAACAGCAAAGTAACTTTTTCCAGTTTGAAAGAGAAATAACCAGCTTTGTTCTTGATATGCAATAAGCATGCTAATGCAAAGGTCACACAGAGTAGCTAGGTTTCAGTATGTGAAATTGCTAAATTTACAACACATTAATTGCACCATGTTAGAAAGTCCTAATGAGTATACTGAGAAAAACTAATTCTCTATAGTGTCCATACAGGGAGTCATTTACTATAAATAAGAATCTAATGCACTTTGAAAGCACGTAAAATATATCAGAACAGGTATCTTTATGCTCAGATAAGGGCATATATGCAATGGGCTGATAAAAAAATAATATTAATTTCATAAACTGGCATTCATGTTTAAATTAATATTTCACTTAAATATGATTTAATAACCACGTGGAGATACGCCCCAAATAGTTATTCTAACAAATGACAAATAATTCCTGGGTCTATAGAAATCCCTCACTGTCTCAGCCTCAGATATACCAATTTGCTGTCTCAAACTTGCCAGTAAACTATGAAGAGGCTTTTAGCCCTATAAATTAGTCTCAAGTTCCCTCATTCTGATGACTCCCCACTCATTATGCTAATCTAGTTCTCACCCATTTCACAAGTTCCTGACATACTAGCAGCATCCAAAATTAAGACAAAAAACCTCTTATAATAAGAACATGAAACATTGTTGACAAATGAATCAAAAAAATCCAAACTCCTGAAAAATACCACATTACGAAAGACAGATCTAGGAACAAAATCCACGAGCAGCCTGTTACAACATCTTCCTCTGCCTGTGTGCTCTGATTTCTCCCAAGGTAGCTTTACCCTTGACTTATGCCTTCATAGACTGATTTCTGAAAGCATGAAGTTTTACTTACTCATACATAAAAAATTCTCACAATGTCTAATCTTAAAAATAGTCTGGCTCTATCACTCCACTTCGTTTATTCTTTGTTACCAGGGTCTGCAGAGAAAAATTGCTAACATAGAAGAGAATTCAGCACAGGATATAGCCACATGAAATTATTTCAACCAAAAAAACGCACTCCTTAACAGCTCACAGCTTTTATTTATGTATCTACCCTAACAGTAGGAGTACTGACATGTCCACTAGAGAAAATTTTGGTAGAATAACCTGTACCAAAGTTGCTTAAACACATCAAAGCAATTTTCAGACTCCAGAGAGTGGAAGATGGAAGGGCATCTAGCAGCACCAAGCTCTAGCCTTACCTATGAATCTTACAGTGAGAGTGCAGGTAGGCCAGCCCCTGCAAGGCACCGTGGGTGATGGCAGCAATCTCCACTTCCTGAAGTGGTTTCTTGTGAACTACAGAAAAAAGTTCAAAAAAACCCATAAGAAGGTAAGTGTGATCTTTTCCCGAGACAGTGTTTTTAAAGAGAAGGAACACCACCAATTTTGCCAGCTATGAGGTAAACATCATCTTCACTGTACTAGTTTCCTGTGCCTTGATGGCCATTAGCAGCTCAGAGTTTATGCACAGCCTGTGCATGTATTTCACGTCATAGGAAACCACATTTTTCTTCACATTCCTGCCAGGGCCAACAGTTACTGTTAATACCAGGAGATACGCCTGAGTGCAGCTTGCCACGTATATTTGAAATACTCATTTGGTCCTTAGCAAGGAAAACTTCCCAGTTTTTTCCCCCAAAGAGCCAAAACCAGGAAAACGAGGAATACCTGCTACAAAGAGATGCCCCAAAGCACGTTCCATATATCCCTAAATATGACCAGCATATGCCTTTGGCTGACCATATCTTATATACAAAAGATACGGCCCTAAGAAGTACTAGTTCTTACAAACTTCAGCTTAGATTCCCTATGCCTCTGCAGGTGCTGCTGTTCTAGTTTTGAGGTCATATCAGTCTCTTGTTCTACAAAACCATCTGTAATTATTCCTACAAACTGCAAGGCAAGGACAAAAGTGATCTCTGCAGGTTTTTGTTATGGAAATTCAGAAAACAAGCAGTCTGCTTCAGTCATCAAGGCAGCACAAATTACAGGAACATAGCTATATACATTTACACCTTCAGTTTACAACACATAAATGTGCATGCTGACTATACGTAGCACTGGCCTCGTGGGAAAGTCTCAGCTTACCCTTGGCATCACAAACACTGGCATTCTAGCTACAGAATGGAGTAGTATAGACAGACCGCCTCTACCATCTGCAAAGTACCAGTCTGTGAAAAAACAACCTCCCACTGTACTCAGAAAGGGCACTAGCAAAAAGAAAAATCAAAGACTATATGGAACTTACCCTCTAGCAAATCAGAAGCTGATCCTAAACAGTACTCCATAACCAACTGCAAGAAAAAAAAGCATGCTTTTGAATAATAGGGTAGACACTCCCCCACAAACAGTTACTACTTGAATGGCTGAGTAACAATAGAAGCAAATAAAACTTGAAGTTGCAAGAAATGCAATAAGCGATGAACAAAATAAAATGCTCCAAATATTCCAGCAACGTCAAGACATCTTTCATTGTTGTGAAGAAGGTTTAGGTACTCAGAAGTTCGTGGGGAGATACTGTAGAGGATGTTTCATAACAACTGTTTAATTTGCATGAACACAGAGGCCTGCCTCAGAGAAGCAGGGATTTGTTGCAATATCCTAAGTATCTATTCCCTTAAAATTACCTGGAAGCTTCTTCATATGAAAGGGACTACAGGCAGCATGGGATGAATACTGCTCCATGTAAAGACACTGCATGTACTGAGTATTTGACTGCGGTACTGTACATTTTCTGCTCATGAAGACCTCTGAATGCCACATCACTCACCCATGCCGTATGCTCTTTCAGGTAACAGCCCTTATACTCTATGGTGTTGGGGTGCTTCAGCTGTTGTAGAAACTTGACTTCTTTGATGATATCCTGCCATTTCTAATAAAAAAAGGCAAAAAGGTATAAATATATTTCTCTGCTTAATCCCCTACATATCTCATATACCACAACCTGTAAGTACAGTCTGAAAAGCAACCATAAAACCATTTTACAATGTGAAGATGGTAAGAGTCATAGTTGCAAAAGCACAACTGTACATCAGTTGTCTGGATCCCTATTGCACTGAGACTTCCCAGACATATTTAAACAGCTTGAGGATTGCAAAAATATTTTTTTCCTCATTTTAATTGCAACACATTTTAGTTCAAGCATTGCTACTGTTTTGCATATTGAACTGTCCAGTGGTCTCAAACTTAGTAACAAACTTACCTGCCTCAAGAGACAATGCCACCTACAATACAGGCTAGAGATAGCAGCAGTTAGCTGTTTGCTTCCTTCTGTAATGCAGCACAAAGCCACTGACATTTGGAAGACCTCAGCACATGTGGGAGACCAGCAGGTAAGCAAGGAAAAAATGAGTTTAAAACATCCCTGTTTCCTCTTAACAAACATGCATGTCAACGCACCAATCCAAATGAACAGAGTCAATCCAAGTTCAAAGCACCGCAACACAAAAATAAGAGAAACAACTAACAAGCAACAATTGAAGTGAGACTGATATTCTGAATACAAGGTCTATGCAATTTTAGATTACAGATCCTGAAAAGTGTTTCAAGTCAGCTACACATTTCAGTCAACACCTCAAAGAGTTGTGGTTATGGCTCCAGTAGCCGGTGTGCTCTTAACACAGTTATTACTGGAATTATTACTGAAATAACCACCATACAAGCATTCTGAATACCCATTCACCTCCTTAAACTGCACTATTTGTCAGAATTTGCATAAACTCATTTTCCCTCCACAAACCTCCATGCTTCCTACAGAAGTGAGCAACAGCTACCGCATTAAAAAGCTGGACTGCTAGGGTCAAATGAAATATGCAGCTAATTTCACTGTTCAGATTTACATTATGGTTGCAACAGCTTCTGCATGCAGAAATGTCTTTATTCATCTTACCTCATTCGTTTGCTTTCCACTATAGGACATTTTCTTGACTGCCACCACCTCATTAGTGTGGGAATTTGTAGCCTGGAGTAGGGAGAAAGAAATAGATTGAAAAAGGTTCATTTTCTTCCTCCCCATGGAATGAGTTGTGCCTTCGGCAAACGCAAGCTTTTTTCTCCTATATCACAACCTAGCAAGCTCCTACACTTCAGAGACATCTTCCTTGTGATAAGATTTACCAGACAACTCTTATGACACTTTTTCCATATCCACTGTTCCTCCCTCAGCCCTTACTGTACTTGCTACCTCTCTATTGATATGCAAACCAAGGCCCAATATTGCACCTACTGAGAACACACAAAATACGGTTTTATTGGAATTGCAGTAAAAAAAGTTTTAGATGAACCTTTGGAAAAATGTTTTCCAAAGAAACAAATAAAGAGGTGTGTCAAAACCTCTGTAATTTCATCCAAAACCCCAATACGACACTGATATTCTTAAACAGCTATTTCAATTTCCAGTTTCAAGAAGATGCTTCATTCTGGAGCTTATCTCAATTAAAAAAAAAAAAAGAAACCTTCCTTTCACTGCACTGGATCTCAGTATTGCAATGAATATTACTCAGTCATCAAAATTCTACTTTTCTGCAACTGGAGGCTGAAAACTCAGTTTTAGAAAGAGCTCTACTTCCCCGGATTGGCACTGCCATCATTTCTACATGTTAAGGACAGAAAACTTGAAGGTTTTAGTCTTAAAAGAGTTGTTGAAATCCCTGTACCTCCAAGCATTTACCATTTTTGGGACAAAAAGTTAAGGACAGCTAAAAGCTTAGAATACAATAGAAGCTAAATGTGGTAAATCCTTCTTTCAACTGCTTGAGAGGATGAGCACTATACTTTCAAGTAACATATTAACGAAAGACATTTCACAAGGCATACAGTGACTTCAAAGAAAAATTATGTTGGGTGAACCAATAGAGTATAGGAATTACTAAAGCAAGTTGACACACTTAGACTCTTCACAGCACACACTCCTCCTCAAGTGAGTTAGAGAAAGCTGAAAACAAGTAACTTTTGGATAAGGCAAAACCCTTCCTAATCACTCACCATCCTGATTCAGCACATAAAAGATCAAGAGTATTTTACTCAAATAGATGAATTAATGCTAGTGTTCTAAAGAAATTTGCAAGTATTTGTGTCTGTTACATTAATTCCAAGTATCTTCATGTGAACATGGTATCTCTCATTTCAGCCATAATCTTTTGCCGAATGGCACACTGCCATGTTCTCACAGTTGTGGGTGAAGCTCTTGCTGTACCAAGCGCTTGGGATCCTCCTGGCTGAAGTAACTTAAAGGGCTGTACAAGCACACTTGACAGAAATATCCACTTGCTGAAGTGGTTTTGGCCATACTTGTAGATATTTAGTGAAAAGCTTGGCAGAAAACAAGCACATTTTGCTTACGAAACCTTCTTTACACTGCCCTCATCTGCTTTATCACTTTTTGTGTTTCTAACATGGATATAAGTAGGTTGGTTTTGATGAAAACTATACTTCTGAAGTGCAAAATCAACTTAGTTGATTTCAAGTCAAGTTAGCATCAACTTTAAAACCTTGTGAGAAGCAATATACTTTTTCTTAGCCTTCTGATATATGAAGCTTCATTTCTTTCAAGCAAGAAAAAGAAATTTCAAATTATCTTGCCAAGCTTTGCCAATAGTATATTGGAAAACAAAACAGCTTGCAAAAATTGAGCTTAAATTGAAGTTTATACTAGAATAATCATATTAATTCACAATAACAACAGTGACAAGATACTGATCAATGTATTTGCTGTTTGTAATAGTGTCAGTACCAATTTAAACAAAAAGGTCAAAGAGATACAGCAACAGCATAACAATCCATGCCCTGCCCCTTTTTATGTATCTGAAATCTCTTCCCCATTCTTTTGGATGACTTAGAAAGCCGTGGGTCTTTGAAGTTTTTTTCACCTATTCTCCACTTTTGATACCAGGCATGTCAGGATCCTTGGAATCTTGCCATGACAATCTGAGATCTTATTCTCGGCCCCTGCCTTACTCCAAGATGGATAAGAATCACGAAGTAAGACAGGCTACAAAAGCTTTTAAAAAGGAGGAAAAACAAAACAAAGATGCACAGCATCCCCTGCGTGGTAGGAAAAAGCTCTAGCATGACCCATGCAAAGCAGGGTATAGCTAGAGGCCTTCCTCAGGTGAAGGAATGGATCCCAGACTACTGTGCACTGAAAATTGCAAACAGGTGAGTTCCTGCTTGTGACTTACATACACAGCAGGACAGGGCAAAGACTCTGAAGAACAATTTACTGGATGCCAAGTACTTCATGCAACAGGAAGGAAACCTTAAGTTTCAAACAGTGGCAAAGAAGTGCGGACGTACCACAGAAAAGTGGCGATGCATCTCATTACTATGTTACTACAGTAGCATTACTACAGGTATGACAGCAATCACCATCAAGCTTGGAGGATGCTGCTGCTGCTGCTAGGATATTGCAAGAAGCTGCAGTCTGGCTAAACTCTCCGATGTTTTTAAAGCACAGACCAGTTAAATAAAGCTTGCAGGGAAAGGAGGAAAAGAAGCATCAGGGAATCGCAAGTCTTCTACCTAACTGTAGCAACATCTCAGTTGTAAGCCTGCCTGGTAGACTGGATGTGCAACACTCCTCATGCTTTTCCCCTGGAAGTATGAGGAACTTCTGAACACCAAAACAGAATGATAAAGGTGACACCTTCACTACTTCACCTTTACCCTAAAGCATACCATGCATCCTTTCCCTTTGGTTTTGAAAAGCACTGGGTAGGACTGCCCTACTCCCATGCTTGCTCCTCTTCTGCAGTGGATCAACATGTATTGTAAGTTTTACAGCCTCATCCTCTTACACATGTAGTACATTTAACATTATGCTTTCACCTACCTGTCACTTACTCCAGCACCTAAAAGTGCCTGCCCCACTGTTGACAAGCCCCATGGCAGACATCCCCCCCCGCCCCATATCATTACTACCAGAGTATACATTGAGGAATTATACCATTATCCCTCAAAGCACACATGCACTGCTTATCTGGCACAAAATATCAGGCTCCTCTCCTGTTCTAACAACAGTTCCAACAACAACTCCATCACTGTACACAACTATAAACAGTGAATTGGAGTGCTTGCAAATAATTCATGCTAGCTACTGCCAGGTTCTGGAGTTACAGATGTAAGGCTACTTGTCTAAATACTTTAATGTTTGATATTCAGAAATCTCAGTTCTAGTGAACTTGATCTTCTGGAGTGGCAGGCCATGCTACCAAGCAGCTTTAATGTGTCTTTGACTGATTTTTTTTTCATAGTGTATTCTATTTTAGTTTCACTGATAGTGATTGGATTATAATTATTTCCAAATCCAGTATCTTGGATTTGGCTCTGTTTGATACTAATGGTAAAAGCACTATTCTTCTCACTTTCCAGATTAAATTCTCTTGACTTTATCAATTAATGCAACACATCCTTCCCACTTGAATTCTCATTCCTTTTAGGATTTTCTCTTTGCTTTTGTCATGTAAGCATTTGCTACTGAAGATAGTACGTTACGAGATGAACATGGGGACAAGGAGGGTAACAAAACAAAATGGTATTTCAAAGACATTTCTAACTCCTAGATTATCAGAGCAGCAGAGAAATCATTCAAAACCCCGAATGCAATTTGATGTGACTTCAATGGTATCTTTACCCAAGCAGCCACAACACCAATTCATTAACAAAAGTAGCTTTTAACTCCAAACACATTTTGAATCATTAATTCACTAGATCTATTAATTTGCAATGATTTACAAGCATATAAGCACCAAGTAGAGTATCTTGAAATTCCAGTTTGGCAAATTAATTTCCAACTGCTTAAATTTAACACTGAGCATCAGACAGCACAAGATACCATATACTTAACGTGAATGGTTGGGTTCACTATTAAGACTATAGTCAACTGCTACTATAAATACAGCTGTAACAGTAAAGAGCTCAGGAGTGCTCGGGAGACACTTATTTTTGAGATGTGTTATGAGAAAGTTAATACACACAAAGCACTAAGAGCTCAAAGGATGCTCCCTTTTACAGATGCTGAAAATCTCTAAAATGCCACTTAAATGGTTCTGTTTTTCAAAAAGGAGGTAAAGAACTATACTTACAAAGTAAACTGCTCCAAAACTTCCATGTCCAATTTCATGTAAACCCACAAATATTTCTTCAGGATCATCTTTGTAGAACAGGTCAGCTATTTCTGGGTCCTTTGGCACCCCTTTGCGCATGTTGAACAGTATTACAAACTAGTTCGCGCTTTCAATTTCCAATCAATTTCTTCCTTCATCGACAAAGTAGTTTGTAGACAGCATTCAGCACCTGGTGAAAAAGTTCATCTTTAATATGTTTCCTTTACACACATTTCTGTTCTCGCTCCTCTGACAGCAAAATAAGAGGAAACACTTTCAGGAGCAATAGACTTCACTATCGTTTCCTTCAGCTAATTCTTTTTAATTATTAGTCCAATTTAGATATAGAGATTAAAATGCATTCAGAGTACAACAGCTCTTTATCTCATACAGGAAGCAAGTGCTGCAGTTACACTAAAGTCCACTTGAAGACAAGAGTCCTGTTGCTATGCAAAACATCCTGTGATATGAATTTGTTATTCTTCATGCTGGTCTCCTAATGTGTCAGTTTTTAGACTATCACCATTGTTCCTCCTACTTTTCTCTGCTGTTTGTTTGCTTTGTTTCTCTACTCCCACTTGCCAGCTGGTGCCAATACAAAAGTTAGCTTCTATTCCACAGAAACACTTCACAATATATGATTTATTTATTTATTTTTCAGAGCTGTAAGACAGCTAGTGCTGTTGGATTGTGATGGCTCCCAGGTCACAGAATTGCTTTTGAAAGATCCTAGACTCCATCATGTAAGGCAGATCTATACCTCTTTAAGATCTTTCTTTAGCATAAGCATATAATTAGACAGCACAGAACTGAGCTGCACTTAAATGAAGATTTTAAATACCCAACCCCAAACCCAAAAAACCCCCACCGTCAGAAAGTTTCAAATTTCCTATCAAAACATCCTGCAAAAATTGCAATGGTTCCTTGGACACTGGTGTGAAAAGCAATGATGGATGCCCCTACCCATCTGCTTTTGACTTCTGAAACCCAGCAGATTATCTACAGGTGAGTCAACTGGAGCAGTTTCTAACAGTCTGGAGCAAGTCTCAAAACTACTTCCAGATTCGTAGTTCAGCACCTCATTTATTGAGGCCACATCTTCCCTGTGCATAAAAGACTTCTGAAAACATCCATTAATATGTTCAACCTACCTCATGATATAAAACCAGTGTAACATTTAAAGAGAGACCAGCTGAAATTTAGCAATTAGATAAAATTAAAACTATAACACACATAAAAGGCTTTAGAAGGTTTCAGACTGCAAGTGCCATCCAGATGGAATGATGTAGGCAGGGCATAATTTTGGTCTAGGGCTGAGACAGTCTCCTTGGCTCCGGATGATAAGTAATGGAGCGACAAGCACAACAAACTGCTGTTCATTAGAGGTGCACAAAGTACTCTGCTGGAGCATACCTGGGTAACTGTGGCACAAAGCATGCTCTGTGGCTCAGATTCCTTTCAGCAGCATTGTCCTGTGCTCTCACCCCCCCAGACTCTATGTGGTCTCTTATTCTGCAAAGGAAAACAAATATCAGTAATTAGAAAAAGTATTTTAAGTTTTATACCTTATTCTAATACACAAAAATACTACTTCTAGAAAAGATCACGGACTATCAAGGACCCACTTGAAAGCACAGTTAAAAGGAATACTGGCTGTGAATGGTAATGGTGTCTCTTTAGGTGAAATAATGCACTTCCCGTGTTCTATGGCCTTTGGGCTTGCTATGTATCATTATAAGATAGGAAACCACGAAAAGAGGTTAAATGCCAAGTTCTTTGACTTTTACAAAGACTCTTAAGCTTGCTGGGACACAGGGAAGCATAGAAGTTTGCTCTCAGACTACACTTTTTAGATTGCCTATAAAAAGGACAAAGCTCACAAAGCTGAGTCTATTACTTAGCTCAGTATGTTATACCTGATGACATACAAGACTTCAAAGAAAGTCCTAGGCATTAATAAGTCAAACATTGTTGGATTCCACCGGGGAGAGAATGAGCAATGAAAAGATGAAAAAAGGAGGGCAACCAGTTAGACCCATCAGCTGAAATCAGGTCTAGATTGCTCACAGTTAAGGATGCAGCTCACTGCAGTCACTCATTCCTACCAGTGTAGCAACCCCCCCAAACAGCCACAGCTGTCCTCTCAGTGGAGTCAAACACAGAGACAGCTTGAAATTAGCTGGCTTTCATAGAAAAGGTTATCATGTAGCCACATCCACAGTAGAAAAGCTTCCAAGTAAAGCATACTACAATACTTACATTGCCAAAATCTGAATTAATATACACCTGAATTAATGACAAACAAGCTAACTCATCTTCTCATTTATCAGGAAAAAATATGAGCAGAAGTCTTCTTTCCTAGTAGCTAACATTACCAAAAAATGGTATTTTTGTCTACTGTTCTCTACACATGGCAGTACTACTGAGCTGTTAAAAAGCTATTTGAAGAGCTCCAGAAAAAGGTTCTGCAGTATTTAGTTAAAAAAAAAATCTCAAATATCAACAAATGACAAAAGCCAGATGAATGAAATGATTATTCATTCTCAGCTGATCAGCCTCACCCAAAGGTGCTATATTTACTACATGCCTGCAGACAGGGGCAAAGAATGCAGTATTTCAGGTCTGGCGTTCTTCAGCCAAGTGAAAAATCCATTTGGCTTTAGAACAATAAAAACAAACTGACGAAGAAAACAATTTATCCATCTCTAGTCAAATGAACTTCTCTGACATAAACAAAGTCTGTGCAGCTCTAATATTCAAGGATAAACTAGTATTTGAAGTGGGAAACTAGATCTCAATACTTAAAGTTAAGCCCCAAGTAATAACATCAGTCTCCAATTAGGACTGACATATATAGTGAAGCTGTACAATAAGTAAATCTTTTCAGCAAGACTATTATTTTCCAGTAATGATTATCAGAAAAAACTTAGGATGGAAAGTGTATCAAGAGTAACTTGAGTCCTGTTGATTTGAACATTATCACCAACTGCTCCATATGATCCCATAGTGCCTGCAGTGCCTCCTGGAAAAACACATTGAGAATTCTTTGCATGACCACGTTACAGCACTAGATATGCAATTCTGGCACGGGACAGCATAGAACAGAAAAGATACAAATCACACCACTTTGAGGTAAGCTGGCAAGGTCACAAATTCTTAATATTATAACTCTCTTCCTCACACACTAAGACTGAAAGAAAGATGGTTTAAACAATGGCAGAACATCATGAGAATCGAATGCCATTAGTAGAAAAGCTCAAGTTCAAGGTATAGTCAATTTAAGCAAGTTCTTTCAGTTACCAAAATACTGAATTAGCACATCAAGAAACAATTTCTACTAGAAGCCAGATTTCTACTTTTCATCCTTCAAAAAGCGCACCTAAAGCCGCATTTGAGACATGCTCTGAAGACCTCAAATGAAAACAGCATTAATCACACTGGCGGTGACTTACAGAAGTGACAAGCGACTCAAGATTTTCAGAGCTTGTGAGATCAGCATTTTGTTCAGACAAGGCCATTTGGAGATGCCTCAAACTGCCTACCTAGAA
The DNA here is from genome assembly GCF_964188355.1 of Buteo buteo. Taxonomy (NCBI): domain Eukaryota; kingdom Metazoa; phylum Chordata; class Aves; order Accipitriformes; family Accipitridae; genus Buteo; species Buteo buteo. Next base: position 40,802,083 of record NC_134181.1, on the reverse strand, counting down.
ATTAAAGCCCTCAATCAACAGTTACTAGTGAAAAATCCCTGCCTTGGAGCAAAAACTGCTTGTGCCCCATTTCTGAAATATTATAAGGGGCTAGAAAAATAGGATGAATTCTTGAGAGTAAATTCAGCATCAGAAATGACACTAAGAAAAATATTTAAAAGGTTCTCTGAGAAAAAATTCTCCAATGAAAATTACAGAACATATTATGAAAACCAGAAAGAAAATTGTTTTTAAAGGCCTACAACTATTCCAGCCACAATTGGGGAACCAGTGTTACTTTGGATGCATCTATATGGCAATGTCTCTGTTTCCCAGTAATGTCACAGGCAGAGAAAAGCAAAATCACTAGTTACTTTAAAATTCAGTTCTTTTATGGGAAATGTGCGATGCAACCTGTGGACTGCCCAGCACAGAAGTGCCCAAAGCGAGAGTGAAATGCTGAAGAACTGCCTTGAAAGCTGCACGCAAGATGATTATGTTCTTAAACCAGTAAAGCAATTCTGCTTAGACCAGTTTGCTGTACTACTCCCCTCCTCTCCCACCCTTCAAACACAGAAACTCAGGAATGCAATCCAGACTAAGTGAATCCCTCTCGATGGAGTGGGTAGTTATTGCTGTAGTTCTGGCCCATTGCCATCTTATCATAGCGTTTCAAGGATTTGCTACTCCTCACTTACGCTAAATGGCACAATAACCTGCTGCTTTTAGTGGCTGGGGCAAGACGACAGAGGGTTTCATCATGGAGTTTCACCAGAAAATTGTGGTAGAGAGTATGGGAACAGTCAGGCCAGGAAGCAGATAGCAGTGTACTATGAACAAGGAACGATAAACTAGAGACGCATCCTGCAGACTACTCATAGACTGGACCCTGGATATGCTGTAACTAGTCTCACTACTATATAGCAAACAAGCGGGGTTTTCTCCCCCAACAGTTTAAAGAAAAGCAAAGTTTCCTCAACCATAAGTAACCCGCGCATTTTAAAAGCATGCTTTACTGCTTTTGCTACATATGTTTGCACAAAAATTCTCTTGCTACCAATTAAGACCGCCAGGCGCTATATTAGTAACAACAGAAAAGACCTTGATCTGAATATAAAGGAAGCAACAAAACATAACTGGAAGTGCCTTTAAGAGCAGCTAAACTACCCACATTTGCAAGTATCCCATGGATCTAAAACTACAAGCATGTATAAGGAGATAGTTAAACTTGAGAACTCAATTTCTATAACTGCTAATAAGGTGTCTTCACAGAGCACAGTATCAGAAGAGTTAAGATATTTACTTCTTCCTTTGTCAAGTTCACTAAACAACTGGCAACCCGCCCAGCACCCTTAGCTCACAGCACATTCAATACACACGGCAGGGTTTCCACACCCTACAAGCATCTCAACTGCACTCCCATAAAGTGCAAGTGTGTGGCTTGTAAAACACAGCTTGACTTGCATCTCACAACACTATAGGCCCCTTTCAAATGAGTACAGAAATATATAAAATTAATTTTAGTTGCTAACTACACCACAGTACTTCCCAAAACAAGGACAAAGTTTTCCACTTCATGCAGAAAAACAAACTACAGGAAACAGGGTGGAACAGCAGCAGATTCCACTCATAGGAGGAGCAACGTGACATGGCTCATGCATTCATTTTTAGATGAATATTTTTGGGGGAATAATTTTACACCAGAATTCTTTTTCCAAGAATGACAAACACAGAGTCCCCTTTCTTCATTTCATTCTCTACAAAATCTCCAAAAATCTGGAAGACAACATTAAGAAGGAAATTCTCAGATAAACTCAGTCGATAAAAACTGTCCCCAATAAGAAACCTTTTGAGCTCAAAGTAGGCACATGCTAAAGTTCCACTGCAGTCCTCACACATAAATTTATATTGTTTGTTTGATTTTGGGTTTGGTTTTTTTTGTTGTTGTTGTTTGTAAGAAGTACAAGCTTTTCTCCTTCCTTTAATTGCTACATATGGCTAGCTAGCAAGGCCATACACAAACACTTCATCCCGTGCTTTTGCAGCTAATTCCCTCACATGCAGACCACAACCTAGGATGAACAATCCACCACTTTGCAGAAGCAAGTGCTTTCGCTTTTTGAGAAAGACTCCTGAACCTCCATATTGTAAGCTTTTCAAGTGTCATTTCTTTGATTGTCAAGAATTACTTTTCCAGCTAACATTATGTAACCAAAAGTAACATGTGTTTTTTCCTAGTATTATTAGCACTTGGTTTATTTTAATGCTTAAAACAGTCAGATAGACATATCTGGTATATAAATTCAAGCTACTTACAAGTTTACTGACAGTGTATACAAAAAGAAACGGTACTACAGCCTTTTTTTTACTTAAATTCATCACTGATTCCAAGATAACTCAGAAAAAAGATTTCACTTTGCACAAGCAGCAAGTCCTCTCATGTCCTTTCTGCAAATTTCTAAGAAGCGAAATGATCTAATTTGTACATTAACAGAAATGGAAGGTACTCAGTGACCTTCAGTAGCACAGAAAAATATTTTTGAGCATTTGAAAATGCTCTGTAGATATCAGGATAGCACTCCCTGAAGGCATGCAGCAGGGGGACCACGTTCAGGAAATCAGGACACAGTCTGCTAGGAAAGCTGGGTAATGTAACCAGAACATAAGCACAAAAGGTGCCTAGTCATATAGTTAGCAGCTGAGACTCATACACTAGTTCCTCAAACACTACCTTTCTTGCTCTGCTTTTCAAAGAAATAAATTCCCAGAATGTTCAAGTCAAATTACACACACCATTTTTATTAACATTTGCATAATATTTGGATGCAATCACAGCTCTTCACTACCTACAACTTCTAAAAAGAACTGCAAGAATTTTTCTTTGTCAAGTATTCAGCTCAGCAATCCACTTCAAATATCATCCTGACACATACATGCTTTGGTTCAGTATTCTCCAGTGTTCACACGCGCATCAGGTCATTTAGAGTTAACAAGATTACTCATGCTAATAAAACCCCCTGAATCAGAACTTTACTGACTAAGGTGATCACTGCACAGTGCCCCGGGATATGAAATTAACCTAGTAACTTGCAGGTCTTATTGTAGATACATACCTTCATTGAAGCAACTTTCTTTCCTGATTAGAAGCAGTAGTTTTAAAGGAAACATTGTTCTATTTGCAACTCCTCTATGACTAGTATTTACGTGTCAAGAGTAGGACAATAAACTTATGAAAAAAATAAAAACATAAAACCAGTGGGCTTAAAGTCAAGAAACAAACAATTAGTTTTAGTCATAGGGAATGTTTCAACAAGCATGAAGTCAAGCAACATGCCAGCCTTCCAAAGGAATCAGTACCAGTTGCATTCACTGGAAGTCCTACTGGCAAAGACAGACTAGCTACTGCAGGAAGTTTAGCTATATTATAAAACACAAATGCATCAAAAAATATCTATACACTGTCTTCCTTCTTGCTCTCCAAAAAGACCTTATGGCTGATGTATTAAGTTTCAGTAATTGCAGAATGATGATTAGGCACTGAAATGAGAAACTAGTGGCACCTATAGCACTGGTCTATCATGACGTGCAGCCAGACAGTAACTACAATCCTCAAAAAAACAAACCCAAAAAACCCCCAAAAACCAACCCCCAAAACCCCCAAACTAATTTATATTCTCGTTTATGAACACCCTATGGAAAAGCATGATATACAAGGTAAAAATTACACTGATCCTCTAATTTTCCTAAAAGTAACATTACTCTGAATCGTGCTGTCGAGATACCCTGGGAGCTAAACACAACACACAGGAATGCAGTGATTACAGACAAATGCACGCAGCAGCGTGCACCATAAACAGTTGCAACCATTGACACCCCAAATTCTGACACCATGCTTACGTTCCAGGAAGTTTAGCCATCCTTTCTGGACATAAGCTGTATCACAGGTTAGCAGAAAATAGGGGTAACAGTTATTCTGAAAGCAACATCCTCTTCCAAACCTACTGTTCAAAGGCCAAGTGCCATCTTTTCTCTGCACCTGACCCAAAGTTCATGACTCAGTGAATGTTTCCATACAGACCAGCACTATTAGTCCTACTGCAACTTGCTTCATGAAATCCCACTGAATTTTAACACCTGTGAAACAGCATGCTTAGTTTTAGTTTTGCTTTTTACATTTTCATCAAAGGTTGTTTAAAAAAAAGCAGGAACAGAATGAGAAGGCATACATCTGAAATACTTGATACACTCATTTAGGTCAACACAAACACAGTCCTTAATCTCACACCTACCTTTGAGCACTGTGTAGCCCTTCTGAAGTATTAAACCCAGCTTAAAAAGGGCTTCTGTAATTTTTCTCTATAGTAACCACCCCTTTATACCCACAAACCTCTATGAAACCTGACAAGCAACATGGTCTTCCCCAATAACATGTTCCTATAGAACATTCTGTGACCTTTTTTTTCCCTTGGATGCTTAACAAAAAAGAACACCACTTATTAAGGACTTTATACAACTCTAGTACTTTAATTACCTATGAACCAGAAATATTTACAGCATTATCTGCTATGTTCACAGTATGGGAACAGCAGAAAGAAAAGGAAATGTGGTGTCAGATAGCACTCCAGCTCAAAATTCAGGTGCCTCTTTTTAGACAGGTTCCTCAACTAAGCCCCAAAACTACTGCCAGGAACAGCCCTCCTTTGCTACTGTCCATAAAGCAAAAGTTGAGGTTTTTGTTTGTGTGGGGTTTTTTTTTTTCCTCTTCAGGGAACCTAGGAACATCTGTAACAACAAAGTTAGTATCAGGCAGCCCTTCCCTAATATCCACATAGCTCAAAATTCAGCAAATGACTTTAAAAGACAATGCTTGTGACTATCCTGCTGCAGATGCTTTAGTGTTTTGAAAATTTTGCAGCTGTCAAAAAAAAAAAAAATCACATGATGTTTTAATGACAAAATTGTGAGGAAACTATGAATGAGTTAAAAACTCAGGTGATCAGCCCAATTGGCAGAGTCATCAAAAGTAGCAAACAAGCTAGTACCTCCCAAATCTTCTCTGCAAGTGGCATTTTAAGAATGAACTGAAATAAAAGGTATGATAGCATTTCTTAGTACCTGGACACTTGTCCCTTACAGGCAAGAGGCAAGCCCTTTACCTTCACTTCACTTTGCTAAACACGTCTAACAGTTGTTACCCAAGATCATGGGGTAAAGCCTGGGCTTTATTTTAAAAAGTCAAACAGCATCGTTCTTCACAATAGATATGTAATGAAAAAGCAAAACTTCACAGCAAGAGACACTGGGTGATGCTTGCCAATAATTTTCCAGTTAAATTTAAAACAATTTAATGAAAATATGTATGTCCTTATTTTGTTTAAGGGTAATTAACACTATTACATTTCTTGGACCAGAACCTGTATTTTATCATACAATCTAGAGTGTGTTATTATGCTTTTGCAGGTTTATTTGACAAGATTAAGAACTTTGAGTCATTAAATAAACCTTGTATAGTTAAAAAAAAAAAGGAAAGAAAAAGGCTTCTTGCTCTGAAAAACATTTCATAGTATTTCATCATGGCACACTTGAAATAATTCAGTAGTACATCTGGAAGGGAGGAAAGATATATGAATAATTTTAAACCCTAATGTACATAAGCCCAAATAGCATACAGAGAAATATAAATTTCATCAGATCTTCTCATCAAAACATCTCTAAAGCATCACAGATGGGTCATGAAATTGAGGAAATTGCCTTCCTATTGTCATCAGATTTTTTCTGTAGCATTTTTATCAGGCTCTTCATCATGTTGTTTAAAAGACAGTGAACTCCAGACAATTATAAGTTCATTCGTATTATGCTGTGTGCTACTCACAGGCAAAAATAAGTCATCAAATTTGTTTATGAAAGCCTGAAGAGACACCAGCACACTCAGAGTTTCCTACCTATTAATGTAATGGCTTCCAAAGAGCTGTATCCATTTTGTGGTTTAAAGCTATTTTTAGATTATTTTTAAAGAGTTTATATTTTGACCATCACATAATCAAACAAAAAAAGACAGCAACCGGATAAATCTATTCCCACAGCTGTCCAGACTGTCCAGGATGATAGCTGACCTACTCCTACTCACCTGCATCACAACTCAAAACTGTAGGATCAACGCGCTGACACTGAAGCAATCACAGTGGCCACCAGATCTACATGCCACCAGATCATTTAAATAGTACATGTATAATGGGGCTGCAAGCACATCTCCCTCTGTATTTCAGGCTCAGTTTTTCTGAAATGTAGGAAGTGACTGTTACAATAACCTTGAACACAAAAAAATTCTCTGAGTTTTAAAATTAGTTTTCATGTCGTTAGCTTAGATGGCATGACTTTTGATGTGTCCCTTAGAGTAAGTAAAAAACTGCAGGGAACAGTTAGATTTAACTAATTGAGGTTAACATATAATTACACTACTGAACAGTTACTTTGTGCTACCCAAGGAAAAGGTGTGCTTTAGCAGAGGGACATGTATATATTTACATATGAAAAGCCTGTGATATCATGTGGGGCAAAAAGTGATTTCATTATGTAAGTGCAAGAAGACAATTAATAAGATCCTCTAATGTAACAGTGTCCTACTGTAGCTACATAGCTTCTGTCGTAACACTAGCTGACTTTGAAAAAGTAAGTTTCTATTTTAAAAAACTGTTTGTTCTCTTTTTGCAAGAAAATGTAACTCAGATACTGATTTTCTGGAAGCTATACCACAGTAAAACTGGCCAAAAAGAGAGTCATGCAGTAGGTTCTTAACAAAAAGAAAACAGATGCAGACTGCACTTATGGAGGCGGGGGTGGGTGGCGGTGGTGATGGTGGTGGTGGGGAAAGACATTCTCTGCTCATGGAGGGTCAGAGTACCTCTCGCAACAAACCAAATTGTGTTGTGTTTTTTTTTTTTTCTTCTGTTTGAAGAGACAGGGGAACATAAGTGTGAAGTATGTTCTTCATGATTCTAAGAAAATCCATGGATCTTCATTATGAGCTTACTATTAATAAAAACCCCAAACCTCTGAATTTCTAAAGAGAGTTACACAGTGCAGCACATGGTGTTCATCCTCTCCATTGATAAGGTTTAGAGAGAAAGCCTTCTGAATCCTAACCTCGTACTGCTGCTGGTTTAATAAACAGCAGAGAAAGCCACAGCACTCCAATATATTTCCCCCAAGATGTCTAGTCTTGCTTTGCATTACACTTCCCCCTTACGCACACACCCTTTCTCTGCCCCATGAATCTCTCCCTACCACACACTTCTCCTTTTATAGATCTCCTTCCTTCCTGCCTCCTCTGTGCCAGCCAGAGATAACACTTTAGGAAACAGCCTTTTTGACTACTTCGGTTTATCATTTTAGCTTGGTCCGCCCTCAGTAACTCTGACTCCAACACATCCAGCTCTCGTCCTGACCTATTTACAGGCACCACTGCAACCATTAACATATGGAACAGGAATTTTTTCCACACTCATATCATTAAAAATGGCTACATCTGTTTCATTCAGGTGTTCAAAGAAAGTCTGCTTCCAGAGTGGAATTAAACATGAAAAAGCTTATTCTGAAAAATCCCAAAAAATTCAATTTCACGTGGGAATACTATTATTAGAAGACGACAAACTTAACCTAGCACATACGAGCCAAGTCAGAATCAGTCATTAATATTACACGACTTACCCACTGGCTTTCTAAGTTTATTCTTTCATAGCATATGTATTTTTTATGGCTAGTAATAAAAGACACACATAGAAGTGAAATACAGATGTCTAATGTCCAAAACATCATTATTATAATCTAATAATCGTGTGCAAGAAGAGAGCATATATCTTCTATGAAAAAAGCACTGGATGGCTGAACATGTGCAAAGAAAAAAGATAGCGCGCTGCTTTTATTCAACACCCAGAAAGAACTGAAAGTTTGCTGTATCAGCCATCATACATGTTTATAAGATGGCCCTCTTGTAGATACCTCTTCTACAGGATCATTTTAACGTCTTTATGACATTTACAGCAATTATTTACATGCAGCAGTTATCATGGCATCATGAAAGTACCAAATATATTTTTACCTGCCATAATACAGTAAACCATCTATAAACACCACCACATACCATGAGAGCATCCAGCTTTACACAATACACAGTCTGTTTTACAACCATAAAACATTTTGTTTGCCAAGCAGCCTCAGTGAAGCTAACAGTTACTTGGTGCATAGGGCAGGGATAAAGCTCCACAGGGTAGAAGGACATCCATCAGGGAGGACCACACAGCTGGGGGGGTGGTTGTTACCTGGATCCCTCTATGAGTGTTCATGTACTTTCGTTCCTTAGAGGTTTTGAGGGCAGTACTGTCCATGCTTTACAAAACACAGAAGCTGATAAAATGAGAAACAAAACCTGCTCAAGGTCACCCAAAGAATACAGCAACTATAAAAAAACCCCAAAAACAAAAACAAAAACGAGGTTTCCAGATTAGAAAGAGCCGAGGCAGCAATCTCGCTGAATAATCTTTTTTTTTTTTTTGGCTGATTTACCTATCACACACATTGACATAGGAAGCTGGTTTTCTGGCTGACTGAACATTCATAAAATAAATCACCCAGTATCTCTTAAAGATCTGAATAAAAACAAATAAGTGTATGAAGTTTAAAACTATATGCAACCTTTCCAAGGTACTCATTTCTGCAGTACCTCAACACCACAAGCAGGAGTGATTTCCTCATCACCAAGTACCCTCAGCATCAGACAAATGCTGCTGAAGTAACTCCTTCACCCTGCAAGCATGTTCTTAGCCACTCTCTAATATGGTTCGCACAGACCAGCACTGCACTAAGCTCTTGGGAAAGGACTGTGCATGGAAGAAAAAGCCTCACTGCTTGCAAAATCCTCTCCTATCTTACAGGGTCACAAACTAATCACTAAGTGATATAAGTAATAACGCTTGGTCATATAAACTAGAGTATTTCAACAGGTATTTACTCTTCTTCCTGCCCTATGCCCTAGTCCTCCCGCTGAACCGGCAGGCATGGGGCCTGAACCATGGCACCATCAGCAAAAACCACTGGGTACCTCTCTTCATTACTGCTGGTCCATTTTTTCTTTGGTAAGTTTGTTCCATGATGGTTCCAGATCTCCAGGGATTTTTTTCATAGCTTTTTCTATTTTAGGAACAAATATACAGACACAAGTTTCCTCCATCTTCTCACAAGTTCACTTAAGGAAAAGCACAAATACTGCTGTTATCTCACAGCTTGTTTTTGACAATTATGTTTTATAGAGAGCTGGACCACAAATACTACTAGCATGCTTGGAGAAACATTTATATTATTAGGGTCACGTTCATATTTGCAGCTCTGGCAGCTCTGGCAGCTCTTTTCTCAATGTAGTTTAATACAGGAAAAAGATACATTCCATTTTAAAACACACATGCACAAATTTACTTGTTAAAATAAAAAAGAAAAATCCTAGCATTTGAGGAAAGGTTAAAGAGGACTTCATTTGATTCAACCCCTCCCTCAATAACTCCAGTAAAGAAAGGCATACAGGTAATTTATGTTTTGGATATACAGAAGACAGGAAATGTTATTTCCCTTTCACTCTTTATTCTGAGAAAAACATGCATTTCTTCCATCAGCTGAAGAAGTTCAGGAAAGGCTTCACATTTGTCTTTTACTCTTTAAAAAGCAGCCATCAGGATATCAGCGCAAAGAAACAAAGAACATGTCTAGTGATCCGATACCTACTAGTTTAAGAGAAAAAATTTAACATTAAGTAAATTCACTATATACAGCATGCTTCACCTACAATACCTTGCTACCCCTTCAAAATCAAGCATTGTACACAGATTATTTCAAGAAGGGGCAGGAATAAAACTTAATGCTGACTGGTCAAATGGAGAAACAGCATAGATACTGTCATAGGTGCAGGAGACTGTCCTTATTTCCTTCGACTTTTTCAGGACTTTAAGATGCTACAGAAGCTGTTTCCACTGCCATTTCATTATGCAGTGAGTGTGCTAATATACATATTAATCCAGATTGGAGGCATCTTGCATCACTAATGCATGTTTCTGACCACCACTTCCCCCTGCCGCCCCCTTTCCTGAAACTGCTTGAGACCACCCAAACCCCAGCAGACATCACTGCATCAGATTACTCCAGTGTTCTAGACCAGTATTTTGCTATGGCCTCAGGAGTTTTCCTGTATTTACACTCCCTAAATTGAAGTTTAGGATTCTAGAGTACAGCTCTGCAGCAACTTAAGCAGTTTTGACTAATTCAGATATAACTTAACTTGTAACCTAACTTGCATTATGCAGCCATGCTTGTCTACATGCTGCTTTGGATAACCCCATCTTAATTTAGCAAGGCACGAGAAACATCCAGGACTTTGAGAGACAAAATTTCTATCTGCATTTCATATACCGCTTTCAGCAGCAGCCTCCCTCTCCATCGTGCTAGCACAGCCACTTGTACAACCTCACACTCACTCCATCAAGAAGCTGATCCAGACAATTAACCACCCCGAAAAAACTTGTTTTCTGACCACACTTGTTTCCCAGCCCCACACCACATCTATCCATGCAAACAGGAGCAAGCAGCCAGGGGCAGGAACTGCTTATGCCTGCGCTGCCAAAACTGTCAAACAAGGCTATTGGAACATCTCCATTGGAGTTTCAGTCGCTAAGACTTTCAAGAAAAGTAATTTCAGGCCACCCATTTATCAAAATACAATTAATTCAATACCTCATCCTGAAGCCTACACACCCTTATTTTCCCTCAATGAGGAGATTCCTGGGTGGTTATTGAAGACTCTGGCAGCTCACCAGTAGAGTGCTGCAGTCACCCCTTCAGGAGACTGTATTTTCCTATAATTAATATACTGTTACCACCTTTTGCTAATTCATTGTACTTGACAAGTAAGCTGAGAAAATAATTGTGCTGCTAATATGCTACTGTATAAGACACCAGGATACAGTAATTGTCTCAAAGACAACACTGAAGTCAGAAATCCTGTATTCTCCAACTCGCAGAGTAGGCTGTTGAGACAGAAAGAAAACCCACAGTGAATGATGCCAGTTTTCAGCCAGGGTTATAATCAGGAATGATGAATGGCTCCTTACCAGGAAGGAGAGAAAAACAGACATCATGCACATTAGGGGGAGGACAGGGGATGGACAGACAAAAAAAACCTCAAAAACCCAACAACCCCTCAATACATTGTCAATCAATTACAAGTCCCAGAGTAACTGGGGGGGGGGGACGCAGGCGGGGAAGACTGCTGAACTAAAACAACTATTTTGCTTTAGCAGACAAAAAATTCTCATTTAAGACTGAAATTATCTCTCATGATACCATGCCATCATTCCCATTATATAAGAATATGCAGCACTCAAAGACTCTTCTAATAACTGGATAACAGAGACGTCCACATCTGTGATTTCAGACACAAGACTGTCTGAAAGACTTATTTTCAGGTCTTATTGAAAGACCTTAAGACTTATTTTCTTGGGATTTATCAGGTCAGAACAGACCCTTAACATTGCTCCAATGCACATTTTCAGCAACTTTAACTAAAAAAAAGTTTTATATTAGAACTGAGGGGGGTGGGGTTGCTTCACTGGGCACTGGAATCAGATGTTTAAGATTAACTCAGCTTGTGAACAGCCAGCACTCTGCAGTCAGCTCGGATCCTTCTTCAGACAAACATAGTTTTGGTTCCAACTGAAGGGAGATCAGCAGACACAGGCAGTGAAGAAGAGAAACAGCTACCTCGGTTAGGATATGCAAATTGGCAAGCACCTCTCCCCTCAGCATACTCTTTTCTTATTTTTTTTTTTTTAATTAGCATTGCAGTCACAAAGAATCAATATACAGTTTTAACTGACATGAATTCTCATTTTAAATAATCTATGCTTAAATTTCATTTTTCCACTTGAAATTCAAAATGCAAGTTTCAGTACTGCATCCTTATGCACAGGCATATCCTCAGATGAGTTTTAAAGAACTAAGATTTAATATTTCAGAATGTTAAACCCAGAGAGAAAAAAAATTATCAGTAAACAAAACCTACTTGGTGTCCTCAAGAAAACAAGATAGAAATAAGGGTAAAATAAGGGATGGGACTAATCTTCTCACAGGCAAAGAAAGTAGACTTAGTCTCCCAGGACCTAGTGGGTCCTTTTTAGGAAAAGGGGAAGGTAGATCACCATGGCAACGGAGTATTTTATGAGATACTTTAGTACTGCAATATGCTATGCTATGAACATAATAGATAAGGCAAGAAGCAGTCCTCTTCCAAACAAATAGAAAAGCTTTTAGCAAAAACATGGAGTACATTTCTGTTTGCTGTTATTTCCAATAATGAAAAACTGATGTTGCAGAAGACACCACAGATATCGGTAACAGAAATTATTATCAAAGCTTAAATTAAATTCTCTGGTCGTTGGGCTACCTGATGAAAACATCTAAACACCTACAAAGTCAATGAAAGAAAACTATTATGAGGGCAGAGTCAAACTTATTAACTGCTGGCCCAACTTCTATGCAGCGTGCCTAAACCACACCAGATTATTGCACATCTGCACAAAAATAAAAGGTGACAGAATTTGGGAGGGTGGTTGTAGGGACAAAGGGGCACTCAATAAAGGTGTCTTCTGTGGGTGGCAGTGGCAGACATTTCCACTGGCATTTGAGGGCAGGAGGGATCAGATGAGAAATTCAGATCAGAGACATCACTAAAACAAGAAAATATAACAAAAAGGGTATCAAAGAGAATGAAAGACGACCATACCCTAAAGAATAATTTAGAAATATCTATATTTCTGCATGAGCAGCAGCCAAGGAACTGGCAGCTGATGTTGGAATGTGTGTGTTCAATAGCTAAGCAGCAACAAAATCCAGCCTTATTGGTAAACACAGCGTAGGAAGACGAGATCACTTAGAGACTGCTATAAGATATGATTGAGTTTTATTTTCGCTCTAATGATAATTTACTATTTTTGAATTGTAGCCAAGATAGCCATTTAGTTGTTTGCTATTTTTGAGAAGGCATCTAGAGTAATGACATAGATTTGTGTGTATTAACACCACCAAATAGATTTCAGTCACTTATCTTGTAGATAACACTCATTCATAGCAGCAGTGATGAAATCATTGTATTAAACACAGCTAGGTCCACCTTGCATGGCTCAGACCTGAGAGAAGCCAGAAGCAGAACAGTGGCTGATGAAATGCTTTTATTACAAGTGGGTGGCATACAGTAGTAGTAGCATTTTCAGCTAGTCGCACACACTGCTGAATTTTAAATTAATTGTAACCACACAGGAAAAAGACCTGGGGGTTGCTGTAGACAGCTCTCTGAAAACATCTGCTCAGTGTGCAGAGGCAGTCAAAAAGGCAAATGAAGTGTTGGGATGCATAAATAGAATGACAGAAAGCCATGTCAAAAGTACTAATGTCACAACAGAAATTAAGGATCAAAGATATTGTATTATCCAAATACAATATCCCACATCAGATACATGAAAAAGGCTTTAGAAATAAAGAAGAAAAATAAAAAATAGCATTAGATGTAGGCGAAGACATCAACATGAAGGTAAACCGAAAATAAAGCCAGCTTACACTGGGGATAAGTAGAAGGGGTACGAGGCATTAAATAAAATGGGGAAAAGAGCACACGACAAGCCTCTCCTTTTTTCTCCCCTGAGAAGAGGTAGAGCAAGGAATGTAGCCCAAAGGTAACAAGTTTCAACTTAAAAATACAACAGCTAATTCAGATAGATGGACATAAAAATATTATGTGCTTCTATACTGAATATAGAAACAAAACCTTCTCAATTAATGAATTCACTGATTTGTAGTACTGAATGCAAGGCTCAGAGCTAAAAGCTCAGAAAATTGCAGTGGAAAACACAGAACACTTCCACCTCAGTCAGAAGACAACCGCAGACTGCCAAGACCACTATCAAAGCAAAACCACCGAAGTACCTCCTTTGTAGGTAGGTTATTTAATTTTGCCCACTCAATGGGCTTTTGTTCCCACCTCTGAGAAGATCAAGTTCAGCATCCTTCACAGTAAGATACAAGTTCATCACACACACACCCCGTCCCCATCCCCCTGCTCCTAGCACCCACATGCTATAACCATTTCCTTATAGATTTACTTCAGGAATTCTCTTTTCTTGATCCAGAGTTTGACAATAAATCCCTGTCAGACTCCCACTGCAATCCAGCATGTTTACTCCTTGTATCATCTCCTCAGACCATTCTTTTCTTTCCTTGAAAAAATACACCTGCTCATACCATCTGACCCCAAACTTCTTGTTAACCTGACCGGTAATGAAAACTGTTTTAAGCCACTTTTATTGTTCCTGGTAAGAAATTATCCTTGCCAAATATTATAGTTCTATTTGATATGTTACATCAGTGTATTCCAACAATGCTGAGAGTGAATAATAACAGCAGATAGGAAATAGATCACAAGTCTTTTTGTTCATTACTTCTGTGGCAAATTCCTGGGGCAATAGCTTTTACATAAGCAAGGAAAGGAAAAGTCACTTTTTCCTTCTGCAGATTTGTTTTTGTCTAACAGAAAAATTCCAGTTACACTTTCTAAAGCTCCTTGGAGCTGTCAAACTTATTCCAAGGATGTTCTGGGAATAAGAGTTATTATTTGAAGTTTGGTTACTATGGATAATACACTAATCAAAATATCGAGCAAAAGTGTAACACACAAGCCAGCATTCCACAGATCCCATCATCTACAAGGCTGCAGCTCAGTACTGGTCCTCATTTACTGGTCCCCACTGGCAAAGAGTGACATTTGACCATCGCCAAAGCTAAACCAATAGAAATACTGCCATTTAGCATCCCAGTGCTCCATGATTTCCTAATTTAATATAAACAACTTTCTTCCAACTGATGCTTCGTTTGGGGCAGAGCAGAAAGGAGCTGGCGAGCAGCACAGGCATGTTGGAGCAGCTACACCCAGGGACGGGTCCGTGCTGCAGCACCCTGTTTCTCCTCATTCTCCAGCATTAGCTTTGCTCGACTAAGAGCAGACACACTGCAAGGTTCCCACATATACAAACCAAACAGATCTAGCTCTACCCTTCTGGATTAAAACACAACCTCTTGAGTAGCTATGGCCTAGTGATTTCAAGAGACACATGTTTAGGCATCCCTTGACCACTTGAAGCTTTGTTTATTTGGACAGGTACCCAGATAAATTAGCTACAAGTTAACATTACAGTGTGAGCAAGGCCCTAGTTATACAATTGTTATTTAGGTCCTCTGCTGTAGCAAGGCTGTCTTTGTTGGGGGGCAGTGGGGGGGAGATCAAGACCACCAGGTGTGGCTGCACATCCTTAAGTCTACGCTACAGAGCTTGATTTTTGACAAAAAAACCCCAACATTTTCTATTAAAAACTCCTCCACTAAATTTTTCTGCAAACCCAGCCTTGGCAGCAACAGTAAACAAAGCAGTCTTTGAAGACTGTAGTAGAATTTCAGTAACATAAAATAATCTTAAATCTCATGCAATTAAGCCATTAAACTTTTCTAACAGAAACCAAAATGGTGTTTTTGCTGAATAAAACATCTAAAGTTCATTCACTGATATGATCTTGATGCCCTACTTGTTACCTTTTTAACTAGGTGAAAAAAAAAGCCTGAATAGAGATTAAATAATACATGAGGTTTTTATCTAAAGACAACTAAGCTTAACTGCTACAGTAAAGCTTTCATCACTAGTAACGTCTTTGCCAAGAGTATTTTCCCCTGCAGGCAATGTTGTTGGACTTAAATCAGAAAAAGTCAGTCATTTATGTCAGTCTACTCCAGTTCTGCTTTCTATTAAGACAGACTCAAGTCCTATTCCCATTGCAAGTGCTGGGTAAAATGCCTGTTTTCCCACATTTCATTCTCCTCTCTGTTCATGATGCCAGACCTTCACCTGTTTGGGTATGGACACTCAGTTTAAATTCCTCTAAGAAATAGATCCTGGTATCTAACAAAGATACAAGACAACCACAAAAATATACCCTTCACTCTATTAAAGCAAATTCTTCAGAAATAATCCAATCTTTTTTGCCCAGGTAAGTTTATACAAACATCTATGCAACCATTCTTATCTTGTGATTACAGTTTCTTTTCCACTTAATATTTCACCACTAGTAATTTAGACTTTGGGGAAGTATATATTGAGGAGGAAGAACAGGGAAAAGAGGTTCAAGGTTTTTTCAATACATTTGTTAAGCAAGTTTTCAATACATGAAAACAATCTTCTACTAATAAAGAATATCACGCAACCTTACTACAGCAGCAGAAGCACCAAACGTGCCCACAAGATAAAGGTTTTCTGCTGCTTGATAGTGTTCTGCATTGCACTGAAAGCATTTCTGCAGGAAAATGTCACCGTCATGGGAAAATACTCATCTTAAGATCTACAACAGGTTTATGCACAAGAAGATGCTCATTTTCCCAGAGAAAGGGTCCCCACACTTGATGCCTGCAACAATATAAATATTATTTTGTTTTGCAGGTGGGAGAAATATAAATGTTTTGCCTGACTGTGAACATTTTCATGACCATTTTATCAGGCTTAGCCATACTCACACCACAGAACAGAAACTTTTTTTTGTGATGAGTACATACTTTCAACAAGGCCATTCTATTTTTTTTTTTTTTTAATACTAGAATTGCCTTTAGACATTTAAAAGAAAGTCCCTGTGAAGGATTCTGCACGCACACCTGTCAATTCAACACACCAAGTAGCAGTAATTCTCTAAAAAACACAAACAGGATATTTTTAAGTGAGACAATAGATGCAAACTTACTCAACTCAAATGCTGGTACATCCTTTGCCTTCCTATTCCCTGAAGCAAAACTCCTGCCTGCCTGCCTCCCTATGCTCCCTTAGAAAAGCTTCCCTTTTCATGACATGTTCTGTTCAAGAGTCTTAAACATTAATTAAGCCTAACAGTCTTCAGAGATGTTAGCACAGCTATAAAAAGGTTTCTGAATCGAGCGGCTACTGAAGGAACTGGCATCTGATCAAATTTTCAAGAGTTATGCTCCCTGCTTTATGAATAAATCAAGGAATTATCAGTTTTTGAAAGTCTCCAGCACTATTTTAGCTCTTGGTGCCTCATGTACTTATTAACAGCCCTATTTTATGGATTCAGCATCTAAGGCATAATGAACCTAAGGGGATACTAGTAGCAAAACTATGAAAGACTCCAATCCCTTACCTTAGCCAGAAGATTACAGTTCTTTGTGGCCTTTATTTTTTTTTTTAGTATACATATTTATATATTTGGCAAGAAATTAAAAGCTGACTGAAATATTAAAAGATAATTCTGTATTTTCTACACACTACAGTGTCTAAGTGATTAATATTTTAATCAGGGACAGCTTCTCAATCACAGGTTAGCTTGGAAGACCCATTATTTTGTTCTGGTTAATTTTAAGCACAGCTTTCTGAGATGCTCTATGAATGAAGTACATTCTTCTGCAGACTGGGGCATATTACCACTGAGAATGAAAAATTCTAGTATTAACTAACACATTCACGATAGTTCAATATTTTACTGTACAGTCACATCAGCCCAAAATCCTAAAGGAGCTCGGAAAGTCAAGGCTTCAGAAGTAAACTGTACCAGGGTCACTACTGTAGAGGAACATCTAGTCACTCCCGCTATTAGAAGAGGATACTTTAGGCAGGAAGACTGGGGAAAAACTTTCTGGGTCTACCTAACTAATGTATACATAGTATAAATGTATAACTAAATCTAATATGACAAGAGCAAAGGCCTTATAAGGATTACCAGAGCTATCATGAATTTTACACTTATATCTTACAATTTTAAAGCAGTTGCCTCCAAGGAGAGAAACCCTTCAGGGGAAGCTGCACTGAACTCTTCTGATCAGCTCTTTTCTATCAAGTAACCATACGGGTTTGTGATTTTCTCTTCACAATACTGAAAAAACCCAACACTTTTGGAAGTGTAACTACAGGAGGAAAACAACAAATATTTGCATACAAACAACATACATCAGAGCTGAACATTTCTAACCTAGCCAAATTTCAGTATCCTGTGACTGGAAAAAAAAAATCCCACTGAAATAAATAACCACAGAAGTTATCTTGCAAACTCCAACCCAGAAGCTTCAAACCATTTGAAATTACGCTGCATGCAGACACTGTTGAAAAAACACAACTACATCTTTCCTTGGTCAGAAACAAACTTCTGCAGAGAATATGAGAGAGTACAAAGTGGTTACGGAGCAAACCTATACTGCGCTTAAACTCTCTGTAAAACATACATGAAGCCAAACAGAGGAACTGCCTTCTCCTCATCTTGCTCTTCTAAGGAAGTGCAATGCAGCAGCGAGGTTCAGCTCCAGGCTTCCCCTTTTCCACGGCACAGCAGGGACGAAGCACTCCTCCCTGCTCCACTTAACACAGCAATAATGGGCAGGGAACTGCCAATTATGTCCAGCTTTGCAAAATTGGCTTCTTGTTACAAATGCAACATTGCAGTTTTCCTCTGAGAACTGTTGCTTGCTCACTCTACCGTAAGTACAGGAAAAGCCCATTTCTGCAATCTAGAAGAGACATCAGCCAGTACGATCAGTAGTAGGAAAAGCACTTAAAGGACTTGCCCTTTTCCCATGAAAACCTCAAGTAACAATGTAATTCCATCCTTCCTTAGATATTTCACTGTGTGCCCAAGAAGATAAGGTACGCACTGCTCATTTAGTGGTTTTAAACAAAAGAGCTGCCCTCCTAACAACATGGCACCTAATACCAGTGACTGAGAAAGCCCAGCCAGTACTCTTCTTTTCACTTCCATATTAGCCACCAACACAAGAATGGGCAGCCTTACTAACCTAACAAGGCTCACATTAAAATATATTCATAAGACAGGGCAGGAAGACAAATACCACATGTCCTGGACAACGAAGGGAGCAAATTCAGGGAATACTCCCCAGGCATGAGATGACCACAGCATCTACTACACAAAGGAGCTGAGTAAAGGCATCACCACAGAGCCCTGCACCCTAACAGCCCAGCTGCCTGCCGTTCAGCTGCTTCCCAAAGCTTTGTATTTTACCCTCAGCAAGCCAACCCTCAGGCAACTGTGGAACACGGCAAGCCTTATGGCTCTCGGATTTCAAAGTAGGTCTAGACATGATAGCACTCCACTGGCACTCTGGGGTTTCTCTGGAGCACCCCATGCGCCTCCAGGCAAGATCCTCCCCTGCATGGGAATCCAGACTTCCACGCTGCAAGAAACACGCACGTCAGCTTCTGAAGCAGTAGGTTGGTTTTATTTGGACAATGCCAGAACAAGAACTGATTCTTAGAGGACAAGCCTGAGCTCTGTATCTTGCACACGCAGCTTGCAGGACAGCCACTCCCTTAGATATCCTTTCAAACCACCTCTGTCCTCTCCTCCTCCTCCACCCTCCTCTCTCACTCTGCCTCTTCAGATGGCAGAACAGGGGGAGCTGTGTTCCAGGGCAGGCATCCCCATCATCTCCAGCCCAAGCAGCTCCTTGTCTCTTCCAGTTCCCAGTTTGCAGAGAGATGCAGTTACAGGTGGACATCCCAGCTGGGCACAGTTCCGTGACATCTTTAACTCCATCCTCCTTGTGCTGCTGTACACCCTAACGTGACCATGCTGAACATGAAGCTATACCATAACATACTCTTCAGCCCTTCAGAGGCACTTAAGTGAGTCTGCTGGCAATTGTGCAGCACTTCCAGACTCACCTCCCCTGTATCTGAGATTTGCAGCTACCCAGAAACTCCACAGTAGCACAGACCCATTGCCAGTGACATGATCTACTTCTGATAAGGGACTTGTGCTTGAATTGCTTGTGAGTGGCACATGGCTCAAGAGTCACTTTAACCCCTGGGGTTAAAGAGTATATTAAAAAAAAAAAGATAGGGAAGGTCTCTCAGACCTATTGCATACTAAAACTAGAGCCATTCCCTGGTGACAGCAGTGTGAAAACGAAATTTCAAAGTGGAAACACATTTTCATAGTGCTAAGGAACAGAAATGGAAGAAAGCACCCTTTATAAAGATTTCACTTAAGTGTCCTCATTAAAAAGGGAGAAACAGTAGCAGTGTGTAATCATTAATGTCATCCAATATATTTTTGAGTCCCCAACACTCAATTATATTTATTGAGACTCCAGAAACTACCACAAACAGTTTGAGAGCATGTGGCATCTGCTACTTCTAGGATGAGTCATGGTAGGAAATTCCCCTATATTTTCTAGGAACCAGTTTAAGCAGCCAATGATTGAAGCAGTGATCTGAGTATGTATGCACCCACAGAAATGAGAAGAAATAACTTCTATCAATAAATGCACATTATATTTAACATACTGAGTGCAGATTTCAAATAAGAGATTACAGTTAGAAAAAATATTTTGGGAAAACATTCCCCAGTTTAATTTGAATGGAACATAAATTTTGTCAAGATACATTAAAGGACAGAAGAGACTGGAAGAAAGAGAAACTAATTTAAATAAATTGAATGAATTTGAGGACATTTTGAAGGAGGAAAGTTAATACACAACAGAATTTCAACACCTCATAGCGCTTGCCTGCGTTTTCAAGTGCTATATCATTAACTGTATAATCTCTTACCACATTTGTCCCTCCCCAAACTTTAAATAATCTCAGCTCTCTGCCCCCAGCTTCTGTCTTATCTAAAACTACAAAGGATCAAACTTCTCACCTTCCAATTTCTCTCCACTCCAAAATACTACACTAGAAATGCCTCATTTTCAACAGGCATACTCCTTCCCCCTGATCCCAGATGGCCCGTATCGCAGAGACACTTCGCATTTACTCTGCTGACAGCTAGATCCTTCACACTGTAGAGCCGGTTCATTCTGTTCCTCCCCTCAGATGCTTGACAGTCCCACAAAAACCTCTCAGAAGATACATCCATAGCAGCAGCAGTCACCTCTAGATTGGCCTAAGGAGTAAAACTCATTCTGTCCTGAACTTAAAAGCATCCTGGTTATGGTTGCCTCTCACTTTCCAAACAGTTTGCCACTACCTTTTATAAGAGAGGGACTGCAATGTGCAAAGCCTAAATTTAACTAAGTTCTAGGTTTGAAGTTGGTCAGTCAGAACAATACGGATTTTAAAAGTCAGGTCAAATTACCAGATGACCTTCTAATGAAGGAATGCAACTTCACTGACAACATAGAATTAGTTTTTACTTTAGTAGGTACTGAGGACGTGTCTTTTGCTAGGCACAAATTCAAGATCTAAGCCAAACTTTTATGAAGTTATTTTATATTGTTTTGACCAATTTCAACATTTTTACTCCACGGTCAATACAGCTGCAAGGAAATTGGGAGGATACAGGATTTCTATGAAGATTCATCCAGTCTTGGAGCATTGGTTGTGTACTTCAAGCTAGGATACATTTTTGGGTTTGACTTCTAATCTGATAACAAGAGCTCAAACATTTGTGTGCAAGTAGCAAACTAATAACACTTCCAGATAAGCCCTCAGGCTCCTAGAATTACTGAATAGTAGTAGTCTCACCTTCAGATAGTACAAGATGGCCTTCTTAAATTACCAGGACTCTTGATAAAAATCCAGAAGGACAAAAGAGAAATTCCACCTCACTTTTGAATACCTGAAAGTTACAGTCTCATCTATCAATGGAGTGAACTTAAAACAAATCCACCACAAACCAGCAACACCGTAACCCATTAGGTTGAACTACTTGGAAGGACAGTTGCTTATACCCACCAATGACACAGAATAAGATTCACTATTTTTCACCATGAAAGTGGCTGCAAAGAGAGTTACAAGCCCTAGCATTTGAGTACACAAAACTTTTTGCTATCCCAGTAACAGTCCATAAGAGGGAGTTTGGTCTTACTGAGAATTAGTTCCCAGACTCACACAGGTTCCCTGTACAACAACAGACCAGGCATTAGCTCTCTTAAGACAAGACACTTTCTGTAAAATGGGACACCACCCCATTTATCTGCAATATTTATACTGACAGTTAATTTCTCCAAGTATGAACTTACATATATATTCCTACATAGTTTAGCTAAATGTGGCACTACATTTGAATGGTCTAATGCTATTGTAACAAATTGTCCTTGTTGACATACTACTGCTAAATATCACTACTAATACTTAGTACTTGGCTGTTGACAAGTGCTTAATTATCACAGCAGCATTGTAACGAGAAGTGTAAGAGCAAGTTCAAAGAAGCAATTGGAAAACTTTCACTCCATTGTAAAAGTTGCTTATTCTGAAATCAGTGGCATAAGCAAGTCTTCCACATCAGGTGATAAAACTGACTATAAGAACACACACAGTTTTCCCCAGCACTCACAGAACCCCCTTGCCAGCATCAGATGTAGCCTAGATGATTTTTTTTTTTCCAGCCATTGAATTTTCTTTAAAAGATTCCTGATGAGGGGATTTTCAGGTATGACCTGATGTAAAATAGCTGGAATTCTTTGCAAATATTTACAATAAATTAAGGGTTTGTGCCAAAATACCACTACAGTTGGTAGCAGCGAAGTAGGGCACAGACCTGCACTGTAGCAATCTGTAGCTGGTTTTAGTTCTGAAGTTGAATACCAGTTTTATCAGTATTTCTTCTCTTTTCAGACATCATGTGGCCTTCAACTACAAAGCTGCATTCACTCAATACCAAAGCAGAACCAAAAGATGTCAACACAATCATATTAATATACGCAATATCTTGTTTCTAGCTGCAACCAGTGCTACACAGATGCGATGAAGATACAAAATCTGACGATTATAACCAAAATGTCTATATACGTAAATCCATTCAAATCCCAGGTCCCTCCTGTTTTCCAAAAAAAACCCAAATCCAAATTCCCCGAAGCAACAGGAAAGTGCGTTAGATGGGGAGGCCTATGCATACAATGGCAAAAATCTGCCCCAACGTATTTTAAGTTATGCTACAGGAAGCACTATTGAAACACGAAACAAAACAAAACAAATTTGTCAAACGGATCTCTGGGAGTCTGAAGAAAAGCTCACATGTAGCTGTTCCAGGAAACCGGCTCAGCAAAATGGCCATCACACATTTGTCACGTTTCACCTTTCTAGTAAAGCATCAACTCTATGCATAAGAGTTTGTATTAGTATAAGAAGTGTGTATAATTCAAGCACAATTATGTGTATTATGCAAGGTATGCTTGCACCCCTCTGCCTTATTTCCCTCTCTATAAAGAATAAAACTGCGGCTTCTAAGTAGCTTAACTGTTTGATGGGCAAAAGTACACCACTGCTGCTCCCCTCAGTCACAAGAACTACATCAACTGATTTTCCAGAACTGGGAAGGCTTAAGATTCAGCAGTATCGCAAAACAGTAAGGACTGCTGGGCACATGATGTCAGTCATCACCTAAGTTCCACCTGAAGAACACCTGCAGGACATATGCAGTGATCTGGTTGCCCCAATTTAATTTTCAGCTGGCAGTGCTCACAAAGCACAGCATTCCTGAGGTGCCCTTACAGGATGCAGAAAGAGCTCAGCGTTAAATTGTTTTCAGTTCAACACTGTGCACGCATAATTCTAGGCTAAATTACGCTAAAAGGCACCAGGAACCTTACACTGCAGCTCTACATTCACCTAGTCTGGATGAAGGGAAGATCCAAAGATTTCACCTGTGCTGGTACCGGATCAAGTAGATTTAAACTGGCCTTTTCCAGAGAGTATAATTCAGCTACCCTACTATGCACACATAGAGCAAGTATAGCTTCAAAATGCTTCTTAGAAAAACCCCTGAAGTACATTTGCATAAATCCTTCAATTTAGAGACCACCAACTCTCAGCATTGCATCATTCATAACTCTAGTCAACAGCTGAATAGGAGCACTGGCATTTTAAAATAGTTTTTAGAAAAAAACATTTCATGTACATTATTGCTATATGAGTGTTACTCAGGAAGACAGAACCATTTCCATGGCATGTTAAGAATAACACAGCAGGCAATCATCCCATAGCTTGCCATGTGTATATTTATTAACCAACCACCATACTGTAAATATGACCAGTGACATTTACGCTTACAGACTGTAAAATAGTTTCCAAACCTGCAACTGAAATGTCAATATAAAGCTTAAAAATTAATACACGAACTGAGCAGAGGAAGCCCCACCACTACGCAAGAGCAGAACTATTAAGAGTATTTTGTCACCAAAGATGGGCCAATACCCTAGAAGCACTAAGGGAAGTACAAGCAGCAAGGCCATTTCATGTCCGAATGATTAAGACATTTAACCATTTATTTAATTTCTATCATCATGTTAATTTTACAGCCCTTTCAATCATACATTCAACACAAAGACTACGGGAAAAGGAGTCCAAGTGTGCACTCTGAAGTGCAGCACTCCAAACACAGGCTCCAAGAGCATCCTAATCCTCCCATCCTATCACCCACCACCAGAAGAGACTGGACTTTCTAAGTGAGATAAATTAACAGTCAAAACAAACACAAAATGCTCTGTAAATCTCAAAGGGTAACCCAACAAAAATACTAAACAACCTGGTAGATTTTAAAGACTACACATAAACCAAAGTGTCCTTCAGAGGGCTGTACTATCTTCCAAAATAGGGACACAGAGCACAAGCACTTTAAGGATAAAGAACAAGATGACCAGCACAAAAAGAGAAGTGTATCAAATTCATCTGAAGCACCTTTTTGACAGCCAATCAAAATATATCATAATTGAAATTAATCATGGGCCAGTAAATGTTCTAATGCTCAGAAGCTATTCAAACATTCCCCAGCAAGATTTTGTTTGTTTTCTGGTATTGCATTTGTCCTTGGAAGTTTTGGGGGTTTGGGATCTGGGTTTAAGTCAGTCCCAACCCAGACGGCACAGCTTCTTAACTACCTGCTCTAAGTTACACACTTCAGCAGATAGATTCAGCAGCCTTACATATGGGTTCAAGATTTCCATTTGAACCACCAGAGGTTTCTTGATTCAATTCAGTAAACGCACCATTTGGCATGTAATTTAGGAGGGAGGACAAAATTTTAAAGCTGCTTCTGAAAACAGTGGAATATGCCCAGATTACTACATAAAGATTCTGGAACAGCTACAAGGAATTCAGCTACTGTTACATAGACTTCTGCCTCTGTTGGCCTGGAAATGCCTCTTAGCCCTGTACTTCCTTCCAGAGTTGGTTTATGCAACCAGTAATTGAAAGCATTCACCATCAGGTCTTTCTTATTTAAAAACAGACACCGTAGATTTCAATGCAGCTTCTTGAGCAGAAAGCGTGAAAGAACCACCACAAACATAACTGCAAAGGTAGACTGAGCCTAACATGAGCTTGGTGAATGAAATGGTCTCTTTGGGTAAAGAAAAAGACAGCAAGAGCAGCAGATCCTTCAAGATCAACCTAAAAGATATCAATTTTTCTGCTATTACCAAAATATCTAGGATACACCTGTTCTGCTGACAGAGGAAACCTTGCTCTAGATTAGAAGTCTTCAGACTATCACAACCAAACTGAGTCAGCATGAGACAGTTTAAAGCAGTATAAAAATAATTTTTGAACACATTTTTTAAGAGTAAATGAGGACAGAAACTATATGCCCTGGTACGCCAATATGGTAGCATTTCCCCGTCATGTCAGTGCCACACTGTTTATTAAAGGTTACCGTGAGTCATATCTACCTCTGCTCTTTCACTCCCAAAATTATAGCAGGGTACGTTCCCCTGCACACAGAAAGCTTTTCATCTCTTCTGATCATCGCTGGTTTTAAGAGCTGTTGTGACAGGTCAGCAGATACAGACAATACTTAAAACTCCAAATGCTGTTTACTAGCCTTTCTGAAATGAGCTGATGGTTTCACAGCTATTCCTGACAAAGGGCAGCCACACAATTTGTGCAGCTGGCAGTCTAATCAAAGACCAGGAGACAACTTAGGATCCTCAGACTCTCTCTTGTTATCAGAGACTGAAGGATACTATCTGGTGCAGAAAAAGCATGCGTGCACTACTGCTGCTACCATGGCAGGCAGGGGGCTTCCATCCATGAAAAAAATTCTTTCATTTTAAGTTGGCTTGGAATAAACACTGTCAATGCTGCAGCAAACGCACATGGCCATTCACTTGACGAGGGGATTGCTGAGTTTTGGTAGCCTTAGTGGTATCTACTATGGGGGGGAAGAGGCAGGGAGCCAGGAAAACACTGCTGTATGCATCTAAAAACCTTGTTATTTTTAATAGTGCATTTTAATATCAGTAACCCTGAAGCAAAATGGTTAGAACATTTTCTTCCATCGGTGTTCTGATAGCACACCAAGAGCTTTCAAAAGGTGGATATTTTGGGCCAGTGCAGCCAGAATGATCCCAGGAAGGAAAGCTCACCCACTGTGGCAAAAATCAACATAGGAAGGGTGAGTTCATTCATCCATTAAGCTGAAGAGCTTAAAATGGAAACATTCTGTATGTCTCTCTTCAGGCCAGGATGAACAACCAGCAAAAATGAATTACTACTACAGCAAGTGACTGGAAAACGCGCTGATGGAAACTGATTATATCTTTTGCCTTTCCCTCCTACCTATTAAAAAGTCCGTAAGAACAAATTACTGCATGTTGTTGCAAAGAGGGAGCAAAATCAGATCCGCTATTTTTACTTTTTTCCTTTAAGGAAGCTTTTGTGTTTCTCCAGCTACAGAGGCTGATCTGTAAGGTCTCACCTCTCCTTGCAATCCCTACTATGCTTATATTCTTAGATATGGATGCACAACTGCAAAAAATCAACAACAGATAGAGATATTTGCAAAATGCATCACATCAAGTCCTGCAGCTTTGGAGGTTTAAAAAGACTTAAAGGTTTAATGAATAAAATTGGGGTGAAGAAGTCATCTATGTTTAGTGCATTTTGGTATGGAAAAAATTTTTCAAAACAATAACTGACAGCTTCATTTACCAAACATTCTGATTAAAAACAAAAATAAAAAACCCAAACCACCAAAAGATTCACATTCACAATGAGAGAGTTGGAAGCTAAAAATAACTGGCCAGCTGCAATTCCCACCTTATGTGGCTAGGCAGAAGTGCTTCGTTCTCCCCCTCCCCAAGCACTCACTTCCTTCTTCGTTGCAACATCAGAAGATGAACTTGATGCTAACAAGCCACAAAGTCCTGCCCAGAATTTAAAGTCACACCCCAGTAATTACATAAAATAAGCTCTTAATACAAGTGGTTAAAAAAAAAATAAAAAAAATCTATTTACTCAACTTCGGTTTTGCTTTTAATTCCAAAATATTTTGACTGGTCATAAAATAAAAAAAGTAATTTTCATTTCTGAGGTTTGTGTTCTCCACCCAGATGTCTCATTAATTTTTTTTTTTTTTAAATCACAGTGTAGAACATCAGCATGCTCATTTATCTTGCCACTATGCCAATACAGGGATCAATACCCCTGAACATGCAACCTTTTAAGAACAACATTTTAGGTGTATTTGATCTTCACTTTCTGTACAGAAAACATAAAGGAGGATAGCAATAGTGGGTGAAGGAGAAAAAACAAAGGAAACTTAGGATAACATAAAGGTAAGACTCAGTTGTGCAGATGTCCCGCTCAAAAGGTGGCCCTAGATAGCAGATTAATATATAAAAGCAGCAAAAATCCTCCAAAAATCTTTGCAAGCTTCCAGTAAAAAGGCAATGCATTCTCCTCTGACCTGACCTCTCTAAATAAAAGGCAGCACACACAAATGCATGAACAGAAAAAGCCCTCTACAATGCATACAGTTTTTCCCCTGAGAAGACAGAATAAATCACATGACAGTTATTAAAAAAAAACAAACTTTGTGCTCTATTGGTACCCTGACACTAAAAAGACCACTTAAAAACCCACCAAGACCAGGAGATGGCTCTAGGCCATAGAGCTCATATTAACCCACCTCCAGAGGGAACACTACCTGTTGGGTACAGCCGCCTGGGCAGGGCGTGCCACATACCCAAACCATAACCAAAACCTTCCCTATTGCATATAAATGCAGCTCCCTGGCCACCAGTTAACCACTGAAGTGCAACAGCCTGGTTTTAAACACTCTGTTTTTTAAAAACCCAAACAAACCAACCACCACAACTCCTCCTAGTTGCTTGCCCCAAACCAGCACAGACCCCTGGTGACTTGAGACGGCCATCCGTTTCATTAATTCAGCTTGAGCTTTGCAACAGTTTTCTTAAATCAATCCTCAGCTGGGGGGAGGTAGATTCCACCCTACATCCCCCTTCTACTAATAGTAGTAGCAAATACTTGTGGTTCTGTGACATTAGCAGTCAGCACTAGGAAGTTCCTTCTGCCAGGCACCCAAGATGAGAGTGATAACTCTTCACGTACACAGTTCTACCATCTCCCACGCAGCTTTTGAGCTGCAGGAATACAAAAGCACAGGATACAGAGGGACTTTCATCCAGACACTCAGCGTTCAGCAGAACTTCGCAAGAGTTCTTAATTTATGAATGATGACACAAATTAAGCTGTCCTTTTTGTTTAAGGCAACCGGGAAGACAGAGATCATAAATACGAAAGTTGACTTCCTCTCTATACACCCTCGAGACTCTTACCCACAACTTCACTGACAACAGCTGCAAATGCTCTTTGGATGGTGAGGCCCTGCCACCAGAAGCCAAATGTTCTTTAACCGAGATGTTTTATCCTTTACGCATTCACCACAAATTCCCTGGATGACTTTGGAAGCCAGGTGGGCTTAGCGGTGCTCGGAAAGATTTCTGTTGTGCTGTACTGCTTACCTAAACTAAAGAACTTCCTAAATAAAAAAGCAATCAAACAGAAACTTTCCTCATTTGTATTAATGAAACAGTCTATTTGAAGAAAATTAATATGCATTGGTGCTTCCTTTTCTAACTTTAGGTTCTCAGTTATATACTGCAAGTAATTCTCTCACTTCAGGAACGAATAGGACAATATTAAGAAATAACTTTTCACCTTCTCATGATTCCTGTCATGTGGTGCCATGACCTGACATTTTAAAAACCCATTGTACACCTGAAGTATGAAATAAAAGTTTGTTTGGCAATACCTGTTTGCTTACATGTTATCTTCTAGTCAATATTCTCAGTGCCTATGAGAGAAATATTCTGCTTGGGGTTTTCTCTCACTTCTTAAGGCAGGGTATTTTTCTATATAGGCTATAAAACACTGAACAACATGCAGCAAAATATGTCAGCCTTTCAAAAAAGCCTTTCCTTGTTTATATCACATATCTGAACACAAACCCATTAAAAAAAAAAAAAAGGCAGGTGCAAGTAATATAAAGTACCAAACTTGGGTTTCCTAAAAAAGCACTTCAGAAAACAAGGCAAAATAGAGTGAAAGGAGGGTGTGTTAATTATGATTCAAGTCTTCCCCTGCAGATTGCAGCCAAAGACAACACAAATGCTACCAGACCTAGCTAACGCATAAGAAACAGAAAGTGAAACTCACTAATTTACTCATTAACTTAAACTCAACAGTGGTATGGGGTTTTTTTTGTTTGGTGTGGGGGTTTCTGGAGGTTTTGGTTTTTGGCTTTTTTTTTTTTTTTTTTTTAAAGAAAGGTAACTCACAGTATAATTTAACAGTGCTGCCCCTACTTCCTGAGAGGGAAGTTTCTACCTTCCAGCCCCATCCTCATTCCCCATCTGCCTGTTCCTACCCCCAGACCACTGGCTTTGCTACACATAGTTATTTTGCAGCTGGATCAGTTTCCTAATCCATATCACAGGTACATGCCAACACAACTCAGTGGGAGAAAGGAGATGCTAAAGTAACAGCCGATTTTAATTCAGCAGTAACATCAGCTTAAAATTCATGTTAGTTTACAGACTCATGATTTTAAAATTCACAATCAATGAATTTCATGCTCCCAAACCCCTGATCCCTACCTCCTCAAGCCCTGTGTTTCAATAAGAATCCAAGTCTGTATTCTTCTTTCAGTCAATACATTTCAAATCCATCAAGACACAGAAAACAGCTTATGTATATAATCATGAAGAGATGAAACTCCAAAACCAAATAAAAATGCATGGATTTAGACCTCAGTCATCAAGGCTGTATCTTGACCTTCAAGTATGCAAGTGTGGCACTGCTGAATTTTAAGGAAGTTAAAGTTTAATAAGATACCATTACTAATGGCTGACAAGATTATTTAGTTTTGGAAAAAAACCCTGATATCCAGTCTTTCCTAAAATGGGGTTTCCTCCTTTCTTGCATAGTGGCTTATTATAATGCTGGCCAGAAGAGATAAAATTCTGACAGATATTTTATAAATATACTCTCAAATGAATTTTTTAAAAACACAACATGAGCATTCACGCAGAAGTTTCACAGTTGTCAAAAGACAACCTGAGCTTGAAGATCGCCAAATCTTAGGAGGTTTTTAATATTTGATTTACACCTTCTAATACTAAGGACTAAAATTTCTGTTGCCTAATACATGTTTTTTAATCTTTTGTTCAATTTACAATGTGAAAACATGTCAGGTTAAAATACCTAGGCAGATACACAGGAAAAATTCAGCTGAATACATAGCATTTCTTTTGGCAAGAAGGTGCTAAGGGCTCACTAGTGGCAGGATAAGTAATCATCATGATGTTAAACTGCCAAAATTCACTTAGGCTACGGCATGACCTGCATGCAAAACCAGCCGTGAAATAGAAAAGAAACGCTCAAGGCGGACTCAAGCATTAATGCATATGCTCTAGTTTTACTCCAGACCACTGCAGTGCTCTGATATTGCAGCAGTCTCTATCTACCCAGGGTAATTGAAGGTGAAGCCAGGAACAGCTACTATCATAGCTTCAGCTATTAAGACTCCTTAATGAATGGTCTAACAATAACCCAGGCTTAACCAGTTCTCTCATTCCGAGGGCCTTAACCATAATAAGCCCCTTGAACATTCCTACAGTATTTTCTGAAGATCTCACAGCATGAGGCTACTAACTGTGCTCCCATAGCCTTGTGAGGCAGGTATTAGTCAACTTTTTTTTTTTCCCCATTTAAGTACAGATAAAAAACTGAGGCAGAAAGCTAGCAAACGACTTCCCTGTGGATATGCAGCTGACTAGTGGCATACAGAATCCAGATCTTCCAGATTCCAGCCCTGTCATCAGCTAAAAGGCCATCATTATGAAGAAAGAAATTAGTCTGTTCTTATAAATAGCATTTGAATATAAGCCTTCCTAAAATATTTGCAAGGAGTTGACCTTAAACACCAGCAGAGCTGCACTGGTAGCCTGGGGCTCCAGTCACTAGCCTGCAAGTCAGTAGACTGGGGTTCTTGTCCCTCTGCTTCTCTGGATGTCTCCAGAGCCTGGGTCTGATACGAACTGCGTAACAGATCAGACCACAATCTCATTTGACCACCTCTGGCTGGTTTGGGCTCAGCATATCAAGAAACAGTAAAGACTGTTCAAAAATATAAACAATGTTGTTCTAAAATACTCAGGTAGCCAGGAAAAAGAAAATAACAAGCCTTAGCAACTTTCTGCTACTTTATTCTAAGGCACTAAATGATCATGGTCAGACTGGCAGAAATCTCACTGTAACATACAGCTGGAAACCTGAAACAGAAAATGTCCCCAACACACCTGAAATTTGGACCACTTGTCCAAGTTAATATTGAGTCAGCCTTTAGGATTTGAACTGCTCTTATTGTATATCATACATTTACTTGCAATTTCTGCAGCTCTCAGATGCGTAAGTACACCTGCAGCAGGTCTAATTCCTGGACTACATTTCCTGCAGCAAAATACTATGCCCAATACTGATTTTGCAACAACAGCAAAAAAATTTCACTTGAAATTACATACTTTCTGGTAAGGCAACCCTAAAATACAAAGTTGAAAATTGCAAAAGCAGAGCTAAAGTAAACAAACTAAAAATAAGACTGTGTAGTAAAAAAGTAATTCCAGTAGTTGCTCATTTATTCTAGTTTTAGATACCTGCATTACTACCTCCCACCCACCTAGGCCATCATCAAGTGCTGAATACACACCTTTACAACCATAACAGGAGCTTTTTGTCTATGGGAAGAGCTTAAAATGGAAAGCTTGTTATCTTCTGTGGGGATCCTCCACAGAGAAAAGACACCATGCAGAAACATACACAAGAAATTTTGAGAAATAACTGCCTGAGTTGAACAACAAGTTGGAACGTTTTTATTTCTATTCCTCACTTTAGGAGCAAAATGCGGTTACAGGCAGGAGAGCCATAAAATATTCCTATTTTTGGCTGTCTGCTTCCCAAATGACAAAAACCTCATGACTATGAAAACATGAGCCTCTAACACTTCAGCTAAAGGCTCACGTCTCTTAATGCAAAAGCAGCAGCAGAGTCAAAATTCACTGCATTCTCCACAGGATGACAAAACTCATTGCATTAGTATGCATTAAAGCACCGCCTGACTGTGGCAAAGCGGATGAGACCTGACTCTTAACAGAGACTGTTTCCATCCCAGCTCACATTTAGGTCTCAATTATCTTATCTGCTCTGCCACTCGCATACTTTCCAGATAAGAAATGTTTTCCCCCTCTTTTGAAAGACGCTTAGAGTTAAAACTGAAACCACAGCCAATGTTAAGATTAAAAATGTTATAAATTAAAACTCATTTAAGGCTAATACTTTTTAAAAAATATTCTGTGTACAGGTTGAAACTGGGAACTAGAATTAATTGACACGCTATGTAAGTTTTAGTAACAGTAGTATGTTCTGCAACTGGAAAGGGAGTATTTTCTTGACTTCCAGTTTGTTCACATGGTTTAGGTCAACGATCAGTTCATCTGAAGTTGAGAAACTGCTTAAGAGTTGGGGGGGGACGGGGGGGGCGGGGAAAGCCTGTTTTCCAATCTATGACTAAGAATGAGGCAAGCGAAGGGAGGATCTAAGATCCTGAAGGCGATGGTAACAAGAGGTCATTAGTTAATTCCCTCAACGATAGATACTACTTCCTTTTATTAAATAACATCAGTTTTTAATGATGTCAATTTTTTTTTTCTTTGTAGGGATACAGAATACTTAAACTTTACCTGAAGCAGTCAAAATAAACAGAAAGAAACACACAAGAAACCCTGAACTGAAAGGCAGATTTGTCATAAACCAAGTAAGAAATAGTAAGACTCATCTGATTTTTATGCAAAAACTTATGAAGTTGAGGGAGCATATATATTTGTTCTTACAGATATTGTGTATCTTTGGCCTAACAAAAGCAGTACCAAATCTGGCATAAAGTTCGTTTTAACCAGTAATTTAATGTTTACAAATAAATTAGAATCAGGTTTTTCATTAGGAAAAAAGACAAACACAAACACCATTCTGAGGTTTAAATGAAGGTTCCTGCTTATTGCTTAAATTGTTTTTGAAAAAGCTTAATCAATGGAGTCTTATGACCAACTATTTATTATCTATATTACTGCAGCACCTGTAAGCTTCAGTTACACCGTAGTAAGACCTACAAAGCCACAGCAGAGGTGATTATAATCTCTTCAGAGCAGGCATCATCTAAAAAATGAATAGTTAAGAAACACAGGAGAGCACAAGGAAATAGACGACTGGAATTTATGTTCTCTGTAACTGCATTTCAGTACACTTCCTCTTGTGCACTGGAAGGATCAAGTTGTACATTTTCTTCCTCCACCCACCTTACCAAAAAACCCTCCAGAAGCTATGTAAGAACAAAGCAAACCCCCAAAACACATAAGGAAGATGCTTTGGCTAGTAAGACTAGAAGAAAACTATATATTTACACATTCTTAACACCTCTACTTCCCATAAAAGACAGAAAGGATTTCAAGTTTTAAGTTGTTATACCATAAAGCGAGACTGAACCGTAAGAAGATAGACATCCCTCTGGATGGCTAAAAGGGTAGGTCAACTGTCAAGGCAGAGCTGCCGAGGCAATACCCATCTCCTTTAATGAAACATCCAGTGAGTTCATATATTCACTCCAGTGCAACAGGCACATACACAACTTTTGGAAGAATCCTGTTTTTATTTAAAGGAATTCTTTGAAAATTTACCACTATAACACAGTAGTGCATCCAACACAAACCAGCAGCCAGAGCAGTTTACAAAGCTTTTTGCTCAGCATCAGACTAAAAATCCAAACTCTTTTTGCTGTGTAATAAATCAGTGCTCTGCGTTTAACAATTTTCAGCGGTACCATATGCTACGTAGTCCCATATGTTCTATCACAGGGAAGAAAAACATCATCTCAATATGAATCATCAGTGACTATATTCTTGTAAATCTGGCTTAAACACTCACAACGTTCAAGGGCAACCCTAAATAAATCTGCTCAATTTTATGCCAGATTCTGTGCAACAGAATCGCAGATGACTTATTTAAAATTAAAGAAAAAAGGAGTTTTAATGTAGGAAGTGAGCACACTATTTGCATCTCTCCAGAAACAGACTCACTATGTGCAAGATTTGGCACACATTCATCAATTCCAATCTAATAAAGACATCCTGCTCATAAAATGATGATAGTATCTGGTATTCATAACACCTTTCATCCTAAACTGCTTAATGTATGTGAAAATACATACATTACCTATAAGATTCATTCCTCCCAGTGTTGAAAAGCAACTACTCTGGAACACGGCATCTGCCACATTCTGCTTCACAGTAATTCTGAAGAGTAGTTTGTCAGAAAAGTAAAAAACAAACCAAAACAAAACCAAACCCATGTATGCATTTTAGGCTACAGGGAAATGCAGTAGGCAGTGTAGTTTCCTAGACGGGAGTTTATCCAGGACTTTGCATTAACATCTCCGCTCTTAAAGTGACAATTTCTTAGATTAAGTATGAAGAGCT
The DNA here is from genome assembly GCF_964188355.1 of Buteo buteo. Lineage (NCBI taxonomy): Eukaryota > Metazoa > Chordata > Aves > Accipitriformes > Accipitridae > Buteo > Buteo buteo. The sequence goes on along the minus strand of NC_134181.1, from coordinate 40,767,193 downwards.
TTCTCTCTCTTCCCAAAGAGAGTGCAACCCGCAGCATAAAAGCCGCTTGTACTGAAGCAAAGTCATGAAGGCCTGAAAACACGGCACCCCAAAGTCACCATTTGCCCTTCTTCTGAGGAATTACTTGGTCTCAGGTAACCCAGCATCATAATTAACAGAGTGACAGCAGAAGGGGTTGCAAATAGGGGGGAGTTCCCTGGTTGAAAACTTTAAAGGCAACCTGACGAAGATTAGTTCACCTGAATGAGCTACGTTCTCTAGCTTTGCCCAACTAACCCCCACGATCCAACCATGTCCAATTATACTAATATTCAGAAAGACAGACTGAAATTAATACACCAAACAAACTATGAGAATGTCTTTATTTGAAAGTCTTTTGTAGCTAAGTAGGAAGGCATGCAACTGCACGTTCCCACATAACTATTGGTTTCATTAAATTCGAAATAAACCAGAGTCCATTTTGACCTAATATTCAGGGTGGGGAAAAAATAGTAATTACATCAACATCAAGCTATTACCTGTTGAAGGGCATAAGTGCTTACTTCATTAACAACTCGGACAAACTTGTTTTGTAGGCTCTCTATATTAAATTTGAAATTTCCCTGCCCTTACAAATTAAACTAACAATTTCTTACACAAAGGGAAAGTCCAGTAAGACAACACAAACACAAGGATGAGTATATAAACACGAGAACGTCCAAACTGCCCAAATCAAATGCATTCTTTGCCATCCTCAACAAGAACAAGCTTACCCAAGCCACCTAGACAACCTAATTTCAACAATTTCTCTGAATTCACTTAAACAACTTTAAAAAAAAAATAATACTAGCAGTACTCCAGGGTTCTTCAATCTGAGAGCAAAACGTACTGACCTTGACAAACATGTGTGTTTCACATTTCCAACCGGAGGTAAAAATTAAATACCCACGATATAGTTCTACAGAATAAGGATAGCATGTCACATTAGAAGCTATGTTCTTTAATGCTGTGAAGTGGGGCTTTATAAAGATTCAACAGAAGCTGCCACAGTATCAGAAATAACTAGGAGGGCACTCAGATTTCCAACATCCTTCAGTAGCTCAGGAGATGGATGACCACACCCAATTAATTTACTTTAATTTCTATTTCAACTTTCCTCCTCATTAATTAGGAACTGAGGTTCACATAGATTACAGTTCCTGGCATGCAATGCCCATGATGATTTTAAGTGGTGCACACTATACGATTGTGCTTCGTGTGCTGTAATACAGCCAGCAGACCGAAATGAAAAGTCAGAATGTGTATTACCTATGTAAAAATAGGATGAGAGATTTCCTTCTTCTTACCCCAAATATCTAAGGAACCCTAGATTTATCAGATCAATACTCTGTAATATATGTTTCACTCAAAACAGACCTACCACAGTGATTTCAGAGTGATAACAAGACAGTGTCAGGAAAACTCACTGAGCTACCCTTGAAAGGACTAATGAACAAGCAGGCACAATGCAATTGCATAATGTTTATTACACAGCACTAAGCTGAAGGCAATCAAATAATTTTGGTTTAATCAATGGCCTTCAAATAAGGAAGCATTTTGAAAATAATACGCATAAAATAAAGCACTCTTTTGGGTTTACTACGATTTTTTTTCCTGTCGTGTAAAAGCACATTTCTTAAAAAAGCTGAACACGTACTGAAATATATTATAAAAGTCTACTTCTTGAATATCTTTGATACCAAAATTGCACTTTTATTCAAACTCACTTTGCTGTAAATGCTGTGACTGAACCAGAGAGGTTCTGTTAAAAGAATCTGAACTCTCTCTTAAAACAAAAGATCTGTTTTCTATTTAAAAATATTAACCTTACACTAAGGTTTTTTTTCCCCTGTAAAAAACAATAAATAAATAAAATTGAAAGCGTTTCATGAACACCTTCTCCCCTGCCATTTCTCATAACCTGAATGTTGCAGCATTTCACAAGGCTGCAGAACAACCTGGAACAAAAACCTGTAAATGGAGAAAACAACTAGTCTGTGTTCCTGGTCCAAATTCACTGACCCCACCCTTTGTGCCGCAAACTTCCCTGCCACTGCTACCCCTCTCCTCCCCAGCCACAGGGTTTACTGAACAGCCTGCGTCAGCCCAGCAAACTCCAGGCTAGCTACGTACAAGCAGGGTTTTCTCTTGCAGGCAAGACAGCTGATCAGTCAGAAGAGACAGAGCCCAGTTCTGTTGAACGACCACCCCCCATCCTGCAACATGGTATGAAAAATAAATTTAACAGCAAAAGCCTGTTGATACAAGATCCATATTTAGAATGCACAGAAGTAGAAACATCTCATCTTTAAAAGGTTTGACTTGCAAGGATCCTTTTTAACTGATAACGAATGTAACGTAGCAAAAGGGAAGTACATACAGAGAATCACTGTAAGTAACATACATACAGAAGAATCAGTTTGCAATCTGAAAACCATTATATTGGGAAAGGAAGATGGAAACAATCTAGCTCAAGTTTTCCTCAAATCAGTTGCCAGAGGAAGTTATATGATGAGTTATAAGTAAGAAATCTTGATTTGACAAAAACCTGAAAAAACCCTATACGTTAATGCAGATATGAACAGTCTGCAGCCTCACTGTGAAGGCATAAAAGAATTAAGTTGTCATATATTTGTAGAATTTCAATGTTAAAAGAGAATTTGTGAACAGGTATTTACATTTAAAACACTCCCTATATTGTTACATTACTCCCTGAGAACTCAAAATTAGCTAGCTACCAGAAGCAATACAGTTTTAAAGACAAAAACAGAGAGGAACAAGCATGGTGTATTACTTCTCTCCATGAACAATCCATTACCAATGTAGAAATACCAACACATGTACTCTAACAAACCTGGTACAAGATACATTAAACTAATGACCACTAGCAAAATAAGCTACATCACTCTAAGCATTGTAGCATTCCAAACCTTTGTTATGTAAGCAGACCTTGGAGAACAGATTGGAGTCCACTTATCCTCACCAAAACACGAGCACCATAAACTGCAGTAACAGTGTCATACCCCTGTTGCGCTCTTACCCAGTTAACTTTTAATCACTTTGTGTACTGCAGAACAGCTGCCGCAGGAGAGGTGAGGAGCATACCCCATCGATCCGTAACCCTGAACTGCTTTCATCTTCTCATTTCGATCGCTATGCTGTAAGGTGGGCAAAGAGATTTGAAATCCTCTTCGACAGAAAGGGGAACTGAGCACAGCTCTCTGACAGCCTGAGAAGTCCTTCTGCTAGGAGGCTTCTGCACAGCAGGTAGGCCATACCAGCACCACCTGTTTCGCTGTTTTTAAACAAACATGGCAGCTGCCACTAGACTGTGTGCTGAGCCCAAGTACTCCACACACCTATGAGATCAGTGTTCAACTGCCGGAGCACAACCCTGAGGAGAACACCCTGGTTGCAGAGAGCAAATCTGGCTCCGAGCTGCTCAATTCTGTCCAGGCTGAGTAAACAACCAGGAAAAACCTGGATGCTACCAGGGCTACGCAGTGGCTACTCAATTTTAGAATTATCATAGTTATAAGATTAGGGAATTAATTCTGCTTATGTTCCTGGGGGTGGGGGGGAGGGGGGCAGACACGAGGAGATATATGTAAAACAGAATTCTAAGGGCTTAGTACTTGCCTAGTGTCCTCCTTCTTTCTCCTTCCCACGCAAATATGAGTACTGCTAGATGACATTCAGCACCTACAGTAAATCATTTCTTGATGTCATTAAAAGGACAGATACATCTGCTAAGACCAGACCTACGCAATTACTTCCAACTCAGTTTAAAGCAAGCTGACAGCAACCAAGCTCCCCTTTTCACTTGAATTTCACTAGGCCAATACTAATGCCGTTCAAATTACTTGCTCACAAACAGATCTGAGGGGCAATCTTAATGGATGAACACCGTTTATCCGAGCTGTGACAGTGTCCCTAGCTTGCAGGTGAAGGAAAGGCAGTGGCTTTCCCTCCTGTCTTCACCTCCACCCTCCCACCGAGGCATTTCCCCCTCCGCACAGGTTACCCTAATGCGCCGGAGCTGCTCTCCTGTAGCTCCCAACTTCCCACAGAGCTCCTCCACCACGACCAGCAAACTCGGGACAGCTCACCACACCAGGGAGCCGCATGTCAGAAGTCCTACAAAAACCAGCACAAGCTGCTGGGACCCCCCCAACCCCTCTGTGTGTGTGTCTATGTGTGTGTGTCCCTCCGTCCCGGCACTCCCAGCACCACAGCCGCCGCAGGAAGACCGCAGCTGGCCGGGGGGCTCACACACACCCCTCCAAAACCCCCCTCACACGAAGCCCCGAGGCAGCTACCGCAGCCCCCGAGCACCTCCGGGACACCCGGTACCCCCTCGGCCCGTCAACGGGCGCCACGGGGACAACGAGAAAGTGTTTTTTTTTTTTTTAAAAAAATTATTTTTAGCCCCAAAACCGCTGCCAACCCCCCCCCGGCGGGAGCCGCCTGTCAGAGGCGAAGGCGCCGCGCGCGCTCCCTCAGCCGCCTCACGGCCGAGCGTTCGCTCCCACCCCCGCGCCTCACCTGGTGCCTGCCGGCCGGCCGGCGGCAACGGGCCACGTCCACGGCGGCCGAGGAGAAAGGCAGGAGGAGGGAAGGAAGGTGTCCGCCGGGCCGTCCCCGTTCCCGTCCCCCGCCGCTTCCTGCCACGGCCCCGCCGCCGCCCGACGTGCGGCTCCCCCTGCCAGGCGCGGCCAATCGCTCGGCGATCGGCTCCACGGCCTGCCCGCCGCGGGAGGGAGGCGGGGGGGGGGGGAGTAAGCATCGGCGCTCGGCTACCCAGCCCGGCGGCACAGGACAGGTAGCGGAGAGGCGGCGCCGACCGCCTCATCGAGCACGACTCCTCTGAAGCATCGGCGCTCGATTCAGCAGCCTGCGCCGTCCCCGCCGGGAGCGGAGGCCTCGGGGCGTCCTGGGCCGGTGGCCGCCGTTAACGGCTGCGGGGAAGGGGGGGGCTCTCAGGGCCTAGGGTGGGCGGTGTCGGGGCCCATACAGGGCTTAGGTGTGTTGTGGGGGGTGTGCCGGGGCCGGTAGCGGCTTCAGGTGTGTGAGGGTCCCGATTCGGGCCTGGAGTAGCCTCAGGTGTGTGAGGGGGCGGTGTCGGGGCCTGGTAAAAAAGGCAGCTCTGAGTCTTTAAGTACCTGCTGTCAGGGTTGGGGGAGGTTTCACGATGACTGGGTGTCCTGTGGCAGGTCGCAGCTGGAAGAGATTCCGAGTAATCAAAAAAAAAGAGAAGGTGTGATTAAACAGTGGTGTGCCTTAAGGAGGAAAGGCCTCAAAGGAGAAGAAGGTGCTTTAGCAGTGGTTCAGAAGTCTGGATTAGGAAGAGCTCAGAGCAGAGACAGGGTAAGGTGATTTAATGCTGTTTCTGTCACACTTTGTGGTTCCCTACAGCCTCTGCATCGAGGCAAACGCTCCTTCCTTTATTGCTGTAGAGGCTCATAGTGGCTTATTCTGTGATAGCTTTTATTATAATTTTTTGCTAAACAAAACTGAAGGAGCAGAGATTTATCTTCTGCCAGTACCTCATTCTACTAACTTGTTTCTGACAACTGTTCTCCTGGGCTGCCCTATAGAACCATCATCGTATAGCCCTTTGAAACTAAAGGTACAGAAACTTGAAAGCCACGTGTTCTAGGCTAAGGGTGTTGGTATGCATTCTGTTCTTCAAAGGCCAAGGTACTATATTACAGGTTTTCTCATTGCAGTCATCCAACTCAGACAATAAATGAGTTGCCATGATCTCTGTTTATAAGCTGAGCTTTGTAACCTTTTCTTCTCTATTTCTTACAAATGGAAAGAAAAACATAGCAAGCATGACTTCTGCGTCAGCTACTCTGTGAATAGTTGATGCTGACAAAGCAGGAGGCAGAAATCTTTCTTCAAACTGAGTGACGGTGTATAAAACAATAAATGAGTTGTGATGAGAAAAACAGCTTCGATGAAAACATGAGCCAAGAACAATAGCTTGACAGAGAAGTTTAAACTTTCCCTGATAGCTCTTTGGGGCGTAGACAGTTAAGTTTCTGCATTTGTAAGGCAAACATGGCATTCCTTAAAGCTGAACCTTCTCCCTTGGGTTCCCACTGAATGCCTGAGAGATGACAGTAGAGGGTGTCTCCAGAAGGCTAATATTAAACATGAGGAATTAGTATGGAGGGAGCAACACCAAGTGAGATTCCAGTTTTGACCACAGAACGAGCTAAAAAATTTTGCATCAGCAGCTGCATGCAGTTTCTTACTCATTGGCCGCACACAGCTCCTTCTGTTCAAAGGGTTCTTGTGTACCCTCATATTAGTAAATGCACCTGCCCTTTGTGTGATGTGTGAAAGACAGGCTGCTCTTAAAGGATAAATCGGCTTCAGACAAAGTGCTGAGGCAGTGTAACACAGGAAAAATTAACCTTGGAAGGGCAGCCTTGGTTCAGACACACTTGCAACTCGTTTGCTATCCACAGCAGTATGAACCAGGCTTGCAGGGGAGCTGCTGGGCTAAATACGTGGACAGGTGGAAGAGGTGCAGACAGGAAAGGGGGAAGAAAGGGGGAAAATTGTGTTTATAAAGCCTTTGAGTGGGCTCTGGTTAGTTCTGAGAAAGGGCTTTAGCCAGTCCCATCTCTATTTTTAACTCTGTGACTGTATGACTTTGGGAAAGTTATTTGAACAATTCAAGCCAGGTGCAAGTCTACGGGGAGAGGACAAACCCATTGGCACTGGGTGCAGCGTGGGCACCCAGTCAGCTCATGCGATGTGGCAGCCGCCACCGCACCCTTTCCTGTTCGCCCTGTGGCTACAGGCAGCCCTGCCAGCTACCGCTGCCCTGAGTAAAGAGAAAGGTAAAAGGATTGCTTTCCAAGATGCTGATAACCCCTAGCACCCGGCATTACTTGGCAACGGAGAGGTGGCGAGCAGCTCTGGCGTTGTATCTCCCATGTGCCAAGTCAAATGCCCTCAAATGGGACGTTGAGCTCTGGGAACTGCTCTTGGTAATGTTGACTTTTAGCTGTGTCTCAGCCTCATCTCCTGTAAAATGTAGTATTTACTTATGTAAAAAGGTATCAGGCATACTTTGCATGGGTGTTCCAAGTTAAATATTGTCAGTCAGGGCAAACAGATCTTTGGGGTGAACTACAGGAAAGCAAAGTGCATACGCTTTATAATTCTTTTCAGAACAAAGAGTGTGACCTGGTACTCCTCTGGGCTGCTGAGCGCCCAGTTCAGCAAGTTTGAAAAAGCGCTGCGGTGTTCTTGAGTTCAGTTCTCCCTTAGATAAAACCTATTCTGTTTTATTTCTTTTCCCTTGGCGAGATGTTTAGAGTATCTCAGTGAGTCAATAAGTTGTGCATTTGAGGAATGCACCTCACAACTGTTAAGGTAAGCCTTTAGTATGGCTCTGCTGGAGGCAGTGAGACTAATTAGTTCCTCCCAGGTGACTTGGGAGTTGCAGAAAAGGGCTAAATGAGATATTTAGCCTGAAGTATCAATGGGAGGCATTTTCATATGAAGTGGGATCCTGTATTTAGTGGGTCCTGCATGTGAATCTCACTGCAGGATCTGTATCGTGGTCCCTAATTTTCTGGCAGTGTCTAGTCAGGAGAATACCTGTACCCGGCTGACGCGAGGTGTTCCTAATGGATTTATTTGGACGCTTGTTCTGTGAAAGCTGCTCCTTAACTGGCACAAAGCAACTGCTTCACCTGGGTGAATGCGAGATCACAGTACCGTGGTTATTGAGAGTATGGAGGAACAGGGAAGTAATTTCCGTATTAAAAAAAAATAAAATTGGAAAGAGTAGCGTGTCCGGTAACAAACCCATTCCCACCCCTGCGAGGTTCTGCTCCTCGCCTGGCAAGCAGCGGCACCGCTGCGTGCCCATGTCCTGCGTTTTGTGGCAGATGGAGTCATCCCGGTGGCAAAAAAGGGACAATACGTGTCTCCGGAGGTCCAGGCAAAGCCCCCTTTCCCCCCACGAGCCCCCTGAAGAGCAAAGCCTGGCAGAAAAAGCCCACAGCGAGCGCGGCTTGACCCTCGCCCCACGCTGCCGGCGGGGCCGGGACTCGAACCCGCGGCCCGCCTCCAGTCTCCGCCCCCGAGGACCCCCTTTAGGTGCCCGCCGCGTTCGCCGGACGAAGGCGCTCCGGCAGTAGGGCGGCCGCCCGGAAGCGGAAGTGGCGGCGCAGGCCCTGCCGCCGTTGCCGAGCGCCGGGCGGAGGCGCGGGCCCGCGGCGGCGGCTGCGTCCCGTCGCTATGAGCGCGGCCGGGTTGGTGTCTGCCACGCCGCCGGCCCCCGCTCCGCCTGGGGCTCCCGCCACCGCCATGCCCCCCGGTCCCGAGTACTACGAGGAGGAGGAGTTGGAGAGCGCCGAGGAGGAGGACGGCGAGCGGAGCGCTCGGGCCCGCGACTCCGATGAGGGTTGGTGGTGCGGCGGGCTGGGCCGGGGGGGGGCTTTGGTGCCCTGGGAGAGGGAGGGCTGGGGCGTCGGGGGGAAGCGGAGGTGCCTGGGGTTCGTGGGGGGCTCTCTGGAATAGCGGGGTGAAGAAGGGGACTGCTCCGGACAGGGTGCGCGGAGGAGGTGGGGGAGAGGGTTTGGGGCAGAAAGGGTTGGGGGAGAAGTGGTCTGGAGCAGCAAGAAAAAGCGAAGAAGACAGGGGCCTGTTAGATTGCTGGGGTTGCCTGTGGAAGAGTAGAAAAGCAAAGCCCGTGGAGAGGTGAAATTGAAGTGGTTTCCCGGGTGAAGAAGAGGCAGAGAGAGAGGTGGGATTGAGCATATGGGACAACAGGGTAAAAGTAGCGGGGAAATCTGGTGTATGAAGCTTAGTTATATTTCTGTGGTGTGAAGGGGGAAGGAGGCAGTTAAGGTAGAAGAAAGTGTGCAGCGCTGTAAGGGAGTGCAGGAGGATGTTAGAGGAAAGAGAGGGTTTGTAGAAGAACCAGGAAAGCAGTGGAGAAGAGGAAATGAAAGTATCCTGGGGTGGAGGATGCATAAAATGACAAATAAGGGAGATAAAATGTTGTTGTGGTTTAACCCCAGCCAGCAACTAAGCACCACGCAGCCACTCACTTGCTCCCCCCCACCCAGTGGGATGGGGGAGAAAATCAGGAAAAGAAGTAAAACTCGTGGCTTGAGATAAGAACGGTTTAATAGAACAGAAAAGAAGAAACTAATAATGATAACACTAATAAAATGACAACAGTAATAATAAAAGGATTGGAATATACAAATGATGCCCAATGCAATTGCTCACCACTTGCTGACTGATGCCCAGTTAATCCGCAAGCGGCAATCCCCTCCACCCCCACGTCCCCCAGTTTATATACTGGGCATGACGTCACATGGTATGCAATACCCCTTTGGCCAGTTTGGGTCAGCTGTCCTGGCTGTGTCCTGTGCCAACTTCTTGTGCCCCTCCAGCCTTCTTGTTGGCTGGGCATCAGAAGCTGAAAAATCCTTGACTTTAGACTAAACATTACTTAGCAACTGAAAACATCAGTGTTATCAACGTTCTTCTCATGCCAAACTCAAAAGCATAGCGAGGAAGACAATTAACTCTATCCCAGCTGAAACCAGGACAAGCATGACCCTTCAACTGTGCCCATTGCTCTGTCAGCCAGAGTCCTCCCATCATGTCTGGTACATTCATGAATGAGGTGCCGGAGCCAAACCCGTAGATCCTTACAAAAGATGACAGCGTACTGGTCAGTGGGGGGCTCTCTGTGGCTACACACGAGTAAACTGAGTATGGAAGTCCTTTATGGTGACCTAGACATCTAAGTATTTTTCTTGCAGTTAAAACTTTTTGTCTTTGGTGTGTTGAATTTTATCTTAATATATGTAAGCTTAAACCGTTTGTTCATAGTTTAAGAAAAATCTGAAGAACACTTAAGGGCTGGTGGCCCCATCCATATGTAGGGAACATAGCTGTGGTTTAGGCTTTACAGCTGTATTCTGCCTACCACAACTCCAGCCCGGAGACACAGCCCTCTCCTCGGGGAGGAAAGGTAATTCATTCTTGGCTAAACATGTCTTATAAGTAGAAGCCTGAAAAGGCATAGCAGAAAACTAGCAGTCCCATACTGGTTTAATTTGTTTATAGTTTATATTATCTATTCATGAAATTGGGGCTATCTTTATGGTAGTGCTGGTCTTTGTTACGTATAAATGTTGAAGTACTTCTGTGAGATCTGTAGCTGAGAAGTCAAGTTCAGATCACAGCAAGTAACTCTGTTATCTTTAGCAAGACCTTTGTGGTTAACCCTAACAGCATCTAGTCATAGTATTTTCGTTCAGGTCAAGACACAGAATCAGATACAGCTGTTTCAGTCATTGTCTTCCATATATACTGTGTCGTGGGCGAAGCTATAGGAAGAAGTCTGTGAAATGTTTTTCAGAGTCTTTAGACTGTTTCTGTCTCACCTTTGTATGTGTGAGTGTTAATGTAGAACCCGTTGTCTTAACCTGGGAAGAAATTACCAGACTATCTTAAGCTGAAGTTGTTTAGAGGATTTACATAGGTTAACTTGCAGTTGCAGGAAGGAGATGAGATGGTTTATTTCACTTCTGAATTCATCTCTCCAGAGGCCTATCTGGTTGTGTATTTGAGGTTAAATTGCCTGAAGTTTGGGAATTTTTGTTTGTTTGTATCTTTGTTTTTAAATGATTTTCTACTTTCTTTTTTTTTTTTTATACTACTTTAGTTTTAACAAGTCATTCTTTACCTCATTCAGACACTGAGGATGCCAGTGAAACTGACCTGGCAAAACATGAGGAAGAGGACTTTGTAGAAATGAAAGAACAGTAAGTAACCCATTCTAATCAAAAGTAAGGTAATGTTCTGTTTCTTTGGGGTTTTCTTGTTTGGTTGGTTTTGGCTTTGGTTGTGGTTTTTTTGGTTGGTTTGGTTTTTGCATAAAACTTTGCAATGTTTTGGGGCAAGATTGGGGTTTTTAAGTGCCTAGCCCAATGTAATAGCTAATGAGTCCGTATACTTGTATTTCTTCTCTCCTCAGTTATTTTCTGTGTTCTATTGTATTGAAGAAACTAAGTGCTGCTACTGTTTTGGACAAAGAAATAGGTACATGTGTCTGGAAGCAGCTGAATTTTGCTGCAACTGAATCCTGTTGCAGACAGATCCTTTAAATAAAAGATCTACTTTATATAAGCCAAGCAAAGAGCAAGATGCCTGTTAAAATCCCTTAAACAATAGAATGCTAGTCCTGTCCAAGAAGATGGGCTTTTTAGAGACTTGGAATAGTTTCCCTTGATGTTTAGGTGTATTTGCAATATTTTGCATTCTTGCTTACTGGCAGAGACATGTTTTTATACAGGTCAGGAAGACTTGGTCTGTGTTAAACCACAGATATGTGGTAAAGGAAACACAGGTTTGCAACAGCACAAGGAATAGACTTTGGGGTTTTTTTTATAATGTCAAGATCTACATGAGGAAATGCCTTCTGTTTTATAAGTAGGGAACTAATACACAAATATTAAGGCTTGACAAAGTGGTAGAATGATTCTGTTATACAGTTTCTGGCATTTGTAGAGCTAAATGTCATTTTAGATTTCAACATTTTAAAAAAATAGTAAAAAATCCTATTTTACCCTGAACTGTTCCCAAAATAATTGGTTTGGGTGCATTGTAAAACCAATGGGGTGGCAGGCTTTTTAGATAGAATGATAACCTTTCATTTGAATAATATTCTTTCAGCTGTCATTTGTTTGTTTCATGAAGTTCTTCTGAAAAGTTTTTAATTATATGTAAACATGTTGTAACCTAAACAGATGGTGAAATAAGTGATGTATGCTTGTTTTTCAAAGTAAAGTAGCATGCTCTCTATCTTTGCAGGATGTATCAGGACAAACTGGCATCTCTTAAGAGGCAATTACAACAACTGCAGGAAGGTAAGCTTTGAAGGGGGTAGCTTATTTTTCTTTCCTAAACAATTTTCAGCATTTTTCAAAGGTCATAGAAGGATGAGGGTTTTGAAAGGTGTAAGCAGCATCCTTCACAGAATGTTGACTCTCAGTTGTGCTGCTGAGTGAAAAATGTCAGCCGCTTTCCATCTTTTTTCCCTCTAAACACTTGTAGTTAAGCCTCTGTATACTAAATCATTTCTTGAAAGGAGTAGTCTGCTTTCTGAAAAAATGGCGATTGTGCTTATCAACATAAGCAAACTAGAACTGTAGTTTTCTGATTTCAGATACTAGTATTTGTATTTCAAGTGGTGTATGCCTCCTTGAGAAAATTTAATACTTGGAAAAAAAAAATCCAGTGGGAATCCACAATTTATTTCAACTAGGTACTCTTCAGGAATATCAGAAAAGAATGAAAAAGTTGGACCAGCAGTACAAAGAAAGGATACGAAATGCAGGTAAGCTGAATTTGTTTCTAAGATGCTGTATACAAGTTTATGGTTTTTATAACACCTGAAGAAAAATAATGATAATTCTGTTCTTTAAAGAAAAGGAACTTGGTGGAGCAAAGCATTCTTTTACTTCCGAGGGTATAGTATAGTTTTTTTTGAGAGTGCACAAAGTATGACAGGATCTAACTTGATTCCCCCCACCCTGCCCCTTCATCAACATTGTTTGCTGACTGTTTACTGAACACCAATAAACAGTTTTAGTCTTCATTTGTAGGAAACAGTGCAAGTAAAAAAATTATTTCTTTTTTATAGGTAGGTACCGTGCCTAACCTACAGTCTCCCACTTTGGCTTATTCTTTTGTGCAACATGGATGAAACCTTCAGGTGCAGTTTCTTTCAGTTTGCAGGAATGGAAAGTTTGGAATATATGCTTTCCCAAAGATCTGTTTTGTGCCCTGGAACAATGAATACAGAGGGTTTGCTGCTGAAACTGTTACTCTGTATAGCTGTGACATTGAATGGGCTGCCTGTACTTTGTGTTATGCTCTGTTCCGGGAGCAAAGGCCCAAGTTAATTTTTGAAGTGCCTAGCTCAGCCCTTCTGGGTAGCTTTTTTGTGTTAGTGCAGAGAAATGGCTTGGAAATCAGATCCGTCTGCTTGCCCTCCCTCTTTCTTGTTTGTTCCCTTTCCAGTAGGTTCTTATCTTGAATACTGAAACAGGGCCTTTTATAGAAGCTGTTATGTGGAAGTAGGAAATGTAGCTGTCCTTCCTTTAGAAAAATTGGATGAATCCCCTAATGCCTGGGCCATTACTCTGGAAAATATGACAGAGAGGCAGTGGCAGTTGTATGATGGCTAATGTACTCCAACCTTTGAATAGTATAAATTGTGTCTTTCTAAAAGTGCTTGGGATAGTAAAGGATTTGCTTGAGGAATTTAAGTGAGTTGAACTACTTGTTAACAGGAATCTGTCTCCTGAGTTGAATTTCATGTACACTAGAGCTGCATTCTAGCAATATTGGGTTGGTTTGATAAAATTAAGATTAGCTGCGAACTTGTATTTCTGGCTGGTAAAGACCAGTGCTGCAGCAACATATTTCTTCCACAGGAGGGCAGATGGTGATAACTTTCAATTTTATGATTAAAAAAAATCCAACCACCTCGTACTACAGGAAGAATAGTCTTTTATGTTTATCCCTCCCATCTTGAGGTTTTGGGCTTGTGGGTTGTTTGGGGTTTTTTTGAGAATTTACAGATAATAAAGCAACAGTTTAGATATACTTGTGTTTGATTACATCCATAATACTACTTCTATGCTCAATTGGTATAGCCCTTTGCAAACAAAAGGTTTGGTTTTTTGTGTTTTTTTTTTTTTTAAATTGGGCCATTATCATCTTTGGTATCTATTTTGTTGTTTTGTAAAATTATTTAAAAAAAAAAAAAAGGCACAGTAGTGCAGTGTTGCTACTACAGTCTTCTCCAAAACATATTTGAAGCCTGTGATCTTTACAGAAGTTTTTATGATTTCAGGTATTGCCAAAGCTTAATATGCTAGTGAAATATGGTGACTTGAGGACTGATCAGGTGCCGAAGTTTGCTTTTCTTGCCACTGTCTTGAGTAAACACTTTGTTTTGGGCATTATGTCCTCCAGAAAACACAAGAAGGGTCCCATTCAGCTTAATTTCAAGTTGTTAGCAATTGCACAACATCAGTAGCAGGGCTATTTCACACCCAGAAATCCATTTGCCTCATCCATAGGTGTGACTTGAACTAATCATTGCCATGTGTTAGAACTTAACCTTCAGTGATACATAACAATTTCCTTGCTTGTTTTCTCAGTCATAAACAGCCTGAAATCAGACACATGTGGGTTGAGTAGATGAGTCTTCTAACAGCTGCAGAATTATTTCTGAACCAGTCATTGCTGAAATTCATGAAGTTGGCTTAAACTGTGAATGTTTGCCAGCCATACATTCAGCTACATGTTTCAAGCTTCTATCTGGGAAGTTTGCATCTACTATTAATTGATTGTAATTAAACTGGAAGAAAGATGGACTACATGCTTAGTACTGCTGGAAATGGTAGCTAAACTGAATAATATGGAATACTGCTGGGCAAGCTTTGCAAATGTGCTTGACAATCTGTCGAAAACTTCAATTAACGATGTATTTTTGTGGGTTTTTTTTCATAATTACTTTATTTTCAGCATAAAACTATGAAGTGTGAGTAGAGGTTGGATGAGTACGTACACTATGTGGTTTACTGCCTCTCTTGGCTGCAATACTCAATGACCTAAAATGTTAGGGAAGTCATTTTGTACATCTCTGAAAATAATATTCTTTCTTGTCTTTCAGAACTGTTCCTCCAGCTGGAAGTAAGTACTCTTAATTTATCAAAATACATATTAACTAGATGGAACAGGTATAAAGCTGCTGTTTCATCAGCTAGTACTTGTGCTTGTTTTCCCAGAAGACTTAAAGAAATTTTCTTTCTCTAGCTAGCGTTGTTACACTCGAGATGTAGTACAGCCTACTGTTGGTATTCAAGTAACTTCTGGACTTTGTCATTAAAATAGTTAAAAGAAATATTTGCTCTTGGGCTGTCGTATGCTGGCTGTGCCTTTGGCTTGTTTAAAAAGGTTGTTTAAGGGGATAAATGTCAGTGCTGTTTATAAATCTGAAGAGCTCTCTGCTAGAGACTTGCTATGTTATGCAACGTTAAAATGTTTTTTAGAAGTAATTAATTCTTTTGTCAATATACTAAGTACTGCTTAGTTATTTTTAGATGGTTTTCTGTTGATTATGAATATTTATAATCTCTAGAACTGGCTACAGTTTTGAACTGAAAAGCTTATCAATACAGCAGTTGAAAGAAGCTGTTGTGATACCGTTAACTTGAGTCATTGGTTCCTTAGTTAACCTTTTTATTCTTTTCGTTTGCGTTAGACCGATCAGGTGGAAAAAAATTACGTCAAGGAAAAGAAGGCAGCAGCAAAGGAGTTTGAAGATAAGAAAATTGAGCTTAAGGAAAATTTGATTGCAGAGTTGGAAGAGAAGAAGAAGATGATTGAGAATGAAAAGCTAACCATGGAATTAACAGGAGGTAAAAACAAGATAGGCATCTGTCATTTGTCTTATCTGCTCTGCTATTGCTTAGGAAAAAAGGTATAAAGGTAGCAATGCTGGTTTATACAGACAGCTAGTGTGAAGGCTTTAAAGCTTTCTAAATGCCAAGAGATACAGAATGCAAATTGGTTGTCTTTTAATGGAGAAAGCAGTTCATAATAAAATTCAGTGACCTGAATTATTAACAGGTGAATCAAAATAGTGCCAGTAAAGCAGCAGAGTGGATAGGTTTTCTTATATAATAGGAGAGGGGCTTCTTCAGTTCTTGTGATCTGGCAATAACACTATTGAGATACATCACAATATTGATCTAACCGGCAGTGCCAGGTTGTAAACTGTGTCCTGTTTTTTCTCCAGTAATAGGTGGTCAAGAAGTTGAAGAAAGGCAAACAGTAAAGGTTGAGATATGCTGCTTAGAGCCAGAAAAATAGATTTGTGAGCTACATTTGTGTCCAGACTCTGGAAAATGGACATTAAATGGACAGATTTCTTTCATTAAACCCGTTGGTACTCTTGGTGCCTTGACAATGCTCTTTGCAGTAATTGACACAGTGGAGCTAAGTAGCAGGGTAATTCGACTCCTTCGCCAATTGTGTTGCTGTGATGCTGAACCAAAAGTCTGATTTGATTCTCTTTTTTTTTTTTTTAAGAGCAACTCCCTCACTTCATGGACAGATAATGTTGATTGTGTCACTGAGGCCTGTCCATGAGTTAGACCTTTTATATCTTTCTTGTATAGTATTTTCAGAAGTTATGTAAGCTAATAATTTAATCAGTGTTCAGAAGCAAGAATTAAAACCTGTTTGGACGTATTCAGGAGTCCTCTTGGCTTTGTACAAACTGTTAGGGCTAATCTGGTCTGGAAAACAGCTTGAGCTATGCTGTTTCCTTGATATCTATTTCCCTCTCCCTCCCCCTCTCTCTCTCTCTCAAAATTATGAAATGTAGTCTGATCTTACAAACCGTGCCTTAGCCTTAACTTTTGTATTGTTATCCTATGTCTGTTCACTGCTAAGTTGGGATACAGTACTAATCTTGTAAGCAGGTTTTCATTAGTGGGTCAGGATCTGACTAGGTCTTAACGTTTGGAAATCTGCATACCAGTGTTCTAGGAGTCTAAAGGAATATAACTTCTCTGTCAGTGGGACAGCTGTTAACATCAGGATTCGGATTTGCAGAGTTAAAGGGAGAGTGAGGAGGGGTAAAAAGTATTTAGTAGTCTGATTTGGGGACTGAATTAATCCTCATCAGGGAAATGTGTTCCCCCTGTTGTTGCGTGTCCTGAAGTGTTGAGCTTTTTCATCAAATACAACTCTAGGAAAAGGCATGTAAGTAACTGTACATAAGAGATGTGTTCAGTGTGTGTTAGCCCTCCCTTATCTACTTCCTTCCAGACCAGCAGAAGTGCGATGTGATTTCTTTGGAAGTAACAGATTTTGTTGTGAACATGTGTTGGAGGCTAAGAAGTAAGAATACTGAACCTGATGTGGACATGATGGTTTTTAAAACCTGTGGAAGTTCAGCATATACAAGGATGCAAGTTAGCAACCTGATGAATAGGCTTGTCTGCGAGTGTTGGGAGCATTGCGGTTTCATATAGGTTGCAATAGTTGCCTCCTGTTCTAGAGCATTGTATAGTGCAGTTCTTAACTATTAAGCCTCATGCAAGACTGTGTTTCAGGTTAAATCTGTTGGTGCTTTAGCAGCTCTTCAAAACTTCCTTTATAAAATTTTCATGAATCTCTCGAGAATCTTAAAGTTCTTCAATTACTTAACAGAAAATGTAAGACTCTCAAACTCTGGGGTTTTTTTCTGAAAACTTGTTTGGTGCTGACTTTCAGCTGACTTGTCACAATTTTAAGATACAGGGTGGGAAGAGAAAGATAGAAGAAAATTGATCTCTCTGCCTTATTCACGTTTTAAGAAATATAGATAACAGCTCTGTGACAACTCATTTGAAACTAATTTTTAAAAAGGAGGAAAAGCCTTTGACTTGGCCGTGTATTGCCTTGAATAAGTGCTTCAGACCCCTCTTCTGAGGCTCTTGTAAATCAGTTTTAACAAATGGGAAGAATGGCTTACATTCAACACAGTAAGTTAGGTTTTTAGTGTCTGCAGGGCTATTAATCTTCAGTGGTTTTCAAATTCAGCTTTGAATCCTAGAAATAAGGTTTCCTTTGGTATACACTTAGTGGGTGGCACTTTTTTTTTTTAAAGCTTTTATCATAATATTTGTTCCCTTGATGTGTAGCATGGTCATCCTTGTTCACCCTTGAGATAAGGAGAAAAGTAATTTGGTGTATTTTGAACATGCATAGCTGCTCAAGGTTTTAGCATCTAGAGGGAGCCAAAGAGGCTTCATAGACTTAAGTGCTACCTAGGATGTGACTCAGGTGTACGTAAAGATGAGCAAATAATTTTCAGCACATAGAAAGAGAGGTGAGATGATGTGTTTAGCATTTAAGATGTGGTGTCTTGGTTGCCAGTTCAAGATGTCTTCATAAATTAAGGAATGATTTCTGAGAGTTTGAGTAAAGTAGTTCAGTTAAGACTACCTGTAGGCATTTGGACAAACTGTAATTTCAGGTAATTACTTGGTGATGAGACTTGTGTTTCAATTTTAAACAGATTTTTTTCTTTTTCCCCAGTGCATATACTACAATTTATTTCCTGTCAACTGCTGCTCTGCATGTTATTAATTAGATTCATTTCATTAATCATAATTTGAAGCATTTTTAGATAATCTGAATTTAAATACTATTTGTGTTTAAAATTACTCCAGCAGACTTGGATCAGTCTTGAATACAGTAATTATCTGTATTCCTTTGACAAAGCTATTTTTCCAGCTTAAAGGCAAGAAAAAGAGCAATTGATTTGTAGCTGATGCTTTACGTGCTATTAACTGTCCAAGTTCTGTTAGCAAAGAACTCCATGAACTTTTCCTTTTAAATGATCTGTTCTAAAGCAGATAGCATTAAAGAAATTTGCCCTGAATCCTTGTAGCATCATTGCGCTTGTTATCTATACCTGAAGCAGCTGTAAAATGCCTCCAAACCAACTGTGCCACTTCCAGCCAATGAAAGCTGTAACCATGGCATTACAACGCTGTTGCTGAACAGTGACCTGGTGTGAAAGAGAACTTGTGTTCACTGTCAGCAGTTTCAGCTTGGATGCTGGAAGCCACCACAAAAAAAAAATATCCAATTTTCTGTATGAAAGAGGAAAGATTATTTTCCTTGTCCCTTGTGTAGAAAGCTGCTGCTTCTTATACCTTTCCCTCTGGTCTTATCAGCTCTCCAACTTCATTACTCTACAGATTCAATGGAAGTGAAGCCTATTATGACAAGGAAACTGAGGCGACGACCGAATGATCCAGTTCCTATCCCAGACAAGAGGAGGAAACCTGCCCCTGATATCCTTTTACAAAGTCATTGGAGGGCTATTGTATTTGAAGCCAGCATGCTACCTGCATCTCTGTTGTTTTGTACAGGAAGGAAAATGAAATTAGATGATAGGATCAGATTTTAATCTAGGAAATACTGAAGCACAATTTGTCATGTATATAATGTGCGATAAACTAATGTAACACAACCAGTCTTTGGAGATACCTCATGACACTGTGAAGTTTATTTGATTTTTTTTTTTTTGTCAGTGAGAATAGTTTGAGTTCTTCAGCCAATTTTTTTCACAAAGGAAAAAGCTTTAAAAGAACTTTATATATAAATGCTGAGGTAATTGATTCCATAGATAGTAAATGGCTTTTTACATGAGCCAAAGCTTTTCTCATTTCAAGATGTGACAAAACATTTGCCAGAAAGATCGTATTTGTCATATCAAGCTAGTTTTTCCACTTCTGATAAAGGCTTCAGATCTCTAATCCAGAGAGATGCATAGAAAAAGCAAGGAGTGCTAGATTTGTTCTTTGAATAAAAGAAGATGAAAATCCATCTTCTTCTTATATATCACCAGAGAGAGAAAAACATGTATATGTAATCCTTCTCTTCTGCCTTGTTGCATGTTTCTTATAATTAAAATGTTTCTTGGCTTCTGGAAATATGTTTTTAGCTCCCCTGTGATAAGCACTTCTATTTGTATATTAAACTCACCTGGAAAGGAAAGCAATGATATTTGCTTTGCAGAGGCTTATTATTAGATTCCAAACTTGTATGGCTTAAATCAGATTAAAAAAACTTATCTTATGACTTCTGAGTGACTCACGTTTTCTGAAGGCAATATCAAACCTTGAACTTCTAGAGTTCATGCGGGATGGTCACAAGCATCTCCAGTTTTAATTAACCTCTTTCTGGTTGGAGATTCTGTTCACTCTTCCAGGAAAAAAAAGAATCTATTTATTAGTGCCTCTATCTCATCCAAAATAAATGAGTTTCATGGTGAACATGACCTACTAATTGAGCATGATATGGTAGCCACAGTATGAAAGTCTATCTGCCTTTCCTCACTGGGGAGAGGATTAAAGACCATCAGAGCCAAAATCCTTAAAATGCAGCCTAGGAACTGTTAACTTTAGTTTGCTACTTTGAATGCTTTTGACTTAAGAACTGTTTTGAAGAAACACTGTAGATTAAGGCTCGAGAGAGGGTTCACTGCTTTGGGTATTGTTTTCCTTCTGTGTACTTAGGTTTTTCTTGTGTGGAAGTGACAGAGGAGCAGTAGGAAAGGGAAATGGGAAGATATGATTGTGAAACTACACAAAATGACAGCAGAGCTCTAATAAGGCTGTAGTACACTAACTTCTGAGTTCTGAGATTTTGGGTTTGTTTTCAGGTGAATGGTGGGCTCTTATTTGTCCTCATCCACACAAAGTATGTGTTTTGTACCTCTGGCTTTATTTTCTGGTTCTCTCTTGAGGGTGGTTGGTTTTTTTGTGGGGCTTTCCCCTCTTCTCTCTATGTCTCTATTCCCGCTTACTGAGTTGCAAAATGATGAGTTTCTTTTCCTAGGTTTGAGTGGGATTTGGCTTCCTTGTACAAAATCTGAAATGAGTCTGTTGTGTTTCAGCTCCCAGATTGTTCTCTACAGAAATGCAAGATGAAGAACACTGCAAACTCTTGTGCTTGATGCCTCCTTGAAGTAAATGTCAATGCACTAAAGGTTTTTCATTGACAGTTATGTCTGAATAAGTTAAAATGATTTTGCACTCTATTTGCTGCTAAATATGAGGCTCTGTGGAGATGGACTTATATTAATTCATATGACAAAAAAAGCTCAAGTATGACACTTATTAAAATCTTACGCAACTTTACAGGAACCTTTTGGCTTACGTTTAATCAAGTGAAATGTCATTGACCTTTAATTTTTAGCCTTGCTTGTCAAGAGCTTATGGGAACCTTAATTCTGGATACCTCAGCTAAATTATTTGTTGACTGATGAGCAAATAATGGAGGACCTGAGAACGCTGAATAAGGTAGGGATTATTGCTTGATTTGTTTTTCTTTGTTTTAAAGAGAAAGCTAATGCTTCCCCCTGAAGAGAAGAGAGCTCTCTTTTTTGTGTTGTTGTTTTATGTTCCTTTTTGAGATGTGGGACTATTTCATCCCAGTAGGCTTTCTGAAGTAACACAATAAAAAATTTAGTAAGATGGTATCTCCTCCCTTTTATTTTAATAGGTTTAATTAATCTAATTAAAATGACTGTCATCTAAAAACGTTACCTTTTGTCTGAACCAAGTGATGAGCTATATTAAGGAGTTTCTTCCTCTGCATGGCTGAGCAGATGTTAATATGTTTTTCTGTGAGGTCACAGGCTGCATTTGGTTTAGGCCTTAGTGTGGGGTGGGTTTTGTAGTTGTTTTGGTTTGGGTTGGGTTTTTTTTTTTCCTCCTCACTGGTGCAATACTTCAGCAAACTGGATAGCGTGCAGTGTGCATGTTTATAGTTTTTCTAGATTTGATTAACGTATTGCTTTCTTGCTTAAACGCTTTAAGGCTTATCTAATTTCTTATAATAGAAGCTGCTCATTAAGGCATTTGAGGATGGTAGCGGAGCATGTTTTTTGTGCCAGCTGTTGAGGTGTGTCTAATAGTTTATCTCCTGTATTTTGTGTACCCTGGGAAATGTTGGCTCATGTTCAAAAATATAGTGTGTTAGACGGGTTTGGTTTTGGCTTATTTTAGTGGATTACCTGAATGCTCTGAAGTTCAGTTTGTGGACCTTCTGTATCATCACAATGGTTAGCTACACCTTTGGCTGTTTATAGCATGCTGTTCTGATTGTGTTATGCCACTTAACAGTATATTTAAAAAAAGAAGCATTTAGAGTATGGAAAGTAAGACTATCTGAAATTATTACTGCTGACTTCTATGGCTCATGTCAGGTCTCTAATGCTTCTTTGCTCTCTTTCCATGTAGCTTAAATCACCCAAGAGACCAGGTGAGTTAACAGTTGCATTGGAACAGTCATACTGTTTTGAACAGAGAATTATGTTGTAGACTGTTTGACTGTATAATTGCTGACTGTGTAATTTGACTGTGTAATTGTTTTGACTCTAATTGCTGTTCTTTGTGTACCTATTGTGGCAAATGGGTGCTGTGTGAAGTCTCTTCATCTGTTCTGAAGTTTGTCAGGGATGGGAAGGGAGGTATATGCATCTTTGGTGGCTGAAACATTTGGGCATGGGACTATCTGTAACTGTGTAAAGAGGTTTTTCCATTATATTCAGATGCATCTTGGCAGCTTGCCTGCTTGTCAGGTAGATGGAGGGATAGAGAACTCAGGGGTTTATGCCTTCAGCAGTCTAGGTGTGTCTGTACACTTTATTTCAAGACAGAGTGGTACTAACTTGCCTAAGTAATTCTGATGTAATTTAACTACTTAACTGTGGATTAGAATTAAAACAAAATCAAGGACATACTGTCTATCACCTATGTATCAACATTTTTTCAGATAAATGTTATATTTCAATGAATACTATCATTTGTATATTCAAGGCAGAGGTTGAATTATTAGTCCCAATAGAGAATATTTTTCTGATGGAAATTTGAGTTTGTAGCTTTCTGTGCTTATTATTTCTGCTTAATATGACCTTATTAATTGCAGTTCTGCAGTCAGATGTGCTACTGTATGGTGGACACATGCTGGTCTTTAAACACAGTCTCTCTCCTGTTCTCAGCCTCTCCCTCTTCTCCTGAACACCTCCCAGCTACACCAGCAGAGTCTCCAGCACAGCGGTTTGAAGCCCGGATAGAAGATGGAAAACTCTACTATGATAAGAGATGGTAAGTCCTGGTAAATTTCTGTTTTAAGCAGTCTGAGTGTTGTGTAGTGAGGAGACAAAGACTGCAGAGAGAAATTTCTTTGAGAAAAAAATTTGAGGACAAAATGTTTTGGGGCAGATGTTGGCTGCTTCCTCCAAGGGCTAATCATTGCGACTTTGTTAAATCAGAAGTGATAATGGAGTGTTTAGATTTCATAGACTTTCAGAAGTAACTACTGCCTCAAAAGGAGACTTAAATCTTTTCCATGGAGTCAGTAGTGCACACTGTGACACATGGGAAATGTTTTTGTCAAACTAATGTTAAGTAAGAGAGCCACCAGCAGATGCAGCGTGATGTAGCTGTGAAGCCGGTCAGCTAGGATACAGATACTCTGTGATTGCAGGTACAGTAGTGTTGGCAGTATTCACAGTCCTTGTGTCCAGTTTTGTAGAGCGCTAATGCATCGTTCCACAAGGTGGCAGAAGAAATGTTGTGCGCTAGATGAGCAGAATGAAAAATGTTTCTAATAAATCCAAATAACCTTTAAAGATCAAACCCACATGGGAAAAGCAACTTCAGAATTGCTGATTGGATTTAGCTCTGTTAAGTTTTATGGTCATATAGCTGTGCAAGCCTCACAAAATACAAGAAAAATATTAAATTCTGCAGAGAAATCTTAGTAGGTCTTAAACTAAATCCATGAGACATGCAAAACTGGATAATCAAGGGGGCATTCTAGTACTCCTTGAGCAGAAAGCAATTTGCAAGTTGCATGCTTCTTTGTAGCCTACTTCAGTGTTCTGTTGGCTCAAAATAACAAGTGACGAGGTTGTAATTTTATCATGGAAAATGATAGGTGTGAAGCTTGTTTTCTACATGACAGCCATCTTGTATAGTTGGTCAGTTTTTCCTTCTGCTAGTCTTCTAACAGTGAAGTTTCATCAAGGGTTCAATGTACACGGCTCTGATAAAAGCTGCTGCCTGGAGCTTAAACTTCCTTGAAGCGTAAAGCAGACATGAACTGAACAGGTTGTTTATTTCACAAATTCATGAAGTTCTTTTTTTGCTTTCATAATGGGTTTTTTTGTGTAAAGTGACTATCCTCTGGGATATATTTGGATGAATAAACTCTTCTTCAGATTTTTAAGCATGTGGAGTATTGAAAAGTGTTGCATAAGTTAAAAAAAAAAGAAAAAAAGAGGGAAGATGGAATCTGGAGTAATTGGTCAGTAAAGTTCCCCAGGCGCCCACCAAATTTAAACCTGGGAGAGCTTCAGTGAGCCCAGATGAATCTCTCAAAAGCACCAGCTCTCTCTGAAAGATATCTAGTTGGGACATAAAACGCTAACAGATATTTTCATCTTGCTGAATTCAATTGTCATGGGGGCCTCACTGTCAGGTATTCCAGCTGTTGCCTTTCCTTGTTCTTATGCTGTTTTAAGATAAGTGTTTTACATTTTTTGTCTGCAATAATCCCGCTTAGATTTTTTTGATTGATAGTAATAGTACTTGTGCAAAATAGCTGGTATTTTAAAATAATGAAGTAACTCTTGATAGTGGGAGGGTGATTTTTTCTAAGGTGTATTAAGGCTGTAGCTGCTGGCATGCACCAGAAATAATAAAACTAACAGCTTGGGAGGACTCTGTTTCCTGATGGCAGCCATGAAGCACCATTATCTCAAAATAGTGAATGTTTAAGGCTAGTAATGGACTCCCTAAGGTCTTGCAGAGACATTTCACGAACATGTCTCAAGTGGAGACTTTGTATAGGGAGTTTCAGATGGATGTGAAATTAGACTTAGTTTTTTATCCTCAGTCAATTTGCTCCATGCCCCCCATCAGATCCTAAAATACAGTTCGCTGTAAAACAACCATCCTTTCGCTTTTAGCTTTGTCTGCATACAATAATCCAGAGTGATTTCTTTCAATCTTCTGATGGAGATGCAGTTGAAAATCTTGGCCTTTCAGCAAAATATTTTGTAGCAGAAAGTGGAATTATTTCTGCTTGCCTCACTTGTCATTATTGTGGTGTATTTTGCCTACTGCAAAAGCAAGTGTTGTTTGGCACTTTCCTTCTCTTGAAAGCCAACTTAAATTCCATTGCATTTTTCATCTGAATTATTTTCCTCAGTTCTACCCCTCTGTTCCCCTGTGGGTATATAAACTCAGCAAAAGGCTGAGACATGAATGTGGTAACTGAGATGTGCCTTCAGCTGACCTGTCTCTCTGCGTGCATGGAGCGTGAGACAGCTGAGACAACTCTTCGGTGAAAAAGTGCTGAACTAACTTGTTACCTTGCCTTTTCTGTGCAGAGTTAACACAAATATACTGGTGGACAGTAACTTGTGATGTGAAATCCAGGGGCTGAAGCCAGCTTCATGTCATTAGCTTTGGAATTCACTGATAATCAAAAATTAGAAGGAACAGCTTTGAGTGGAAAAATTATTTCACTATCTGTGCAGGCACAGATACCACTTGAGAGTTGTCATTTGCAGTGGTATCTTCTGCACGTGAAAGCTTGTGCACTGGTTGTATCAAGATCATCAATTCTCCTTGCTTAATCAGTCACAGCATGGCATGGTAGGACACTACTGGACTGAGATTTTTACATCTTAGTGAGGTCTGGTTTATAGTAGCTTATACTGTTTCTTTATATCAATTAATGATCGTCTGGGTTCAGTAAGCTGAGATTTTTGGCTCAGATCATTGCTGCTATTGCATTGCCCTGGAACCCACTGACATCCTTTCTGTTAAAATGAGGGAGAAGGAATAGTGGTTGGGCAGAAGTGTCTAAAAGTTGCAGGATTTGGGGTTGTTTGGTTTTTGGTTTTTGTTTTGTTTTTTTTTTATTACCTTGCCCAGGCCACTGATAATTAGTATGTTTGGAAGGCTGAAAGCTGATGCTATTACTCTTGTTACTGGCAAGCAGTGTGAAAATTCTGAGTACGTAAGCCAGTAGGAAGAGACTGTGGAATAAACTATTGGAAGACTTCAATTTTTACAGAGTGGTTATTGTAGAAATAACTGTAAAGATTATGCAAGTCTATGCATTTTGACAAATGCCTGTCAGCCAATCAGACTGCAGGGAGTTGCATACTGAATAGTTAGCGAGGGTTTCTCTGCGCAGTGATTCTGCAGCTTGGATTGCCCAGTTATATATGAAGCACATCATGGTTAGGGTAAAGGTGGAAATACAGTTATGCTTTTATAGCTATAAAGCATTTTGGTGCTCTCTTGATTAAGATGACTTACAAATAATCTGTTTCAGTATAATTAGTTCTGCCTACGGAACTCTCCTAGACAGAATACACAGAAACTGGCAAGTTTTGTCTAGCACACTTTGCAGCACTTACCAGAAATATGGTCTGTGAAGAAGGCAAGACCATGAAATCAAGAATTCAGAGTTAGGAATTTTGAAGTTTTTACTTTTGTTTTATACAAAATGCACCAAGAAAAATATATAGCATGACTAAAATATGCTCTAAAAGGGGAAAAAATGGAAATGCTTAGACACAGCCTCCTTATGGCAGGTATATACAGCTTCTTACAGAGTCAGTTACCCATCACTTACCATTTTGTGTATTATTTCACAAAATAAGGCGATATTAGAAATTTGAGGTCTCTGTTTAAACAGTACACTGACTGCACTGATTGAGTACAGTTCACTTTGGTGGTGGTGGTGCACTAGTAATTTTGTACTGGGGAATGTGAATAACCCAATCTGAGTATCTGTGATTTGCTCTGTCATATTTTATCAGGCATAATATGGAGTTGCCTTCTAAAATCCATCCTGTGTCTAAAATGTGAAAGACTAGTTTGATAAACTCTTGAAGCACAGGTTTATTGTCAATCAGTGTTCTCCTCTCTTGTAGCTTGGTGCTCTGCTGCTCCCTCTTGCAGATGTGAAATCTGTTTTCAATAATCTGCATATAGAATTGAGAGCTTCACGTGCTTCAAAGTGTCATTTAAATGCAAAGTGTGTGTGTGTGTAGAATCAGACCACCCGCTATGTTGTGAAGGTGGGGAAAGTTGTGTGGAACAACAGACTTCATATTTACTCTATCCAAATGCTTGTAGAATCCTAGCTTTATCAATCTTATTACTGTTTGTTTTCTCGGTCTTTGGACAGCTAATGGTTTCATGTGTTTCCATTTTTTTTTTATTTTTTATTTTTGCAGGTACCACAAGAGCCAGGCTATTTACCTGGAGTCTAAAGAGAACACTAAGATCAGCTGTGTGATCAGTTCTGTGGGTGCCAATGAGGTAGTGGGCTCCTTTTTTTTTCATGGGGGTGGGGAAAGCTGTGGGTCAGCATAGGCAGGTAGACGGCTGTCTAGTAAGGACTAAGAGAAAATCAGTATTACTTTTGGAAAAGATGTAGTTGTCTAGTGTCTAAAGAAGCTTAATCCAAGATAAAACTGAGTTGAGAGATCCCTTCTTGAGATGGGAAGAGACTTGCTCCATTTCTAAAGAATGATCCTACATTTTGCAAGCAGTAGTTTGGCAGGCAGGAAGAATGGGGAGAACTGACATGTTGCATCTCACTGGCACTACATTCATAAGTTCCATTTCTGTTATTTCAAGAACATACTTACAGGTGTTATTAATGCAAAATTAAAAATAAAATATCCTAATGGGAATCCAGAAGAGGGTGAGGAAAAATTTTGTCACCAAATTTAGTTGTTATAAGGGGAGAAAATTCTTCCTGCTAACCTGAGTACATGTGAGGTAAGCTGGCAACATTCATCACCTACTTGGGAGACAGGGCAGGTGAGTCATTTGTCTGAGACAATTTCTGTGTGGCTAATGATTAAGGCTTAGAGAAGCAGGTGAAGAGAGGTGCATGCCTGAGATGGATGTGAATCTTGCTGCAAAATAAGCTTAGTGCTTGAGCAGTGCATCAGTTGGGCAAAGGGAGCAGTTTATTTTTTGCTTGCGGATTCCAGACGCTTCAAGGAAAGAAGATAGGCTTAAATGCACTTCTCTTCAATCAGCCAATAAAGAAACTTTAATTTGTTTTTGCAGCTAGGGGAAAATATTTTATTTTCAACAAAATGAGTTGCATATGGGATATGCTTTGTATCACAACTGTTCCCCTTGCAATAACAGTTGTTATGCTCGACGGTTGGCTATTTAGATAAAGTAGGAGTATCTTGCTAACGGATGTGTTGAAAACATAGTACTGCTAATTTGATTAAAGTTATTACTGTTAACTTGTAACATTAAAACTCAATCTTTTGGGAGCATCTTACCTGAAACCTGAGGGAAATGCCATCTGTTAATTATTATTGCATCAATTCCACTTTAAAGTGAGACAGTAGGTTTAGTTTTGATTTTGTGGGGTGTTTTTTGAGAGAGGCTGGGGAGGAGGCATGGCATTTGTTTTCCCTGTGGTGGTTCATTGCAACAGTATAAAGACAAGGAAGATAAATACTTAACAGAATACTGAAATGAGCTGTTCTCTTAGGAGTACAATGTCCCTACCTCAGATTTCATCACACATTCAGAAGTAGGGTTGCCAAACTATGATCTTACTGGTTCCTGCTTGAATTTAGAAGGCAGACCTAGATTTGAGGTCTCTTAATTGTAGACTGGAGTCAAAAGTTGATAGCATTTCTAAAGGAAGTCAAGTTATTCAAAGGAACTTTATGAAAAATATTTGCACAGTGTCTCCCAGCATTTCTATTAATGCTTAATGTGAAAAGACTTAACTGAGAAACATCAGAGATATGGCATATAGTTGCCTTCTTGTGGCTGGGAAAAGGAAGTAGTTAACAGTGTATCAGAGGCATCTTTGTTCATATGAATGTCTAAATAAGTTTTCTTAAACCGGATTTGATTTTTGTAATTGGCTGTGAGCCTTGCCAACACAGAGTCTGAGCTATGACAATCCCCTTTAAAAAACAAACCAAAAATATCTTCCCAGGCCCAAATTCTTTAAAACTTGGTGATGTGTTTAGATCTAAACAGAATAAATTTCTGTTACTTTAGATGTGATTTCCTTGGAAACTGTGAATCAAATACTGTATTGGTGGAAATCATTGGCCAAGCACGTGGAACCAATTCAATCATTTGCCTTTTGACAACAATAAACTCTTCAGTACATGCAAGAAAGTTAGGGTTTGGGTTTTTTTTTTTTATTCCCATGAGTTTATTCAGCAGTCTCGGTTTGGAAGTTGAAAAAAGGAGGAAGCTTATTTTCCTTTTACAGTCTAGGAATAAAAGAAATTCAGAGATGGATTTGGTTGTTTCTATTCACCATCTCCTTCAGTTCTTTAGAATTAATAGATGTTATTTTCTGATTGCAAAATACATTGTATGTCTAAAACATCAGTTTTAAGTTCAGAATGTGTCTCGATGCTTTTATTTTTCTGAACACTGTGGCACATTTTAGTGTTAATAAGTAATTTTGCTGTTGCAGTCACTTAAAACAGAATTTTAATTTTCTTCCAAATGGAACTTAACAAAGTGGTTGACTTTAGCAAAACTAATATACCATTCCATCATATTGTGATAGAATGTAAAACTGTACATGTTTATTGTTCTGTACAGTTGCTCAGAGTTTGTAGATTTTTTAATTCTTTTGGTTAGTAAAACATACCAAATTCTTGGAAATGTTGCAGCAGAGATGATTATCAGTGAACGTGGATTTTAATTTCTCTGGGGAAATAACCGAAGTACAAATGCAGGCAAATATTAAATTTATTTTATATTGAGGGTTTCTGTTAGTGAAGTCAATTTATAATTAAAATAATAGAGTTAAATCAATCTACTGTGCCAAGCCTGTAGCTAATATGATATCTGGGAAAAAAAAAAAGTTTTGGGTAAATCGCATGCCAGCACTAACTTTATAATCCTTTGCAGTAGGAAATACTGGACTTCTGTCCTAAAATACTCTAGTACTCAGAGTTGGATCAATATGTTTAAATGTATTAGAATGATAAAATGCAGAGGAGATTTTCTCAGAACTGGTTTTTAAAGTATGGGTATTTGGATCTAAACTTCTTGAAAGTGATTTCAAAAATTCTGAGTGGCTGCCTCCATGGCAGCAATTTTTCCTTTGAAACATACTGTATATCTACAAGTTATGTGAATTCTTCCATGCAGGTGTTTAAAAAAGAGGCCCTTTTATCTTCAGATACAATTTATTTAATACATTGTGAGAAATGCTTCATTGAACAAAATCAGAATAAGCTTTTCATTTGACTAATAGTTACTTGTCTGGGCAAATCCCAGGGTAGATAATTTTACGATCTGTGGATCTAGAGAGACTTATTCTTGATTAGGTAAAGCTTAATGCCAGAGTTCTGTTGTGAATTGTAGCAGAAGGAAACTTGCTTTCCTGATGATGCTTGGAAAGAGTAATATTTCTTGATGACTGTCTTGAGCAGGAAGTTAAGGTGGTAAAGTTAGAAACCTTACTTCGTTTTCTACTCAGGTTGCAAATGCCTAATGTGGGGAGGGAGAAGGGATTAAGCTAAATCATCGGTGCACCCTGAGTAACAGATGTTCAGATCTGACAATAAGAATACCTGGACTTACTTGTCTGTGTATTGCTTACTGTGGGTTTTCCTTTTTTCTTCCCAATATATCTCCCTGCCCCCTCTTTTTTTTTTCTTTCATGCAGATCTGGGTGAGGAAAACCAGTGACAGCACAAAGATGAGAATCTATCTGGGACAGCTGCAGCGAGGTGTTTTTGTGATTCGTCGACGATCAGCTGCATGACTGTATGCTCTTCCTTGTTTTTTTTTTTTTTTTTTTTCTTCTTTTTTTAAACTGATAGTCAAACCTCTAACGGGGAGCGGCAGTCTGTTCACTCATGTTAGCAGCAGAGAACACTGTCATGACCTCTTACGAGACAGTTTGTGGCTGGCCACATAATCCCCAGTAGTCCTTAAATATTTAGTGATACCCAAGCACTGCCCTGGACTATTTCTGAATTTTGCATCAAGCTTCTGTATGCTTTCTTTGTATTTTGGGTGACTATTTAAGAAGACTTTGCATCATACTTTTTTCATCATGGTTTCATGGTGCATAGATGGGACTCGTATGTTGAAAACCGCGTAACATTTATGTTTTGAAACA
Organism: Buteo buteo; assembly: GCF_964188355.1. Lineage (NCBI taxonomy): Eukaryota > Metazoa > Chordata > Aves > Accipitriformes > Accipitridae > Buteo > Buteo buteo. Next base: position 40,736,365 of record NC_134181.1, on the reverse strand, counting down.
GACCAATGGAAGAAGCTTTGCTTTTCAAGACCTGAGGTTATTCGTTCTTTCTGGTTTTGTTTTCCTGCAAGGCTTGGGATGTTGGGCAAAAGGAGATTAATCTTGCCAGCTTTCAGCTGCAGCTGAGAGATGCATCTGTAATACCTGGTATTTGACATCAGCTTTATTGGATGAACTGTTTAAAGACTTGAGCACTGAGGCTTTTTTAGGAAAGTGTGAACAGCTTAGAAACTGCTGAAAATCCAGTTGATTTTAATGTAGTTAAGCAGTCACATGTGGTTAATCAGAAGCTTCTGTTTCTCTTCACATTAAAAAACCCTTCAATGAACAAGCAAAGAGTATATCTATTTGCTGAAGTAGTTTCCTGAAATGGCGGAAGAGTATAAACCAAAGGATGGATTAACTGGACTGTGCAGGTAGAGAGACTATATGAACTATATGTTTGAGTATAACCACTCATATGTGTAGAGACGTGAAAGGTAAATTTCATTTTCTTTACTGAAGCTTAGAGTAACAGGTCATGCTGGAATCCTGCTGACAGAAGATACCGGATCTGTTGTATCTTCCAAAGAAGCCTGGTACAGAGTAGAAAGCAGCATTGACATGCTTTTAGTGTATAGCTGAAACCTTCATTCCGTAGAATGTCATGCAAAGGTTTCCCTTTGTAGGGTATTTTAATTAATGGAGATAACACTGGGTTTCTACACTTGCCTTCCAGTAGCACAAGTGAAAATGCTTAAGTGATGATATTAATGTACTCCTTTCCAAGACGTTTAAAGATCTGACTCTGGCATTCCTTTACTGTTCCCAGTCTTCTGCTGATGGCTGAAACCACCAATACCATGTGTGACTGCATTGGCATGAACTACACAGTGCACTGGCAATGCTGTCAGATCTTTGCCTTCTGTGCAAAAGAACTTTGTGCTCCTTTTGATTACTGGACAAGAAATTGTAATTTCTGCCTTTATCAGTATGTGTCACTTTGAGGCATCTTTTGGTTTTGCTTTTGAACTGCCTTCTTGTTCAGCATCAGTCTAGCCTTTCTTTCATATCTGGATAAATGGAGTATTTTAAATGACTGTTTCCATTTCTTTTACTTACTGCAGTTGGGTGGCAGTCACATCCCAATAACTGATGTGTGTATGTGGATCGGGAGTGGAATGTTATGGCTGAGTTTCTGATGTGTTGCCTTTGTGGCTGAGAGACCTATTTTTACTGTGTTTAGAGTTTCAACTGGATCTGGAGCTTTGGTGAGGAAAGGAGAGGGTGTTTGTTTCCCACCCCTTGAAAATGTGCCATCTTTGCTGCAGTGTTAGTCAGGTGGAAAGCAGCAGGCTGTATTTCATCAAGTTAACAGCATACTTAATATAACTTAGCATTCTGTGCACGTGTGACAGGTTTTTAATAAGGTGATGATGTACCAAGCAGGATTTGTCACTGAGCCTTAAAATGAACATCGTAGTTCTTATAATAAAAAGTGCTGAGTAAATAGCAGGATTTATTTCCTACCTATATCGTTTTATCAATATATATGTTTGTGGAAATAGGTGGAAACTTTGGTTCAGTTTTGGGGAGATAGCTTGCCAACCTGCTAACAGCAGGTGATCTCTCTGCTGCTGTAATGTTACCTGTTTTGGGGTAACTTTAAAGGCATTGGTAGAAGTGTGGAAGTGCAGCAGCTGTCTTAGAGCCAGGCCTGGTATAGGTGCACATTGTGTAAGCTTAATTTTATAGCTTTGATACCACATCTTAATCTCAATCAACAACATCTGCTCACCATCCCTGTTCCTTGGCAGAAGGGGGGAAAGAATAGCTGCTCTTGCAGCCAAAAGCCTGTCTTCCCATCGGCTGTGGTTATATTGCGGGGGGTAAGGAGGGTGTTGGGGGGGTGATGGAATGGGACACACATTTCTAGTTGGCAGCCTACTCAGAATTTGAAGAGTCTTCTGGAAGCGAATACCTGTGGGACTGTTGCACCATTTCCCTCTTCTGTAACCCCCCTGTGGACACTCTGCTGTGCTGAAAAGGTTACTGTTATCATAAGGAGTCATCTTGTGTTGGCGCAGATAATCAAGGAGCGTAGCCTTGGACTGTAAGTTCTAGTGGTGAAAAACAAACTAAGAATGAGGCCAGGGAGCAGTCAGGGTGGGAAGGAAGAAATTCAAGTGTACTGTTGTATTGACTGGGGAGATGGATTACATAAACTGATACTGATTCAGGGCAGTGCTTCAGCAGGGAAGTTGCCAAAACTCAATCTCAAACTCCTACTCTACTCTTTCACGCCAATCTTGGATCTTCAAGAAGGATGTGTGAGGTTTGTACAACTTCCTTCTGTCAGAGTTCCTTGCCCAGTGCTCCTGGATCAACCTGTGACCTGTAGTTTCTGCTTTTGACAGTCCTGAGTGTGGGCTTGTAGCCCTATGTGCTCAAATTTAACTACTACACTGAAGGTATTTTCTTTTAAGGCTACTTCATCCTTAGTTTCTTAATTTAATGAAATGAAAGTCTTTCTTGCCTTAGTTGATCACCATAAAATGTAGATTTATCTCCTCTAACAAAGTACATGAATATTGTATCCTGTTTTCTCAAGCAGGCTCTTCTGTAATGGCCTGTGCCATTTACAAGGCTGGAAATGATAAAAATGCAGTGCCTTGTTGTGCACTCAGGGAAGCAGTACATTTTTTAATCCTAGAAGGATGCTCAAAATGTGTTATGGCGAGGATGACGCATGTGGAGATCAAGAGTATAGACATCAGCTGTAGAAATGAAGATTTCCTGCCACTGCTTGGAAAAATAGAGACAAGTTACTCAAGGAGATGGACAAGGTCTTGCTTAAATTCTAAGAGAAAATTGGCTTTTCTGTCTGCTATTTGCCTGTCTAACATCAGTCTCTTGAAGAATTCAAACCCTCAGTGAACAGAAATGGCTTTGCTACAGGTATGAAAAGATTTAATCCTCATGAACAGCATTTAAAATTTAAGAAATGGTTTTAACTCCCAGTTATAGTAATTTTAAAGAAAGGTGAACATTCTGCCAAAAGTAGACTTTTATTGAGGGTTAAATTGTAGTTGGCTGTTAACTCATATTAAGCATTTTTTTTCATTGGCTTGAGAAAGGGACTGTGATGGTTGATCAAGGGCAAAATGAAAAAGATTCTCCCCCTGCGCCCCTCCCCGCCATTAGATGTTGAAATGGACAGGAAGCCAGATCAGTGAACCAACTTCCAGTGGCTTTTTGACATCATACTCACTGAAAGGTTTCAAAAGAGGCTTTTTCCTAGAATGAATGCTAATAAAACAAATTGTCTTTTTTAGCTCATGTGCTTTGTCTGGAATTTTGTAAAGAGACAAAGTAATTTAACAACAGAAGTCTTGATTGTTAGTAATTTCTTGTACATTCCCAGGCCACTTATGAAAATAAAGCCTAAAAGAGCAAGAAATTGCTGTGACCTTTGTGAATAACTGAGGTCCTTCCTCTTTCAGAAGAAGAAAAATTAACACACCTTTTGAGTTCTTGTTCCACAGAAGTAAACAGCAAATGCTAAATGATTAAGAAAATCTGAATGGGTGTTTAAGGTTTGCTGTTAATCAGTTTTAGTTTGTCCAATTCTAAAAAAATCTATTAAACTATTTAGAAAACAAAAGAATGAGTATTTCCATTTTTCTATGATTTATTGAAAACCCATTGTCACTGGAACTTCACATTTCATTCAGTTAAAGAATTCCACTATTTTAATGCTGTGCTGAATTTGGGAAACACCTTTAACACTTATCATTAGCTTAAATTTGGGATGCCCAAGTATATCTCATAATATACAGTGGAGTCAATGCTGGTATTTAGATTCTTCCTTTTTATGCATGAATGCTTTTCTCTGAAATGTTCTTGATTTCAGTTTAGTTAATAAATGTGCATAAAGAACAGTTTGGATTTATATTACTTCACCGAGAGCCAAAAAACACCACAAAAGGGTTTGGGGTTTTTTTTTCCCCTCTGATCAGATGTTAAGGAGTAGGTGGAGGGAAGAGTGGCTCAGAAACCTTGTCCCCTGGGACCAAAGTTTAAATAACATTTAGGTGACAAAAGACATAAATGTAAAATATTTTCAGTGGTGTATATATAAGCAGGATGGGTGTCTAAACTTACCTTCACATAAATGAGACACTGAACAGCAATACAGGAAGAGTTATTCATCCTTTGGTTCTAAAATAGCAATGCTTTGAGCAAAGCCAGTAATTTTTAGGGGTTTGGAACCAAGAGATCTAAGCCCCTAAAAACAGCTACTGATTTATTTAATCAATCTTAAATTTGAAATCTATCAGTTGTCCCATGTGCCTAAGGTAGCTTTGTCATTTTTCATTTAGTTCTAATTTGCGTCCACGCTTTCTGCCCCAAATCTTTTCATTTCACTTTATTAGTGTTCCTTATTTTTGAGTGAGGATTCTTTTGACAGTGATGATTGCCTGTAGATCTCTGCTATTTGAATGGCTATCCCAGTTAATGAAAGCTAATGATCTTTAATGAAAATAAAACAAACACACATCAACGTTAAAATTGGTGTCTTAAATCAAGGTTTCTGCTTGGTGGTTTAAATCCTGTTTGGAATTGGTGACTGAAAGGTGTCAAAGTGAACAGATTGATTGCACTGACTGAGCATGGGTTTGGAGAGTGGTTGGCTCAGGACACATGGACATAGCTCCGTGTCTGCTTGCTTCATAAAATTAAAAGGTAGGTGGAGTTTTTTGTGGGTTTGTTGTTTTGTTTTGTTTTGTTTTTTTTTCAGGGAGGTAGTGGATGTCTGACAAAATAATTGATTTCTCTTGAAACAAATAGTTGAAGGTAGCTGCTGATCATGTCAGCATACTGAAGAATTATTCATTTGGGGGAAGAAATATCCTTTTGCCCATGAACTAGTTTTTAGTAACGGTATGTAACAGTCACATGAATATTTTTTTTCTAATGTGATTAGGAAGCAATGTTCCAAACCTCATGCATCATGAGGCATTAGGTAATACTAATGATACTAAATCACGTAACATAGTTGCACAAAATTAATATAAACACGCAAGGCAAATATTCTAATAAGGATTTCTGTGGTATTAAAAAAATCTCATGCATTGAAATTGGGAATTACTAAAACCCTTGGTTTAAGACTGTCCTGAAGACCATAAGACATGGCAGAAGAGTTTCACGTGTAACTTGGGACCCATGGATGCATGCTCTGTAATAGTATTTCAGCACTGAAGTATTGGTTAGGTCTCATTTTGTACCAAGTATGAAGTTCTGCAGTTCAGGAAAGAGAAATAATGTGGTGAAGCTGGCAGGACAGTTGCCAGCCCTGGCTGAGGCTATCGGTCTTGTTCACCCCTAACAGAATTCAAAACTATTGATTTGTTTCCTCTTTCATTGAAATAACTGTTTTGAGGAGAGCTTTGAAAGTCTGGGCAAAACACAGAAATAAAGTGTCTGTCCTCTAGTCTCTGCCTGAAGATGGAAAAACATCATCCCAAGGAAGGGACAATTGGCCGGCAATCCAATGAGTGGCTCTGCCGCAGCAAGGCTTTGCTCGCTGAGGATTTCATCCATATGACAAGATAGAGGTGTTTGCTTGTCCTTCCCAGCCGCTGTGAAGATGAGTATTTGGCAGAAATTGTGGGATGCAGAGCTGCAGTGTTGGTGCTTTCTTCCCTGGACCGCTGCTGTGGTGTGTCTGGGCAAGGGAGATCCGGCTTGTGTGAAGACCGATGGATGGGTGAGCTGTTCTTGGAGGGAATGGCTGGGATTAGTGTAGGGAGGAGTTTCTAGAGCATTTAGCCAAGGTTTGGCACCTCTCTGTTCCAAGGCTGACTTTCTCAAAGAAGTCTAAGGGTTTAAGTTGGTCTGAAGTACTTTGAGAGCCGAAGGGAGTGTGAAGGATTCAGCAGCACGTGTTCTGGACTGCCTTGTCGCAGTGTCTTCTGCATGTGCCAGCCCTCTGCTACCCGAGTGGTAAAGACCTTGGGGAACATATCAACAGAATTACTTTGTAGTGGATGTGAACAACCTTAAATACTGGCTGTAGCCTTCACAAGGCATGCCAGTTCCTGTTTACTGTTTGATGTAACTAAAGGTATTAATCTGCAAAACCTCTGAGCTTTTTTTTTTTTTGAGGGTTTTTCCCTTTCCATCAGGGTGCCTGACAGGTATTCCATCTCGATTATGCCTGAGCTCTTTGTTGTATCTGTCATATTCCCGGGCTGAATGACAGAGTGGTAAGGTGCTTCTGATGGGTGCATTTCCCACCTGTGTAACGGGGATCTAATTAATGGATACAGCCAGTCAACTGCACAGAGGCACAAGCCCAGAAGAGGCAGTTGTCTTCTCGCTCTTTCAGCCAACTGATTGTGCCTTGTTACACCACCCTGTTTCAAAGTTGTTGTTGCATATTAAATTTTGAGGCGTTGCTATGTTTTTTTTCCTGTTAATTTATTATAGTGAGCATTTTCACTGCTTCTCCATCTTTTTGTTGATAAATACCTTGTTGAACTAGTGCGGTGTCTCAGATGAAGAATGTGGTGTGTGGCCAGGCGGGTTCTGCGTACTTGGTTTATCACCGGGGATTGCAGGATGTGATCCCTCTGACCAAGGAGGTCTCCTGGTCCTGGGACCCCATCTGTTGCTTGTGCCTTGCTACAGTATTCTCCAACAGAATCACAAAAATGCAGTTATTGTTTATCTGAAAGTGCTTGCTTAACTCACCCTGCTTCCCCCGAGTAGTTTTTTAGTGAGCAGGTTTGTCTCTTGAACGCCTGCCGATGCCCCTCCTGTAGTGGGGTGCTGTGAAGTTTGGTGAGGGTGGTTTGTGCCTGCCTGCTTGCTCGCTGGGTGCTCAACCCAGCCGTCATCATCGGAGCATGCGGAAAGCCTCGCCCTTCTTCCAAGAAGGGGGTTGTTACTTTCTGTGTTTTTTCAGGACGAGCTGCCCTCTCTAGCTCCTGACAAGGCTCTTGAGGTGCCACTTAGCGCTCCAGCTAAATGCCCGAGTCTTCTGGGACGTTATTACAAAGGAAACGAAACGCTACAGCATGGTGTCAGTGCCGCTCCTGCGCTATTAACTGGTTTAATGAGCCTCTTAAATTGTTTTGGGGAAGACCTCTGTCTCCTGCATGACCTTATTGTCCCTGTTTACTGTCTCGTTACGTGGCTGGACTGACGGAGCGGTGGCGGCGCTGGAAGCGGAGCAGCCTGCTGTGAGCACCAGCACGATGGTCTTTCCCTTCCCGAGGGGAAAGCTGAAGGCTGCGGCTCGGCCGCATGGTTCCTGCACATGACGGTGGGCGTTTTGGAGGCAGAAGGCTCCTCGGGCCCCATGACAGCGTGGAGGCAAGTATCCACGAAGCTGTTTGCATTAGGGAAAAGGGTTTCCTTTGCTCGATCGATGGAGTTGATTAGCGCTGAGATCCTGCGTTCTCCCGCGGGGCTCTCAATCTGCACCTCGCTCAGGTGAACCCGCGTGTTTCATTCTCCTCACCCCATGTACTTTGCTCACCCTGCTGCCATCCGCTTGCATTTCCAATTTCACACCAACGTGCTCCTGGTGTATTTATAAATGAACTCTCTTATGTCAGTCCACTGAAAAGCAACCAAATATGTTCTAGAGAAGTATTTTTCTCCTCCTTCTCCTGTTGTCCCCTGTTGCTGTGGCAATCTTGACTGCTGCTGAGCAGAACGGGTGGGAGAAGCCAACGTCAGTGCAAGAGCATCCTGCTTTCCCACATGGTCACTTCTGTGAAGGGCATCCAGTGCCTGCTGCTGCCTGTCTTGGCAGTGATTTTACCCCATAGTGTTTTTGATATGCAAATCTTGAAGGTTTCTACAAAGAGAAGTAAACAAGAACATACTTGATTACTCAGTTGGGGAGGCTGAGGAATAGGGGTGCAGCGATCTGCCAAAGACTGAGCACTGTGTCCGTTATTCAGATAGAAATGCCCTTCTCCTTCCTTAACTTAGCTTATACTCTGGGCTTTAGGGCAACTTAATCCTCCTCAAGGTTTTGCTCTAGGGTTTCAGCTATGTTATAACTTCATCTATACCTCTCCGCACATAATCTCTTCTTCAGCATTACCCTCTTGTCTTTTCTCCATCCAGCTGGACAGGCTAAGGCTTAGTCCAGGGCAGGTGACCAGATAAATTCTGGATAATTTGTTGCTGCTAATCAGCTACATTTGGTAGTTGACTGTGAGAAGCTGGTTGCAAATCTCAAGTAAAAATGTGTTAGCATAAACTATTGGAAGAGAGCGTGTTTTCCTTTGCAGTAGGTGGAGAACATGGGGATGGTCTGTTCATCAGATCTGTCAGTGATCAGCTGACAGATGGCAAGTTGCTGGGGATAATTAATCATTTGCTCGTGCAGGATGTTGAGTATGGAATGACAGTGTCTGTGAAGATTCTACCAGAAGGGTTTTGTGTGAGACAGCTCAGAGGCCCTGAGCTCCCTGGAAAGGAGGATCTCTCCCTCCAAGCTGGAACTCACTAGCTAGAGGCAATTAAGTTCATCTTTCTGGGGATGATGGGCTTTCTGCCTACAACCTTTGGCTTTCCCAGGGCATCATGGAGCTAAAGGCTTGCAAAAGCAAGGAAGAAAAGCTGACTGACATCTGTGGGCTTTGATCTGCTGTGAAGGCTTTCTGCTTCCAGCTTGGGGAGAGGGGGAATGTATTAAAAAAAAAAAAAAAAAAAAAAAAAAAAAAAAGCAAACACTTGTAGGTCTCGTCTGTTGGGAGCACTGAAGTAAGGAGCAAGTCCCTCAACCGAATTTTCTCCCTAGGAAAGAATGAACTGCTGTGAATGAGCACCAGCCGAATGATGTGAATCCAATGGCTGGTGTCACCGAGGAGCTGAGCATCCTCTCTGGGTCTGCGCTGCCTGCAGGGCTGTCTGCTATTTTGAGAGAAGGAAACACGGCAAAGGTGGTGTTCGCAGGCAGCGCTTGCTCTCCCGGTGCACCACAAGCTCTGGGGCTGAGGGTAGAGGTAAAGCAACCTCTGTGTCTTTCTTGTAATGCTTTTCTCTGTATCTGTTCTCAAAATCCTCCTTTCCAAAGGCAGCTGTCTCAGCAGGGAGGGTGAAGCACAAATAGCCGCGGTGCTGGCTGGCTGAGGCTGATCGATGAGTGGAAACCCCTCCCTTCCTCTAGACTTTGAGGACTCCGTGTGCAATTGAAAGTGGGGGGAGAAAAGGCATCTGTACCAAGGATTTGTCAGGCTTGTTCCTGGCAGATAAGTTGCTTTTATTGAGTGGTTTGATGTGCAATTCCGTGCAGCATATAGATGTTTGTCTAATGTTTACTTGGAGAGATTTTCTAGCCATCCTAAAAATTAAACTTTGTGTAATGGTGCATTTGCTTGGGGAAATGAGTGTGAAGGTGCTGTCAAAATGTCAGTCTTGTCTGGAACCAGGGTCCTGAAGAAGACAAGTGGCATTAGTGTGTTTGAGGATGTTTCATTTAGAAGTAATGAAGTCCTCAGCCCTTTGGGGACCCTGTTAATTGAACTGAAGAGGTACAAAGCCCAGAAGGGAGACGCTGTTGGCAGCTGGGAAGGCAGAGACATTTGCAGAGGGAGAGGGTCAGAATAGGTTATTTCTACTGTAAAATGACATCAGAAGGATGTGAAGAATTGTTCCGAAATTACATTCCTTAACCTGAATCATTTTAAGGAAGTCGCTTTTATATGGTAAGACTAGGTGGTTTGCTTCTAGATGAGAAAGGGGCATGGGTCTGAGTTTTAATTTCGAAGGTGTTCAAGGAAAGAAACACACCATCCTCTGCTCGGAATCATCATGCAGGTTTACAGGACCACAGAAATGAATAATGAAAAAAAAGTCAGGAGGTTTCTTGCAGCTTCCAGATTTGTAAGGCTGCAAGTCAGCACACTGTCTCTCCTCTCTGAGAGAAACTCTTGCTGAGAAAATGCCTCCTTACAGAACCTGAAACTGTGGTTCCTTTACACCATCTATATATTTTTTTTCTTCCCTTGCAGGGACGGAGTATTTGAATGCAGATGTGTTTTCTGCATGAGACACTGGACATGGCGTTCCTCTTGATAACTTCATTTTGGTATTAAAATAATTTTCCAGATAATACTGTTTCTCTTCTGAAGGCTTCCAAGCTTTTACAACAGCAGAGTAATTATTCCATTTATGAGGAAATTGAGGCAGGGGACTGTGGTTGCCGCAGCCTGTGCTCAGCACTGCTGGCAGAAGCTTGTTGCTTGTCCCAACTTTCCAATAAGCAAATAAAACTACATCTGTTAATTGCCCTTCCTTTGCAAAATGCACTCATTTCATAAACACTAATGCCGAATTGTGTAACAACAGGCTAAGAGGGTGAGTCAATGTTGTTTGCATTGAGGTTTGGCCTTGTAAATACAGATTGCTTGCTGGAGACCTGTTGTTGGTGTCAGGGGTCGGTATAAACAGTGTTTACAGTTTGCTTTTTCAGGGGGAGCTTTGTGTTGTAGGGATTTTTTTTGGCCTTGGACCCCTTCTCTTCTGCCACAAGCTTAACAAGATCCTTTGTCATTCTCCAGGGAAGCTTTCAAACTCACCACTGTGGTTTTGAATTGGCTTTAAATAAAAGGTGTTGTGCTTCTGAAGTGCCCTGCCCAAGGGCTCTAGAGTACTCCACATGCAATCCAAACAGCCAGCAGACAAAGCCATTAAATGTGAAGTGCCTATGCGTGATTACCTGGCAGAAAGCTGTAGAAAAGTGTTTGCAGCCGAGTCCCACAGGAATAGGCTTTGTCTGAAAAACCACCCTCAGCAGGTGATAACTCTGTTGGAAAAAGTCAAGGTAGGTCTTGTTGATTCATCAAGGTGGGTGGCTTAGTCCTTCGTTTCAGCGTAGAGCAAAAGAGGTAGGAACAAGCAGAAATGAGATTAGGGAGGTGGGAGGAAGACCTTTTAAACGGGCTTCTGTGTTTTCCCCTTCTGCCAAGGCGTTGTCTCCGTGCATGGTGGATCTAAGCCACTCGAATTTCCAGCTTGCGTGACTAATGGCCTTGTATCTTATATCCTGAAAGCAGAAATATAGCCTTGAGAAGTCAGATCTAATTTCTTCAGTTACATTTGCAGAGTGAAAGCCCCTAAGTGTAACTCCTATAGTGCCTCTAAGCTCCTCCAGTCTCCGTCTCCTGGCATGTCTTCAATTCTGAACACGTAGCTTCGTTTTACCTCTTAGTACCACACCAGCCGGAACAGCTTCTTCCAGGGTGGGGAGTCTTGTGTGCATGCTCGAGCGAGTGAGGAGAGTGCTTGGAGATGAATGTGTAGTTCCCTCCTGTGGCTTAGAAGGCTATATCTATATTTTTAGGCTTTTTTTTCTTTCCCCATCTTATTGAGGTAGGAAGGGAAGATTATGGCACTTGATGATTTAATCAACATAATCTCCAGATAAAACATGCTTATGTTATACTACTGGGAGATATTAATTTATGCTGGCTTGCTTCTCCTAAGGTAAATTAAATCATTAGTTTTAAGACTGGATTAGGTGCACATGTCCCTTGCCTCTTAAAAAGGCAGTTCAGTAGTTCTTAAAAGCTTCTTGGCTTGGCATTTCTTGGGAGTCATCAAATACCTTCAGCGCAGGTGTCATGAGAAGTGGAACTGGGATGCAATGCTTAAAGGTGCAACCACCAGCTCTAGTAGTAGTAGTAGTAGTAGTAAATGCCTCCACGCTGACCTAGGACCTGCTATTGCCTTGTGCCACCTCCTTTACCTGACGGTATTATTTTACCAGCTCATTAATTCAGCGAGAAGATTTTTTTTGCCCCAGGTCTGGGGAACCAGCAATTGCTCCTTTGATCAAACCTGTATCTAGAGCATCTCTCCGTTGATGGAGAACTGAGCTGTTTGGTGTGTTTTTGGAGGAGACCTGGCCAGAGCAAGGTGGTCGGTGTCCACACCCCTCTCCCACTGGAGAGAGCATAAGGACATCCAGGATGATGCGTTGACTTGTGCTTGAAAGTACGCCTGAGCAGAGCTGTAGCCCAGATGTTGGGTGACCTTGGAAGTGCCATTAGCACCTCTGAACTGGCTGAAAAGTCCCCAAAACGTACAGGTGAAGCTCTGAGTGCACAACAAAGATGAAAAGCAAAAGATCTTTACAGGGGTGGGTGGGAGACGTTACAACTCTTTCATACAGGCAGGGAAACTGAGGCACGGTCTGCCTCTCGCTGGGGAGGGCAGTAGCAGGGTGTAGGAGTAAAATTTGGATGCCTGAGGGCAGTGGCCCCTCCTGGAGTCATTTGATTTAGAGCAGATGTGCTGAGCAGAGCCGGTGAGGCTGTTCTTCTGCGGTTCCTTGGAGGAAAGCCTGACGCAGAGATGCTGGCTGCAAGCGTCGAGGTGCCCTGTCTGCTTGGATGGGCAGCAGCTCTGCGGAGGAAACCAGGCCCTGCTGCCGAGACAGACGGGAAGGGCTCCTTGTGACACGGGGGAGGAGAGATGACAGAGGCCCTCATAGCAATTTCAGGGCTATTAAGGATGCGATAATGAGGCATTGCGTGCATCGGTTTTCAGCGCTTCGCTCCCCCGCCCCCAGTTCAGCCCCTGCATTAACACTCTCCATCTCCGGAGGACAGTAAACGCTCAGCTGGTGCTGTAACTCCGTTTTTTACGCATCTGGGCATCAACAGGGCTGGTGCATGCGTGGGTGGAGGGGGTGAGCAGAGAAGAAGGTGCCTTCCCAGAAAGCTGGCTCAGATCCCCGTCACCAGGGAGCAGATGCTTGAGATAACAGGTTTGATCAAAAGAGCAACGGCTGGTCCCCCAGACCTAGGGCAAAACCTTCTTGCTGAATTAATGAGCAGGTAAAAGAATACTAGCAGGTACAGGAAGAGACACAAGGTGGAACTTGCCACTGCAGGATTCTCTCCAGCCAGCTATGGGCATCAGGTTATATGGCTGGGGAGGATCTTGTGGAAGATGATCTCAATGCACCTGGGGAAGGGCCACTATCCGTATGCTGTTTCCTACGCTCTCCTGGTGCTGTTTTCCTTGGTCCAGTCAGTCCTTTGGTCTGATTCTGCACGGCCCATCTCTCGGACGGTGAAATCTGCCACCGCTTTGCCCCTCTGGATCCCTGGGCCATCGGCTGCGCTGCAGTTCCCGGCTGCGCGGTGGTGGACGTGCTGGTGGCCGCTCCGGAGGAGCAGCTTTGGTGGCTCTCGCACACCCAGGCTTGCACCGGCAGAAGCAGGCACGCAGGCAGGATTTTCCTACTGGGCAGAGCCGCTTTGCTCCTGGGGCGGGCGGATTTCTGATCATTTTTGTGGAGGGGGTTAATATCGCCATGGAGGTCAGAACAAGGTTATAAATCTCGTGGAGGGTAGGAAAGCAGTGTGCGGTGGCCTGAGGCAGCTCTCTTACAGCGTTACAGTGCCGGATGGCAGTGCCTGTGCAAAGAGCAAGTCCTTCTTGCTTCCTGATTTCATTTTTTGCTATTTAAATGTATAGAGGCATTTTTCTGCTTGAATATTTAGAGGCAAGTGTCTCTGTATAGAACATTTACGATGGATTTATTGTGTGATGCTCTGGCACTGGGTTTAAATGTTAATGCAGGTGTGCTGATACAGTCTGCTTTGAACTGGGCAGCTCCTGGAAGTCTGTAGGCACTTGGGGAATAAAATCCGCTGTGTAACGTGGCCCTCTGCCACCCTGTCGATGTGCCTGTTGGCGCGTTCAGACTCTTCTCCATCCCCACCTCACCGCAGGCACCCTCGAGAGCCATCCTTGGGGCTGAGCTCTTGATCTTCAACCTGCTGCGATGGAGGACCCCGCCGTTCCTGCGAGATTGTGTATGTCTAACCAGCTTTTCATGGGCTTAGTTTTGGGGGCTGTGCGTTTCCCCTGGGTGATGCCCAGGTGGGGGATGCCTCGCACGAGGCAGATATCGCCTCCCTGCTGCCGTGCCGCGGGTTGGACAGGCAGGCGGCCGTGTTATCAGGAGAGGAGATGAAAAGATCCCCAACTGGTGTTTGTTACTTCTGACTGCAGACATCAAGGATCTGTCACTGGCAGAGCAAAAAGGGAACGATATTATTTTTGGTTTGATCAGGCTGTCTTCCCTCTCCAAGTACTGCAGGCTACAGCGGGGCTCACTAGACACGAGATGCTGCCCAATGCTCGCTCTGATTTACCTTTGCCTTGGTGCAGGTTAGTCACAAGGGAGAGAAGTGCTTTTTTAATTACAAAGGAAGCATTTGTAGTCTTTCATGCTGGCAGAGACCTGGGGGCAAAGCTGATATGCAAAATGTATTTTGACTTGCTTTAATGTCTCTTTCAGGCTGCTGACGCCTCTCCTGCATCTCCCTGCCAGTCATCCGAGCCTTGTCCTGCAGCCGCGGAGGATCAGGCAGGTCTGGTTTTGGGAGCAGGGACCTCGGTGTCACAGAGGGGTACCATGACGTCTCCGAACTCCAGTCCTCTGGAGCCTGGAGGGGAGAGCCGAAGCAGGTGAATTTAAAAGCTGGAGCAGGAGAGGAGGGAATCCCTCTCTTCCAGGAGGGTAGGCATGCTGCAAGCAGCGCTGGGAGATGCCGGATCCCACAGACGCTGAGCCGTTCCCCCTTTCTCCATCCATCCCGCTTCCTAATAGAGAGAGAGATCAAATCAAAGATGACAGGATTATTTATTGAGGTGTTTGTTTGAAGTTGAACGGACAGGAATCACGTTTCAAAACCGTAAGAGAAAGAGCTTTTTAGCTCTCTTCCTTTCTACAAAATAGCAACCGCATCACCGCACGCCACGGGGATGTCAGGGTGAATCTGTTTCACTGACAACAAGATTGTTCTGTCTAGACGGGGAAGCGCTGCTGAACTGAGTCTGCAGAATAATTTAAAGCCAAAATACTTTACAGACATTAAATTTAAAATAAAAACTGCCTTGACACAGATGATGCTTGATGGATAGCTTCTGTGGGGCTGGGATGGCTTTAAGACAGAGCTTGATAGTAGTGATTGACAGATGTCACTCAGCGTGACCCGGTGACTGCTGACCTGTCACCTCTCCCAAACAAGTTCTTCCACACGAGTGGGTCCATTGAGGCATCTGGGTAGCCCCATGGAGCTCAGTGCAGGGCTCCTCTGCAATACTTGGATCTGTCTTGAATTTTGTGGTTCCTAGGCAGCCTGCCCAGCCCTCCCCAGCCCCTCGGTGCCCTATCCCTGCTGCGCTGCCAGCTGCGTGGCCACCCCTCCGCCTGACCGCTGCCGAGGGACGCAGGAGCAGAAATGGCTGTGTGGAGGGGATATGAGCCTTGCATTTGCCATCTGCCTGGAGGGGCTGGCAGCCAGGGCTGTCTGAGGCAGAGAGATGTGGCGGTGCAATTGCAGCCCAGCTGGCATAAGGAATTTACTTTCTTCTGGCAGAAAAAGAAAGATGAAATATTAAAAGCATGGCTCAAAGGCTCAATATATATGGTTTGGTGGTTTTTTTTCCCCTTTCTGAAGAGGGCTTCTGCTCAGAAGTGCTTCAGTGTGGCTCAGAGACAGCAGCTGGTCAGAGCAGGAGAGATGCCAGCCATCAGGAGAGAGCGGGGAGTGGGGCTGAAGTAAGGGAGGAAGAAGAGGCGCGTCTCGGGTGGGCTGATCTCGGGGCTCGGGGTGAACGCTGACACTTCAACTCCACCATAGCCTTTAGGACGCGTGCTTTCGTCTCGTTTGGCTCCTGTTCAATGGCAGGAAATAAAAACTCTTTCCTTGTCTCTGTAGATGAGGGCAGTGCTCCTCTGGAGTAGGACACCTTCCTGCTGGCCGCTGCCCTGGGGTTAGGGAGGATGCAAGACGGGAGGAGCAGAGGGCTCAGCCAAGGCATCTGTCGGCTCCTTCTGGAGAAGTCCTGACGGCTCCCAACTTACCGTTTCTGGCATCCTGGTGAGTGAGCCCAAGTGTTCCCAAGAGTCCCTGATGACTTCCTGAAGTGATGATGGTACGAGGTTTCTCCCAGGGCTGAGCTATTCCATTTGCTTCTGCTGATGAACTTAGGGGCAGGCTGTCAAGGGAGAGAGCGTGGCTGTCAAGCAGCAAGGCACGCCGACGCAGAGATGTGCGGTGTCCTAAACTCAGTAAAATTTGAGGCCTCCTATTTTTTTTTTTTTTCCCAAGCGGTCACCAGACTTTGTGTGCCTTCACGCAGCAGTTCAGCCGCTGGGTGGGTGGCAGGACCCGGCATCCCAAACTCGCGGGGAGCGCAAGAGGAGAGATGGCTGTGAGATATAACAGGGAGGGAGAACCTAGGTCTGTGCATTTGCCAAGCGAGGAGCTGTGGAGAGAAACAGTTCAGGCTGTTTAAAGCTTTTCCTTCTGTCTCTTCCTTTGACTTCTTTTTTTTCTGCCCTCCCTCTGCGTTAGCGGGTCTGGGCCAGATTCAGAGATAATGTGGGAAAGGGAAGATGCAAGTTCAGCGTGGCAGGGAGTGGGCTTGGAGCAGTCTTAACTTTATACCTCTGCAAATGCTGGCAGTGAGTGCTACTTATTTGCTGATCAAGGATGTACCCGAACGAAGCACGCTGGGGAGACAGTCGCTTGTTCAGGCTCAAGAAATGGGTGAGCAGTGAAACAGAGTTTGACCTCAACTCCAACTCTAGCTGCTGCCTTGCCTCTTAACTTTTGGCTCCTGCATCATCTCTGGCAGCACAGGGAGAGGGCAGGCAGCAGAAGGGGGGACCCTGATGTCCCCCCCTTCCCGCAGCCTTATCTTCTGCGTTCCCCTGCCTGCCTCCCTGCTGCTGCTGCCGCCTCGTGAAAGACCTTGTGATTAATTATACTGCTCCGCAGCCTCCAAAAATTTATTTAGGGTTTTATGT
This sequence comes from Buteo buteo, assembly GCF_964188355.1. Classification (NCBI taxonomy): domain Eukaryota; kingdom Metazoa; phylum Chordata; class Aves; order Accipitriformes; family Accipitridae; genus Buteo; species Buteo buteo. The sequence continues at coordinate 40,719,525 of NC_134181.1, read as the reverse complement.
TTGCTGCTGCTTACACAATGGTAAATCTGCTGTGGCTGCGTCTCAAGCAGGTGGCAGCTAATAGGTCAATAAAGTGAATCGCACCATTAGAGCTGTCGAGCTGGGCTGCCGGGAGCCAGGCAGGCAGGTAGAGGGGAAAGCTGCAGAGAAGTCAAGACCGATCTGCTTTAGCAGAAATGCATCTGGCTATGCTGGCTTGCAGGAAATTGCTCACTTCCCTGATAGCATCCCCTGCTTTAATAGATCAATTTTTCCACTATAGTTTGCCTAGCTTAAGCTTTCTTCTCCCTGCATCCCATGCTTTCCTAAGAATTAGTCTATAGGACCTTTTAATCTCCAGGAGCTTTGGAAGTTGTTTTTCCTTAAAGATCTTCATTGCCTTTTCCTTGGGGTGTACAGAAAAGGGGGGCTGGGGGGACCATAAAAAGCCCCCCCCAAAATGCTGCCAAAGGATGCAGAAATCTGCCCAACTTGAAATAGATAGCAACCACCTAAGGAAATTTAGAAATCGCCTCTGAGCATCTCGCTTAGTGCTGCTGTTGAAGGATTAGGGATGGTACTCCTTGAATAGATAAAAATCACTGTCGTACCTGCTTTTCAGAAGAAGAGGATGAGGCAGGTGTGACTCCCTCATCCTGCGCAGGGTCTCTGCTCCTGCCTGGAAGGGAGCAGGCTCGTTTGTATGTGCTGCTAATTCATATGAGGTGGGAATCTCTTCCTGATGGCCTGGTGCAGAGCTGTACCTGCTTTGTACCGCTTCCCAGAAGGAAGGGAAGTGCGAGCTGTGTTTTTGCGTTGGCCGTGCCAGCGGAAAAAGCTGCGTTCGGTTTGCTTCGCGCAGTGTTGCGAGCTGGGGCTGTGTGCTGTCCTCCCAGGGAAAATGGGGCTGGAGGCAATGACTCGCTCTGAACCTGCTCTGGGATGCTGAGCCTACGCAGGCGACGGTATCACCTTGTGATGTTAAAGCTGCTACGTCCACCGGCTGATGTACCACCGACGTGCGAGGGTGTGCGTGCTGCCTTCCCGTGCTCTATATACGGAGCCTCCAGTAGACTGCATCCTCACTGGAAAGGCGATTCAGATATCCTGGCTCCTCCTGTTCCTCCTTGTTAGTGCCGTACTGTTGGTTTTTAATGTTTCTGCAGCGATGGTTTGTATAAATCGAAGCAGGTTGTATTTATTCTATAAAACTTTGTAGGTATCTTGCATTGGATGTCACCTCCCAGCGCACAGTGAGCAATTCAGCTTAAGGAATCATCACCAACGCCATTATCTTTATTGCCAGTCCTGCCTGATAAATCTGCTCCCTCTGGGACAGCCAAGCCCAGCGAGTAAGCCAGACCCACTGTACGTGTATGTATTTAGGAGAGAGCAGAGCTGATGCTCAGGAGCTGCTTGCAGGGTTCTCAACAACAGGCGCTCAAAACGACCCTGAGGGTTGCTTAAAAAACCACAGAATTAACAGGGCTCTCATGCAGCCAGCCTTGGGGGTCCCTGGGCTTTTTCAGCACTTTGGGGACTGGGCTTCAAATTCTTCTCTCCAGCATGGAGGGGCAGAGATTTGCTATAATTTTGTGAGCCAAGTGCCCTGTTGTCCTTTCCCTGACCTGCGGCTGGGCCGTGAAGCTGCACATCAGGTATTGCAAAACTCGGCATTGAAACAGTGACTTTTGATGGACTACAACTTTACTGAGCGTGATGTTGCTTTACCGAGCTGTGTCCCACGTAAGCAAGATCGTCTGGTATTTGGTGCCCTTTAGGACAGACCAGGCGTGCGCGCTCCCAGCACGTCATGCCCCCCGTCCTGTCACCCCCAGACCAGTGGCTGGTGGTGCCTGAGCAGGACCAAGCTGGGCTGGGAGCTCTGGTTCATGGATCCTGGTCGGCGGTAACATCTTCCCCGCAGCTCAGACGGCTTGTGGGAGCCAGGAGCTCTCGTCTCGCCCGGGCCGGCTGCCTGGCTGCGTGCTGTCTCTGACAAACAGCTTTTCTCCTGCTGAATTGCTAGTACCGCTTTTCCCCTCCATTTCAGGCGTGAGTGCCTCAAGGGGACATCCCTGTGGTCTGTGGGCTCCTGGAGGCGCAGATCACAGCTGGCTTCTCGTGGAGCCGCGACAGCTCCCTGGGCAGAAGCAGTCTTCCCCAAGCCCCGGCTACGCCGCTTGCACGAGCTGGTTTCTATCTGGCATGCCTGGTGGCACCGCCGAGCTGTCCGAAATCACCCACGCGCTGCAGATACAGCCTTGTCTGTGGCTTCCTTCTGGGAAAGGGAGCTCGCTTTTGGCTTGGAGCATCTGATGAGAAACAAGCCGGGTACCAACGACCGCGTCTGCTGCGTTGCCTCTTGCTGAAGCACGGGAACGGTCGGAGAAATGTCCCCCTTTGCCACCGTCTTCAGGCAGAAGGGGCTTGTGGAGCCTGGCAGGGGCAGAGGAGCTTTCTGAAAAGCAGGGGGGTCCCCGAATTCCCGGCTCCGGGGTCTGCTGCTACGCTGGCGCTGCAAAAACGGGGCCGGTCTTTGCCCCATGAGTGCCCCGTGCCCTCCTTTGGGGCAGCGGTGGGGCTGCTGAGGAGCGCGGTGCAGGCACTGCCCGCTGCTGCAGGCAGGAGAAGGGCTCTGAGCAGGTGATGGTGAACACAGAAAACTGCCTAACAGCTCCCTTCTGAGGCCAGGGGACTTTGGTGGAGAAAGTGACTTTTATAGAAATAGAGGAGACTTCCTTTTGGGTCAAGTGCTCTGGAAACGAATGATTTTGAGATGAAAGCCTTTTTGCTCGGGTAATACAGACTCACATTGCCTAGAGGGAAGTCTGCCTTGTGCTGGGGTATTTTTCCCTCTGGGGCCATTCCGATTGCTTTTGAAGATGAATTTTCAACATACAAAGGAGAAGAAGAAAGCTGAGAGAAAGAAAGGGCTTTAAAAAATATCAGGGGTTCTCGTGGTCTGTTTTAATTTGTTAGCATGTCTCTCTTGCTCGTAACACCCCTGCCGGGTGCAGGGCTTGTTCCTCCTCTTCCCTTCATGACTTGCTCCTTCTCCCTGGCATCTTCATCAATCCCAGTCTCTGGATTTATTCCCCCCCCCCCCCCCTTTTTTTTTTTTCTCCTTTCTAGGCCAACCTTTTCGCACCCAGGGCTGCTTGGCAGCCTGTGTGCTGGGAATAAACCTCCAAATACACACCCCTGCTCTGGCTGGCCCCCACGTATCCAAAAGCCAGCGGGTTACGATCTTCGTTGCATGATGTGCATCCCTCCCACCCTCTTCAGATGCAGTGGGACGTGTCCGTCTGTCGGGGTCCTTGGCGTGGTACCCCTTGGTGCTGTGCTCAGGTGCTCCCCAACCTGGCTATAACTGGCCCAGAGATCACTTGTTGTGCCTGAGCTGTCCCCAGGGCAGAAGCAGGAGAACAGCGAGGTGAAGCCCTCTCTGAAAGAGGTATGGAATGGGCCCTTTTCTTATCAGTTTATCATCTGAGGGATGTCTTTCGAAAACATGTTATGCCCCATGGACTGAAGGTCTCCAAAGCCTGTTCTGGCTTTGGTAAGACTATGGGAAGCATCAGTGTCTCACTTCTCTGGTTTTTGCTGGTTTCTCCTCCCCTGTTCTGGAGGAATGAGGTGCATGCAGGGCTCTTCTCTGCTGCTGCTAAGTGTGAAATGCTGTAAAACCTAAGCATTGATTTCTCAATCAAAGGTGTCTGTTTTCTCCCTGGTCTGGGGCTTTAATGCCTGCAAATCCATCTTTCGCTCCCCAGCGGTTTGCTTTAAGATTTTTCAATCAACTGTTGTGCTTCAGAGCTTTGGGAAGGGAATAGATTCAGTCAAGCTGATGTTTCTTGTGCTGGCTCGCTGGTGGGTTTTGAATGAGACAGAAACCAGACAGAGCCCATGGGGGCTCTCGAGTCTCAGGCGAGACTTTTACCTGTGCCTAGCTGTGGTGTAGGAGAACATTGGTCTACGGGGCTTTGGAAAGCTGTGGGTCTTCCTCCCACCCCAGCAGTGAACCTGGCTCAGCAGGTCTGTGGTCCCCAGGCTTTGTGGATTGCAGGCTGAAGTTGCAGTATGTCCTGTCAACAGATGCCAGAAAAACCTGAAGACTTTTAAAAAAAACAAAAAAAAAACCAAAAAAAAAAAACCAAACCAAAAAAACCCAACCACCACCACGTTCCCATCTGTGCTTCCCATATTTTCATAGCAATCACGATGATTGCTCCCTGTTTTCAAAGCATGGTACTCTGCTGTTGTTTAAGTGCTGTATAACTGATGCAAGCCTTGTCGCTGAAATGCAACTGCTGCTGTGGAGGAGCACAACAGCTTGGGGTGGAAAGGATTGCTGCTGCCCGTGATTGCTCTCTTGCAGAGATTGCTGTCGGTGACCTGAGCTGGGAGAGTCGGCTGCAGCTCCTGCCTTGGCCGCTGCCTGCTTAATCATCTGGGGTCGATTGCTGCTGCTGTTTAAGCTCAGCTTTCCCCCTGCTGAAGGAGGGTGAATGCCATGGGAAGCCCTTTCCAAAGACCAGAGCTGGGGCTGGTTTGCAGCCCTGGGAGGTGCAGGTGGAGCTTAGAGTGGAGCAAAGGGGGAGGGTGAAATGCAGGTGACTCCTGGTGCTAATTGTATGCAGCAGATTTATCTGGAAGGAGCTGAAGGAAGCGTATCAAGGATGTCTCAGCTATTCAAGTGAGAAATCAAATTAAACTTTGCATCAAATAGTAGAGCTGCTCTGTGCTAGGAGTTATGTCAAATTCATTAAAGGTTTCTACACACCAGCCCCGCAGGAGTTAGTGGAGAGAAAAACCAGTGCTCTGTGTCAGGGGGCTGTGTTTGCCTGCTCACCTGGATGTGTTAATGATGTGGGTAGAGGAAGAGGGGATTATTGCTTTAACCTTCAAGATTACCCATGTGTGGAGCAGGGAGGGGGACACTGACTCCACAGCAATGAACATAATAATTCTGTGTGCCGCTGCCAGCAAGCTGGGAAGTGTGTCCATCAGCCTGCACTGAGGGATGCGAGGTGAGGACTGGGACAAAAGCCCCAGCAAGCTGGAATTGCGGAAAACGCTCTCATCCCAGTTCCTCATCTGCTGGTCTCCCATTAAGAGGCTGGGAGATGGAGTCCCTTGGGACCCCTGGGGTGTCTGGGAGGTGGATGGGAGTAATCCGAAGGAGATCAAAATACCAGTATCACACAGAAGTATGCGTTCAGACTTGCTTCTCATCAGGCACGAGTCCACGCTTGCTCTAGGCCAGGAAAAGATCTGGACAACACACTGCTCCCTCTGTGGGGACAGATTGCTCGGAGGCTGGATGGAGCACAGACTTGGCAGGAGAGAGCCTGCAGCCAGGAGGAAGCCTCTAGCGCGGTGGCACGGGCATCGTCTGCCGGGAATCTGTGATGCCACGGGAGTTTGGCCGCAAAATGATTACCCCACGCTGTACACCAGAGGCTCTGAGAGCTGCCGGCTGACCAAAGCATGACCATACCCGCTTGTCACCAGCGGTGGGGCATGCCAAAGAGCTGGCGGACATCAGGAGGAGGAGAGGAACATCAAGCTTCATCCGCTGCAAATGCCGAATGCCAAAGTTTCCTCTGGCTCATGTGCTAAGGCCCAGGCTTGGCTAATACTAGCTGATTTTTTTTTTTATTTATTTTTTTTTTTTCATTCCTGATGCATGTTGTGCATTGCTTTAGAAGTACTCAAGCACTAGCTTGATATTTAAAAGCCATTTGCGGCACTGCTGCTCTGCTGGCAGGAGAAATTAATCTGACCCCGGGGTGTACATATCCTGGTGTTGGAGCAGGGCAACCCGAGAACAGGCAGGGGTGAGTCTCCTCAGGTGTCCTGCCTGCTGCTAGGTCTGGATTAGGGCTCTCCAGCCAAGCAAATGTCTTTCCTCCCTCCTTTTCTGTTGAGTTGTAAGAATTTTCAGGAATTTAAGATGCTAAACCTCAATTAGGCAACACTTATTAATTTCCAAGGTGTAATTTATTTACAAAGTATTCCCCTTCACAGCAGCAAATGCTGTTAATTGCTGTAGTTTGCTTTCCAGCCTAGGATTTGAGACTTGAAAAGCCCATGAATGTGGCTGCTAGGCAGGCAGGGCTGGCTCCGGGGGGATCTTGCTACCTGGGGGTACGAGGAGCTCATGGAGGAGCTGACTCTGACCCAGGCACCCCAGCTTTTGCTCAAAGCAGTCCCTGTCCTAGGGCACGGGAACAGGCCAAGGAGCAGGAATTCCTGTTCTCTTTTCGCGGCTGTATTAACCCAACCGTTCTGCAGTGCCTTTTGCTCTCTCTGCTCTTCGGCTTGGTTCATTTGCCCTCAGCGTGATACGGGTATCCTCATCCTGCTCCAGTGTTGCTGCAAGGCTGAGCGAGCTGCCTCTCTGTAGATCTGGAGGCAGAGCTGCAGAAAATCAGTGGGGCCAGGAGAAGATGAGGTACTACACGCTTGTCCTTCAAGCTGCCAGCACCGGGGATGGCATCTTTGCAGCGTGATGGCTCAAGGCTATTTTTTTTTTCTCTTTTCTCTCTGGCATAGGCTGTTGCTCAGAGCTGCAGAGATGCTGTACTGAAGCTTTGCTGACATGCAAAGCCCTGCGACTAATTCCTCCGAAGCAGGCTGTGCCGTTCACCTGCGAGACACCAGCTCCTCCAGGATGAGGTGGGCTGTGGGGCAGGGGAGGGGAGCAGCCTCCTGTGTTTTGGGGAAGGAGAAGGTCTCTTCCCTCCTGTCCACGGACTCAGTGGATTGCCTCTTGCCATCTAGACGAGCAACATCTTTAGGAGGGTCTCCCAGGTGGCTCTTTGGGGAAAGAAGTTGGAGGTTGATCGAAGTACCTCGTGCAGAGTCAAAACACTGCCTTCACCTTCTTGTGCTTCCCAAGGACCACTGGAAAAGGGCAAACCAGAGGTGCTCCCCTTCCCCTCGCACAGGGCTGCGGGACCGCTGGGGGCGAGTGAGTTTGTGTAGGACCCGTGATGAGGTCCTTGTCTTGGTTTGGCTCCAGAGGCACTGCTGTAACCCTGATGTTTCATGCAGACTTAGACAAATTATTGCAAAATAGCCCTGTCTTATCTTCTGGCAGGCCTGACCGTGTACCCAGCTCAGCCTGTTAATGAAGCAATTGTTCTACACAATGGATTTAGCCATCAGCCATCGCCTCCAGTTGAGCTTGATCTATAATGCCTGTTTGTAGGCACGGGAAGCGTTCAGCGCTCCCAGGAGCGGGTGGTGTGCGAAGTCTGGATTTATTAGCCATCTGGCATGCTGCTGGGCCATTTGTTACCGAGGATCTTGCAGGAAGAGCCTCTGATGCTACAGTGAACTCCGTGCTGTAGGGAGAGTCAGGGTAATTTCTGGGAGCTCATGGCGGGGGGAGTCCTGGCTTCTCAAGTGCCTAAAACCAGTGAGTTCGGACCACTGCCCACCCGCTGTGATGTTCCTCTTGAACGTCCCGGGCCAGGTATCCATGGAGAAGCGTGACCTGCTTCTTCCTAGGCTGAGCGTGCCAGGATGCTGCCGGAGGAGCTTCTGGTTTTGTTTCTTAAGCCTGACCTCTTCCTTGTGCATTTGGTGATGCCTCGTGATGTGGCAAGCAGGGAACGTGCCTTTTCTCTCCATGGCTGACCTGTGTAGCAGGAATCCAGCCCTGGAGCATCCCCTGCCCTTTGCAGGGCTTGTGTGCAGATGTTGAGCTGGGCAGCTCCAGAAAATGAAATGCAAATGAAATGGAAAGCCGAGGGGCAAGGGGGCTGCTGACTTCTTCACCGCTGAACTCTGCTGCCTGCAGGAGAATTGTATTCTAGCTGTTGCTTGTGTTCTTCTTCCCTGATTAGCCTGGGCAATGCACTGGCAAGATAAAGGAAGGCAATTTCCTCGGCTCACGCTGAGATCTTATTATGCATTTCCATGAAGCGAAAAGGGAGGAGGGAGCAGCCCGAGCCTTCTGAAGCTCAGGGGCTGCAGAGTTGTACAGCACGATAACCCTGCCAGCCCTCGGGGTGGGCTGAGGGAGGGTTACCCAGCCGCTAAGAAGCGAGGTTAATGACTCGGAGCCGGGGTGCTGGCTTTCTGCTGCCGCCCGGACCACGCAGGTAGCCGAAGAGCAAGGGCTGCAGATGCGGATGAGTTGGTGGGGAGATCAGGTTGGACGTCAGGGTCTAGCAGAGGGGTGGAGAGCAGGGTGCTTGCGTCTTTCTCCCTTTTCTCCCTGGTTTGAGTCGGTATCTGTGTGCATGAGCGACGCAGAGCAGCATGGTCTCCTGTGAAATGGTGGCAGTGGGTGGTGGAGAAGGTGGCTGGTCCTGTGGGCCAAGGGGTGAAAGGGGGGGTGTCTGCACTCCCAGAGTTGTTTGCAGAGAGCCTGGGAGATGGCTGGATGAGGTCTTTTTTATTTTTCTCAGGTAGGGACCTACTCAGCACTCCCTCCCCACCTTCGCCTCCCCACCATCCCCGTTCTGCGGGGCTGTGTGGTCCCAGCCTCACCTGATCCCGCAGCCTTCAGCAGAGTTATGTCCTGACCACGGTCCCTCTCGCGTCTCCCAGGCCAGGATTAAAGTGCACATAACCTCAGTCAGGAGTTGGTTTTCTGCTGGGGCTGAGGGTCCTGCTGCCTGTTCAAGTGAGGGGACGTTTCCCTGGCAAAGGGCTGATCACAGACCACGGTTTTGCTTCTTAACACAGCAGTAGGGAGCCCAGCTTTAAATATGGCTCGCTAATGAAAAAGCTCCTTTGAAGACCATTGTACTTTGCAGAAATAAGTGCCTGCGCTGCTAGGGTTGCTTTTAAAACCTCTAACCACTGTGTTCTTCGGCGGCTTAAGCAACGTGCATAATAAACCCCTGAAATGAAGTTGGGCTCTTATGATAAGAAGAAAGCACGAGGTTGGAATAAACTGAAATGAGAGGAGTGAGGGGGCTGGTTCCTAACGGTGCTGAGCCCTCCCCCAGGTCACGGTGGGACTCCTTCACTGGGAACCGGGGTGGTGGGAGGTCTGCGCTTAGCTAATGAGCGAGGGCTGGGCAAGTGATTAGTGCCTCGCAGCCACCTCCCCATGGCCTTATTACAGGGTTAGTCATTGTGAATGTCAGTCTGGTCGGAAATGATTATGACTGCCCAGAAATCGTTAGTGCTTGCCACGCCACGAGTACAAGTCCCTCGCTTCTGCTTTTCTCTGTTGGACGTATGGGTGCCTGGGGAAGGAGATTTCATGTATGGGGATGATCCCTGTAGGGCTCACTGAGGTGTGCAGGCTTGGGTTTTAAGCCCGAGCCCATACTGTGCTGGCTAATGGCCCTGCTTCATCGTGAGGACATGAGCAGAGTTGCTGGTGCGTGGACATTTGTGGGAAGCCCACAGCGGCAAGGGTTGCCCAGGTCAGGACAGAGGACCCAGGAGATGTCACAGGTCCTGGTTAGCGGGGGAAAGAGAGAACGAACGATGCTACCGCTGCTAGCCCATGTCAGCCTGTGATGGGACCCAGGAGGTGGTTTCAGGAGGTGGCAGGGTACCTCCAGCACCCTGCGTTGACCACGGGGAACAGCAGGAGGCTGTGAGTCCTGGAGCTGCATCTCTGCCCTCAAGCGCAGCACTGGGTCCCGACAAACCATCAGCTGGAAGGAGGGTGCTCAGCAACTGCTGCTTCTTGATTAGCACAGGGAAATGAGGGTGACCACCTCCTCCCTGTCTGCTGGGAAAGGTGTAAGCTGTGTGCTCGGTAAATTCAGCAGGCCGTTGGCTCCGCTCTCCATCGTGGGCTCTGTCTGGTTGGGCTGCGGGTGGCCTGGTTGGGATCTGAACTGCCTCGGGGGATGCTGCTCCGTCCTCTCCTCTCCTGCCCCAGCCCCAAGGTGAGACGCAAGCGCGCGTATCCAGCGGTACCCGAGTCCCTGCCTTCTCCTTGTCCCCTGACACAAAGAGCTGTGGATGAATGAAGCCAGCGAGGGTGTTGCGAAGCCAGGAAACCCGCTGTGCTTTTAGGGAACGGCACTGTCTGGAAACTTGCCTCGCGTGCTGGAGAAGCCTGGGTTCATGACAGAAGCATCCTTTAGGTAAATTGCTTTTGTTGGGTTGTTAGATATATAATTCATGCCCTCATGGATGTTGGGGGTGTATAAAGCCATATCCGAATGGTTTATTCATCAGTGGCGCTCGGTCCCTTCGTGCCATGCCCTGTCCCTTCCCACCCTGTGGCACGTCTGTGCAGCAAGACGGAAGGGAGGTGGAGGGGTGCGCGGTACCTTCGCTGTCTGCCCGGCTCCGGTGCCCGTCTCCCTCTGCGTTGTGCTGGGAGATCAGAGGGGACGTGAGGCTGGAGACGTGTTTGCTCCCCCACCAGACCCAGGGAGACGTCCCTGGCCTCCAGCCCAGCCCTCGGCATCGCGGGGACGCCCAAGGCAGACCCTTCCCCACGTACATCCCTGGCAGCAGCCAAGGCACGGCCCCGAATATCCCCTCTCTCTTCTGCACTAATCCCATTCAGACCCTGTCCTCCACTTCTCCCTGGCGAGGCTGCAGGCACGAGAGACCGGCTGCTTCGTTTAGGGCGGAATAGATTAGCTCTCACCCTCGGGAGCAGCTCGCTCAGCTTGCACTTGAGATAAGCGAGGCCGTGTCCTCCTGGCTGTCGGACTCCTCAGCAGCTGGCGGAGCTGTGATTAGCCTCAATTTATGCAGGCTGTTAAACAAACACCTGCAAGGTTCAGGGACAGAGAAGCCAAGTCATTTTTGCAAGCAAATAGTCATGTTGCATTAAACTGAGAACGCTGTCCTTTTTTTTTTTTTTCTTTTTTTTTTTTTTTTTTTGTGGTGCCTGTTAGAGCTCCGAAGCATCTCCAGTCTCTGTGAAATTTGTAGGGGTACGAGCCAGAGAGATTGCTGCGAGCAACAGTGACTCTAATATCGTGTGATATTCTTGCAGCGCTGGGCTGATTGCTGTGGGCACGAGCACGGTTGTGACTTCTGGGGTTGCTGCTATAGCTGACAATTTCTAAGCTTGTTCTGTTCTTATTGCTTTCTCTGCTGTTTGCAGTTCTCTGTAGCTCACCCCTAATCTCCTGCAATAGACCCACCATTATTGCCAGCGGTATGATGGGTAGCATCGAAGGGGCACCGTGATGTCGAGATCTGTTGAGTGTTAATAGAAGGGCTTAATGCGGAGAAAAGGAAATCCTGCTCCTCCACAGGCCTTGCCAAAGAATCTCATTTAATTAACCTCAGAGGTGATTACTTACAGCGGTGTTGTGTGCCAGCAAGGAGCCCAAAAATAGTCTCCATCCAAATGCAGCTCGAAGGCAGGCGGCTTTCCCCCTTGGAAAGTCCGACCAGACCTGCAGCTGAGAAGGGCTAGAGCAAAACAAGGCTGAAGTAGCATTACCCATCCAGAAGTTTGACTCAAATTGCAGGGACGTTGTTGCATATGGATGCATATGTTTTCTCCCAGTGGGATCCCCAAGCCCCGGAGCAGACTGAAGGGGTTGGTCTGTGAATGGCAGTGCCTTGGCCGTGGACCTGCCTCGTCTGCCGCCCCATGCTTGTGCGTGGGAAGTGGATGGATTTCTTCCTCCCTGGGCATTTCCTTCCAGTCCTAAGGGAATTCTTTCAGCGAAAGCCTTTGCTTGTTTCTTCATGGGTAGCTGGAGAAATCCCATCCTCCCAGATAAAGGACATGTCAGTATTACTGTTGCCCACCACTGTAATGCATCCCTTCCTTGTGGCCACATGAAGGGGACATCTGCAGCGATCAAGCAACCTGCTGGTCTCTCCTCCATCCTCCACTCTTGCCTCCACCGTGCCCCGGGATGTTCTTTCTACCCTATATTTTTTGCACTCAGTTTGCTAAGTCCTTTTCATATAGAGGAAAAAAAAAAGAAAGTAGCTCCGTAATTTACTATGGGTACAAGCAACTGGCAGCAGAACTCAAGCCTTTGGCTCCACGGCCCCTCGAGTAAATAATCTGGCAGAGTGGAGGCAGATGCCCGTTCTCACTGCTGGCTGTCTCCTCTGGGAAAACAGGACTGCTTCTCGGGGGAGCTGTGAAGAGCTCAGGCCAGCCGAGGGAGTAGAAGATGGAGTCCCGTGGGTTGATTTTGGGGTTTGGAGAGTTGCTTTCCACTTAAATTGCCTAAATTGTGTATTTTCTCCCTCATTTTTTTTCTAAGGCACTGAGCTTTCCCTTGGCGTCAAGGGAAATGTGCTGGTGTTGGATCTGTTTCTCTCCCAAAGTCTTACAGCAATCCCGCCTATAATTTGGGGTCTTTTACATAACTAAAAATAGCTGCAGTGTTTGTAGCTCTGCAGTAAGCTGTTCATTACTCTTATTTTCCTTGCATTTAGATTGGTTTGTAGATGCATATGTTTCTAAAATTCCTGCTCCCTCTCAGCGGTATTTCTGATGCTGTTCCTGGGCACAGTCCCTCCTTCCCTGTTCTTTCTTCCTCCTGGGAACAGTGAATGAACCAACAGCACCTTCCCTTTCCCTTCCCTGCTCAGCTCCATGGCTGGGCTCTATTCCTGTTCCAGCTGTCGGAGTACCCAGCGTCTTGGTCCTCCTGCCACTTTACTCTCCAGTTAATTACGCCGTCCTTGCTGTGAGCTTCGTGAAGTTGGTTGGAAGCATTACACTTCTTGTACCTTGTGGTAGATCCTAGCACAGAGTCTTTTGGGACTATTAAATGAACCAAGTTCTTTATTAACCACTATCTACAGAGGAGACGGATCAGTGACCAGTCTTCTGGCACCAGGTACCCGTCCCAAGTTGGCAAATCCTCCTCAAAACGTCCCTTTCCTGCATCCACCACTTTTCTGATGGATCCAAACACCCCAGCTTCTGCAGACACCTGGTCTCTGCCCTCCTTGGGGTTTGTGCAAGGAGCACATGGCAGGATGAAATGGGGAGGTCTGGATGGCTCCTCTTGCAGATGATTCATGTTGTAGCCTGGGTCTGGCAGGTCTTCTCCCAGCAGTCAGGGCATGTGCCTGAAGGTCAGGGCTTTCAGCTGTGATTTCTTTTTTTTTTTTTTTTTTTTTTGTGTGTCCTTATTTTATTCTCCTAATGATGCTTCCTTGTGTTTCACAAGACATCCAAAGCATGTGCCACAGTCCCGTGGGAAAGACGGAAGAGGTGAAGGATGCACACTGATCCTCAGTTCTGCTGCTTCTGTGAAGTTGCCCTTTGCCGGTGTGAAATCCTTTCTTGGCTGGGCTGTGAGGATGCAGGGTGGAGGGGAGCCTGGATATTGCTGGTATAAATGCACCAGTTTGAACAGGATGGAAGAGGACCTGAAGCTTTCCTCTATTCTTGCAATACCAAGAACTCAATTTGCTGACCCCCTGCAGCTCTGGGATTTTCTGATCTTGGCAGCCTTTTGTCCATCTGAGCTTTGCAGCTCCTGTACGGTCACCCCAAGCCTCAGCAGCCATTTCAGCAGAGCCCCAGCTTCTTTGCGTACACAGGGCCACCAAAAGAGACGCGTGCTCTTACCCAATGCTCTGCTGGGGTCTTGATTCCCAGCCAGGGCTGGGGATGCGGATAGGGATCCTGGCTCTGTTCTGGGCGTTCTCCCACCAGGAGCAGATCCCCACAGCAGTAGCGGCGAGGCTCGGCACGGCAGCAGCTTGGATGAAAGTGGGATTTGGGCGAGTTGTGGGTGAGGAGAGGATCTCTTGGCCATCAGTTAGTAAGGGTGAGACTGCCGGAGCAAACATCTGCTATGCACGTGCGTTTCCGAAGCGGTGGGGAACAAGGTCGCTTGTGTTTACCAGCACATGAAGAAAAAGATCCAGCTGTACACCAGTCCTGAACCAAGCACAGTGGCCAGCCTGGGCTCAGTGGGTGGATGTACCCAAAGAGGGCAGTGCCGTGCCACGTTCCTCCCCAGCCTCTCCAGAAAGTGGCTTCCCCAGCCCTGGCTGCTGTCTTGGAGAAGGGCTCTCTTGTCTGCAGAGCTCGATGGAAATGGCAAACCTCAAGGATTCCTTGAATGAAAATTATCTTGGCTCATGATAAGGCATATTTTTTTTTTTTCCTGAGGTGCAGCAATTACTTTAAAGAAGAAACCCTTACAGATAGCTGTTGCTGAAATGCCTGTTCTGCCTTCTGACAACCTGCTCTTCTCACTAGCTTAGGCAAAAGTACGCATCTGCCCAATGCTAAATCAGACGTGCTTTTCCCCATTTACATTTCTTCCTTGCCTTGCTGCCTTGGCTCCTCATCTCTATCGAAGGCTGCAGGCTCATCCCTCTGCCAGAGGGTCCCCTGAGCTCCGCTGGAGCCCACTTGTGTCCCCAGCAGTTTCCCATTTGCACCCACCCTAGGGTGGCTTCTGCAGGGAAATGCTTCTGGTTTCAATCTTGCTTGTCTAGGGAGAAAACTGGGGAGAAATAGCTATTTATTGGTCCGTATGCTGCTATGAGAAGAGGGGCCAGACCCTGTCCCTCTTTGGGGAGAGTCGTGTAGGTGTCCCAGGGTGCTGGGAGCTGTGCGTTAATGCAGCATGCCGGCCCTTCTGTGCTGGGAGAGAGAGGGATTTGCTGGCTGTCTGCACTGCCTTCCCCTGCGGATCTCCTCCAGGCAGGGGAACTGGCCTTTCATTGCAGCAAAAAAAGCAGCTCCCCGAGATGCACGGCCCTGGGCACCCCCGCTGCCCCACTGATGCTGTGCTGGGGGAGATGCTGGCACATCCCTGGCCCCATCGGCAGGACTGGTGCGGTCATTTCCAGATCGTGCCCATGGTGTTTGGGAGGGTGAGCGAGCAGAGAGTGATGGGGAAAGCTCAGCCGTCCCCTCTTCTGCCTCCGGATCCATTTGTGGTTTGCTCCGGAGAGTAGGATTCGGCCCCATTCCTGCTGATGGCTTGGAAAGCCTGTTCTGCAGAGAGCTGTCAGGAAAGGGAGCGGGCGTTCCTAGGCTGCTGCTCTGCTCCGTAGGAGGAAAGACTTCAAACAGCAATTAGCTAACACTGCCATTTCCAGAGAAACAGCTCTTGGCGCACCTGACAATGGGCTGCAGGAGGCAAACAGGTTAAAAGCTCTAATTCTGGTAAGGTATATTTAGGTGGGCTTTTTTCCTTTCAAAGGAAGGTAGGTTAAAAAGGCTCTGACTCCTTGAAATAGACTTCTCTTTCCTTAACCAGCTAGGAGCTCCGTTAGGAGTACCGGCTGTTCCTTTCCACCCAGCCAGGAGAGCTGTCCTGGTATTTGTGACACATGCCGAACGCAGCAACACCTGGGGTATCCGGAAACCTGCCCTCATGTCAGCAGCAGAGGGGCTGAAATAAAAGGGTCTGTTTTCCCTTGACAGCTATCAAAAGGAAGAACTTATCTGCTGCTGCTTGCCAGTTATATTATTTATTCTATTAGCTGAAGCATAGTAGCGTAAAAGATAATTTAGTCTGGGTTAATGCAGCACAATGCAAAACTCATTACTAATCCAGAACCGTGTTCTCCTGTTACCCTGTGCCTGCCGCCCTCCGTGGATGCCTGAACATCCCTGGTCCCCTCTCATGGCACGGGCTGGGGCATCGGGGCAGCTGTGGACGTGGAGAGGGGAACTGATCTCCATCAGCCGTGGCTGACGGCAGCCGTCAGCTCTGGCTGTGTGGGAATGAACGTGGAGCTCAATTCCCAGCACCTACTACCAAGGTTGCCTGCACCATTGCCTCCTCCTGATTTCGGTGGCTTTCGGTGCCAACGCGAGCGAGCGCCGCTGATGCTGCCATCCCGGCGCCGATGCTCTCGCTTAACGTGGGAAGGCAGGAGCATCTGTCCCCCGCCACTTCCCTATTAGCGTGCTGCTATGAAGGCAAAAAGCCATCTGCCTGCAGAGGTTGGGTTCCGCGGTCGGTGATATTTGCTAACTCGAGAAGAGAAAACACCGCTATGGGAAGGCAAGCGGAGGGATGTGCCATGAGGGATACAACCTCGCCCTCTGAATTCGCTGAAATATGGGTCTCCTGTATGTTGCTTTCCTGTTGACCAGGAGACCAGACCCGTGGCTCTTCCACGTGATACCAAATCTCCTGACGTGCCCTTCCCACAGCTGCTGAAGAGAGGCTCAATGCGGGGTGATGGTCCTGTGCTGCTCCTGCCTGGATCTCTCCTCTTCCTTGTCAGGTCAGTGTTGCCGGATGGGATCTTGTCTTCAGGAGGAGCCTCTAGTGCCATGTTCACACTGATTTTGCTAAGCACCTTGGCTCCCGAGGAGATTTGCATGTCACAGCTGGTTTAAGAAGGTTTTTACAGAGCATAGTCATTTATTATGAGCCAGCATTTGCGGAGTAACTCCATACAATTAGCTGGGTCACTGGTCCTTGCCCTGGGACCTGTCCGGGTGTTAAGAAATAAATAAGTTTTAAATAGAATGAATCACTCAGAGTCAATCATTTAGCATTAGGATACAGAAGTTACAGCATAATATTGTGCAATTTGGTATCCTGTTTGTCTAGCGTTAATGACTTAGCATGAGGAGCTAGATCTGCTGAAGCCTTAGGCTGCAAGCTGTGAGCCTTCACCTAGATTTGCTGAACTTTTATGTAGTTAAGCAAAAGAGGGTCTCCAGAGCCAGCTGCAACCAGGAGGGAGGGAGGCTACAGCTGCCAGCAGAAGCTGCAGCTCAGGCAAGGTAAGAACTGTTAACAGCCTCCCTGGAGATGGAGAAGGAATCCAGTGAGGTGTTAGAAGATCCCAGACCAGAAATCACCATTGGACCTAAAGGCATGCGAAAGGCGTGTGAAGAGCATGGGAGGGGTGGGTGCACGGGTTGTAAGGGGATAATTACTCAGGGACTTCTTTGTTTGGGGTCTCTCTTTGGAGACACCTGGCTCGAGCTGTTCCTACTGCTGTACCCCTCAATTAATTATTTCTTTTATGGAATCTGGAGCCTGAGACTCTGCTGCGGGAAACCTAGGGTCCTGACCACAGGGATAATAACGCCCGGATGAGTGTGTGAGTGTGTGTCAAGGAGCTAATTCTGCTACCTTTCCTTGTCAAAACCAGTATAGGTGAGCTAACAACCTGGGTGCAGATCGGAGGGTGCATCCCCTTTATCTCATCACATACTGATGATATTAAGTCTAAGAGCATCACATTCTGGGTGTTTATAAATTATAAGGGAAACAGATTTCTCCCTTAATCCCCTGAGTTTTTTTCATTCCTTCATTGTGTTATTTAATACATTAAGCTATATGCCAGCCCTTGTTCTTGCTTGCTATAGATGAGGCTGGCTTGTCAGCACTTTCGCCTCCTTCCTTTTCCCATCAGGATCTGAGAGCTTGGGTAGAGCTGCTACATGTTACTTCTGCAGCAGCGCTTTGATTACCTCTGTCAACGCAGGCTGACCAATACAGCAGTTCAATGAGTATGTCGCTCTTGACAAGCGTTATTTGCCCTGGATAAATCAGGTAGCATATCTTCAGTTGCAGGTAATAGGCAGTAACATCCTCCTTCCGCATCGTCTGAAGGTTTCCAGGTCTCTGTTTTACCCAGAGGGGCTTCCTTGCTTCCACCGCAGTGGGATGCAGAGAGCTAACATGGAGTGAGGAATTGTGGAGACTAGAAGCAGCAGGGCTGCTTTAAATGAGGCTGTTGCCCTCTGTACTCATCCCGTCTCGAGAAGCACGAGACATGATCTCAAGCTGCAGGACTTCTTCTCGAGGTAGGTTGGTCAACATTGCCCTTGCTATCTAGGAGTTGTCTCAGTGGGGCAACACAGAGACACCAGCCGATAACAGACTTTGCTGGCTGGTTTGATGCGTTATACTTTCCCAAATCTGTGTTTGCCCCCCGTGTTGGATGCCTTCTTGCCCTGCTGGCATAGAGGCTGGGCAGGCTGTGATCCCCAGCATGGTGAGCAGGGGAGCGTGGTGCTCCCAGGGTGGTTGTTTCCAGAGGGTGAGAGGAGCTGACAGAAGCTTTTCTGCATCTGTTGCTTTGGTGTAAATGGGCCTGCCTCCCCATGCCTACTCGTTTTCTCCCAAATATCACTGCTCTCGGTTGACTCCTAGCAGCTGTGCCTGTCCCCCTCCTCCTGACGTGACGTGCAGCTCTGAGCTCCCCTGCATGGATGTGATGGTCCTCCTACCGACGTTCATGTTGGTTCCCTGCTGCGGTGCTTGGCCTCTTCTCCCATCCCTGGTGCTACAAGTTCAGCGCTCCTCTCCCTGTGCTGCCTTAGCCTGCACAGCCTTATTCCCAAGCGCTGCTGGAAAACTTCCCTTTCAGAGCAGAGCCCACCCATGGGTGAGATGCTGTCACGCTCTGCCCACGCGCCTGGCTGCGGGGGCTTGATTTGTTTGCTCTTCTTCTCCCAGAGCGGTGGGGAGGGCAGAGCTCGCTGCCGGCAGGCAGAGGCACCTCTTTCCCCCCCTCCCTGCCAGCACATGCCGTGCAAGGGAGGATGACGAGGTTCCTTTTGTTCCCGTGGCTGGGTGGGAGGTGGCACCGAGACCCCTGTGACTCAGGCGAAGGCTGCGCTGCGCCGTGAGCTGGTGGGCTGTTCCCAGGATTTTTGGAGGGGGCACGGTGGGGACCTGGAGGCTGCATCCTCTTTTTCTTCCTGGGAGGGCTCGGAGCAGGCTCCTACACACCCGCCCTCCCTTTTGAAGGGTGGGGGAGAGTTTATTGCTATTATTCATGTGGCTTTTGTGAAGTTTAGTGTGACATGAAGAGTGCTATAACTGCTTGGGCTGTTGTTTGTACCTGTCCCTGCCCCAGGAGCCTTGGTGAGGCTCTGCCTGCCCTCCGAAACCCCTTCACCAAATCGCGGCAGGGTAAAAGCAAGCTTTGCCCTTGGCAGAAAGGAGCCTGTGGCACTGGGTCCTCTCCCCTTGGCTCCTCTTGGCCACGACTGGCACAAACGGTGTTTGTTG